>NC_039362.1:1362969-1697010 GCF_003573695.1 Papaver somniferum
CCAATGCCATGCCAAACCCTTGGCCCCCACATGCCAAACCAACCGCACCTTGCCTTGTGCCTAGCCATGCTAGCCGTATAATGCGCCAATGGCATGCCAAACCCTTGGCCCACACATGCCAAGCCAACCGCACCTTTCCTTGGCCCTAGCCATGCTAGCCTCACCATGCGCCAATTTCATGCCAAACCCTTGGCCCTCACATGCCAAGCCAACCGGACCTTGCCTTGGCCTTAGCCATGCTATCCGCACCATGCGCCCAATGGCACGCCAAACCCTTGGCCCCACTATGCCAAGTCGACCGCACCATTCAGCCTTGGCCCGTTATGCCAAGCCGTCCGCATAATTCAACCTTGCCCCCGCTATGCCAAGCCGACCGCACCATTCAACCTTGGCCCCGCGATGCCAATCCATCTACACCATTCAGCCTTGGCCCCTCTATGCCAAGCCGTCCGCACCATTCAGCCTTGGCCCCGCTATGCCAAGATGTCCGCACCATTCGCCTTGGCCACACCATGTCGTCCTTCCCTATGCGGCTACCAAAATGAAGGTGTGCGACGATCAACGGCCACCCTTCAATCCCAGATGCAAATCCTAGCCGTCCAAGGTTTCCAGACAATGCATGGTAACCTTTGGCCCAAAACCCTAGTTTTGGTCACGCCAAACCGCGCCAAGGCATGCCATGCCACATGTTCCAATGGCATGCCAACCAACTTGCCGCGCCATTCCATGTCGTCCTTCCCTATGCGGATACCAAAACGAAGGCGTGCAACGATCAACAACCACCCTTCAATGATGCAAATCATATCCGTCCAAGGTCGTCAGACAACGCATGGAAACCTTTGGCCCAAAACCCTAGTTTTGGCCACTCCAAACCACGCCAAGGCATGCCATGCCGCATGTTCCAATGGCATGCCAACCACCTTGCCACGTCATTCCATGCCGGCCTTTCCTATGCGATACCAAAACGAAGGCATGCGACTATCAACGACCACCTTTTCATCTAAGATGCAGATCTTAGCCGTCCAAGGTTACCAGGTAACGTATGGTAACTTTTGGCCCTAGTTTGGTCGCGCCTAAACCAGGACAAATTATAGTCATACCGAGCATGCTTTCATGCCACTGGCTACCAAACCAAAGGTTGCAATAATCAACGACTACTTTTCCTCTTAAGATACAAAATCTCGACCGTCGAAGGTCACCGAGCTGGTAAGTCTCGCAAGCTCGACTTGCCAGACGACAATAATATGCTACATGTTTTTCAAGAAAACACTCGAGACATCAACGCATATCACAAACTGGGGGATGCTCATTGGGTTTTGGTTTGACGGTTTACAGCGTGCGGCGTACACTACACCCGTTATAAGAAATTGTCATAAGGATGAGGCGGTTAGTAAATACAAGGAGTAATGGTGAAATGTTTTCTTTTATGGAACATCAATTCCAGGAGTTACCGATTACCACCTCCTTCCATTTACTCACACGTTTTCCATTTCTTAATGAGACCAGAGTACGTTTCACTTCGACTTGTATAAATAGGCATTACCTATTTCCACCGAACAACAAGTTCAGGTCAGGAGCATACAACACTCAGAAAACATTTGCTATCTTTCCATCTATTAGCTTCCCACTTTCTGATACAAGTCCTAGAAAACAACTACTCTTCCAGAATTAACTATTCTGGTCTCAACACTTTCTTTGCTTCCCTCCCCAAAACCAACCCATTCTCCTTCACTCTGTGACCGAAGAAAGTCTGGAATGACCATTTCTTGGTTTAGGCCGGATTTGTACAGATTGATTCTCGAATCTAAAGTACTCCCTTGCAGTATATTGTTTAGGGTTTAAACTCGTTTCTCACCCACGCACCCGAAATTACCAAAATCAGCAGAAACCATTTTCACCCTCAAACACTTACCTATCAGAGATAAATCTTGAGTGAATCCTAGAGAAGATAAAACTCAATACGATAGAACAAGTAAGATAAGAATACACAACCACATAGAAAATAGTTGGATCTGGCTTCACGAATCCCAACACTACAAAAAATCCTAGCAAAGGCCACTAAAATCTTGCAACTGCCACAAAAAATTAGTTGCCAAATGCTTCCGTAACTAGTCAAAGGCAACTAGTAGTTCCTATATACTTCGGCAACATGTTGTTCGCAACTACTATTTTTATTAGTTTCTGAATTCTTTAGAAACAAACATATGCCAACAACATGAAATATGTTGGTAGCGTAATGCTTTCGAAACTAGGAAAAGGCAACAGCTAGTTCTTATTTACTTCGGCAACACGTTAATCACAATTACCGTTTTCATTAGTTTCCAAACTCGTCAGCAACAAACGTATGGCAACTAAATAAAATGCTCTAGTAGCCTCATATATGAGCAACCAAAAACCACCAACTAACTCCTCTTAAGTTGCGTAAACCGCTCTCCAGCAACAAATCTACGAAAACTAACCGATTGGCTATTTGCTTAAGCCTTTGGAAACCAGAGCCAGCAACCGCCATTGCCATAGGTTTGAGCAACCACATAGCACCAACTACAATATGTTAATTGTTGATAAAATTTATTACCATATGCAGTAACTGAACTTTAAAACATTAGTAAAAAGGTTTGTGGGTGTCCCGATATTTTAAGTTTTGTACTTCGTCATTGAACTTAACTTGTTGAGTTTTGGAATAAGTACTGCAAATTGCATCCCCTTCTTTTCACTGAACAACTATAGCACATCTCATTCAAAACCACAATACAACTAATTAAAACATCCATTTTACAGTTTAAAGTATAGAGCACCCAATGTTTAGGTGGTTCATCGGGAACTAAAAACAACTACAATTGCCAAAAGAAAAAATATGTCAAATGTATTGTTAAACTGGAGAATATGGAGAGCATTAATCAAAGTTCTAACGCATTAAGAAAGCTTCCATGTGTAAATTTTAATATTATGTTTGAGAATACATACAGTGCAAACTCATGAACTGAAAGATACAATTAGATTGAACTGAGTACAGGTAATACATACAAGAACAACTTATTCTAATGTCTACCTTAATGTCTTTAGTTAAGACTAACTATATCTACGTGCATATATAAAGTTTTTCTTAAATCGTTGCCATGAGATGTCACAAAGTGCATTGTCCTTATCGTTCTCCAAAACTTTTTTCTAATAGCCCAAACATTTCTGAGTTAAACAAAATGTTTTCAAAGTTCAAGAAAATTAGAGCCTCTAACAATGTTGAAAGATCTCTACATGTCGAAACACTAAATGTAAAACATTAGTCTTGGAGTAATGTGTTTATCACAGAATCTCCCAGCTTGTTCAATTTCAGTATAACAGTCCGCAACAGCTCTGCAAGCTTCAGTTTACCAGATTTATCATGTTCTCAGCCAAAGATTTCCAGTATTTTTATGGCATCCTTGTACTGTCCTAGTCTTTGATAGGATGCATATCCAGCATCGGTTCTAACAAGTGAGCCGGTAAGCAGTAAAGGCATCTCAAAAGAGACATGTCATATGGGCTAGAGCTTCAAAAGGGGAACTCAACATGGTAGTCTTCGCCATAAAACTGCTGCTAATATAATCCAATGTACTCCACCAATATCAGACCTGCCGTTCTCCCAAACTGAATATCCCTGTGCATAAAAAAATAAATTGATCAACATCGACTTAGTAACCATCAACTTGAAAACAAATTGCCTCAAACGAACATAAACAAGCAGTAGTTAGATATAACAATTTGTCAAAAATGTTTCTTAGATATTCAGTACCCACTATATCATTTTTCAACTCACACAATCCATTTCGAATCCAATGTCCCTTAAGAAATTCTACGTTCAAGGTCCCTCAAGTCATACAATCAATACCTAACCTTTCATCCTTAAATATGTGATTCTTAAACTATTATCCTAAGTATCAGTGTTACTTAAATCAACAAGTATTTTTAAACCCTTCAGCGAATTATAGAGTAAAACTGTAAATGTATACATCTTGAGAAACTATTTAAATCAAGGTCTTTCACTTTTCATGGGACATTTTTATCCAAGCTTTTTGACATGGTATTTCTAAATTCTAACTAGTGCGACTTTTGTTTTTCGGTTGTGATCATATATTTGACTCTGACAATTTTGGAAGATCTGTCATCTGCTCTAGAAGCAACCCAAAACAAAATCAACTCTAGCAGAGCATAGATACAATAATAAATCCATTTCATGCTCAGGATAAATGGTAGGTCGTATGTATTGTCTTAGAAAAACATAAATAACGAGAAAGCCCAGTGCGAAAACTACTCACGGTATTAACATCCATTTCTTTCGGTATATCTCTCGCTGTCAGAGCGCATGTCTTCTCAGCTGGGTCCTGCCTTTAGCTTCTCACTTCCTTTTTTTTTCCTGAATCATACAAAGGGCCCCTAAGTATTAGATGAGACGATATCAGCGTTTCAAATACATTCAATCGTAGCTTAACAAAGTGTTTGATATTTGGTGTAGGATGTTAGTACTGGAAACGGAAGAAACCACACATAGATAAAACTTCTCAAAGGAAGAATATGATTATTCAAAGTCTGTCTTCTTTTTTCTTAGACGAGGACATATATAGGCCTTATTAGGCTTAATGACAATATATTCTAAGATTAATGCAAATAAAAGGAAATCTACCCAAATACGATATCATGCAAGATATCTCTTATTTCTTAACAAAAATAACAAACATGCAGATATTCCTGCATGGTTAACGAATATTCTTTCGTTGATCTCTCCCTTCCAAATAAGATTCTGCCATATCTTGCACTACATCATTCTCCCCGGGAAAGAGGAAATTCGCCCTCGAATTATGTAGGTTAGGAAGATCATCATCGGACGAGTCGCCATAGTAGGGAAATAGATGATGCACATTGAACACATCAGCCGTATGAATGTGACTGGGAAGCTTCAGACGGTAAGCATTGGGGTTGAGTTTCTCAATAATTTCAAATGGACCAATCTTGCGAGGACCCAACTTGTTGTATGTACCCGCCGAAAAACGTTCCTTAATAAGCACAGCCCAAACGAAATCACCCACCTCAAATTCAACATGACGACGATGCTTATCAGCGGCCGTTTTATATTTGGCAGAAGAAGCTACCAAATTTTGAGCAACAATCTCATGAATGTGTTGAAGATTCTCCACTAACACATCCGCAGTGGTATGCACACGTTGTAGGTCTGGAACCGGTGCTAGGTCGAGTGAGGAACGCGGGTTAAACCCACAAACCACTTGAAAAGGACTAAACCATGTGCTCCTATGAATTGCTCTATTGAAAGCGAATTCAGCTTGAAACAGATGTTGATCCCATTGCTTAGTGTGAGACCCACCCAGACTACGAAGTAAATTCCCAAGAGACCGGTTCACTACCTCTGTCTGCCCATCCGTTTGTGGGTGATAAGCGCTGCTGAATTTTAGCTCCGTACGTAACAATTTCCAAAGACATCTCCAAAAATGACTAAGAAATTTAGAATCACGGTCAGATACGATGGATTCTGGAAGACCATGCAGACGGTACACATTTCTGAAAAATAATAGCGCCACATTAACCGCGTCTGTAGTCTTCTTGCATGCTACAAAATGTGACATCTTGGAAAATCTGTCAACTATAACAAAAACAAAATCCATTCCTTGTTGAGTGCGCGGCAAACCGACGACAAAGTCCATACTAATATCAGTCCATGGCTTCGAAGGAATTGGTAACGACATATACAGACCCGCATTCGTAGCGGACCCTTTAGAGATCTGACAGACGTGACAACGGGAGACAAATCGTTGTACCTCCTTAAACAGACGAGGCCAAAAATAGGAGAAAGAGACCAGTTGGAATGTTTTGTCACGACCAAAGTGACCTTCGTTATGTATCTCTTGGATGATCTTCAACCGCAAGCTACAGGACGGGATGCACAGTCGAGTGCCTTTGAAGATAAATCCGTCCAGCAAGGAGAATTGTGCACTGTTGCCTGCACGTACAGCTTCTAATATGACAGAAAAATATGGGTCTGATTGGTATAATGTCGCAAACGAGTCAAACCCCAATACTTCAGTCCACAGGGAAGTTAAGAGGCTTCGACGACGACTCAGACCATCAGCCACACGGTTTTGAGTACCCTCTTTGTGTTTGAGGACGAACGTGAAATCCTGCAGATAACTATCCCACTTAACCTGTCGTGCACTCATCTTGTCTTGATTACCAATGTGCTTGAGAGCGTCGTGGTCAGTAAACAAAACAAAGTCGGAATGAATCAAATAATGACGCCAGTGCTTAAGAGTCTGTATGATGGCATAAAATTCCAATTCGTACGTGCTATAATTACGTTTGACTCCATTCAACTTTTCACTGAAAAAGGCGACCGGATTACCTGTTTGGCTTAAGACGGCACCAATACCAACCTTAGAGGCGTCTGTGTGATCTTCGAACGGCAAAGAAAAATTGGGTAAAGCTAATATAGGAGCCGAACAGAGCTTTTATTTAAGCAAGATGAAGCTTGATGTCGCCTCTTCTGTCCATGCAAATTTACCATTCTTCATGCAGTCAGTGATTGCCGCTGCTATCGTGCTAAAATGGGGAATAAATCTCCTATAAAAAGACGCAAACCCGTGAAAAATCCGAGCCTCATGGATTATTTGGGGGAAAGGCCAAGTACGTACAGCATCAACCTTAGACTCATCCACCGAGATGCCATCCTTGGATATGACGTAGCCGAGAAACAGAATACGATCCATACAAAAAACACACTTCTTTGGAGCAGCAAAGAAATGTTGCTGGCGTAAAACCAAAAATGGTTTTAATACTTCGTTCATTGTGCGCATAAATGTACTAGGATCATTGGAGAGACCAAACGGCATCACCAACCATTCATACAGTCCTTCCCTCGTTTTAAAAGCGGTCTTCCATTCATCTCCTGGCCGTATACGAATCTGATGGTAGCCACTACGCAAATACAATTTGCTAAAAACCGTAGCACCATGAAGCTGGTCAAGTATATCGTTTAATCGAGGAATAGGAAAACGATACTTTACCGTAATCTTATTAATATCACGACTATCCACGCACATGCGCCATGTATCATCCTTCTTAGGAATGAGCAACGCCGGAACTGCGCAAGGGCTGAGACTCTCCCTGATAAGGCCTTTGGCTAATAACTCCCCCACTTGACGTTGTAGTTCCATATATTCTTTTGGACTCATGCGATAATGAGGTCGATTAGGAAGCACTGAACCAGGCACCAAGTCTATTCGGTGCTGAATAGCTCGAGAAGGAGGCAAACCCTCTGTAAAATTAACTGGGAAGATATCCTCAAAGTCCGATAATATCTCCTTCACACATGTCGGAACTTCCATAGCAGCTGTAGCCTCACGAGAGAGACCACACAAGAGGAACACCATCCCCTCAGTGAGAATTTCGTTCTCAAACAGACGCCAAGAAAGAAAATTGGAAGCCACGGGAGAAACAGGTTCGTGTACTGTCATATTGGCATGAACCAACGTAACACGAGTATGCTTAAAAATGAAAGAGTATGTGTTCAGCTTACCATCATGAGTCACTGCCCTATCGTATTTCCATGGTCGACCCAACAGCAGATGACATGCATCCATCACCACAACATCACACCACACGACATCTTCATAGACAGCACCAATGGAAAACTTCACAAGACAACGTCTGGAAATAGTTACCTCGGATCCCTTACTAAGACAGTGAAGGGAATATGGTCTAGGATTTTTTTCCGTGGGAAGCTTGAGTTTCCGAACAGCCTCGTCCGAAACCACGTTTTCATAGCTGCCAGAATCCACGATCAAACGGCACACCTTGCCTGCAATGGTACACGTTGTCTGGAAGATGTTCTTTCTTAGCCATGACTCGTCAGCGTCAGCTTTAGGAGTAAGAAAAGAACTTCGGTAGATCATTAAACATTCACCTTGGTCACCTGGCAGGAACACCTCATCGAACTCAGCTGCGGACTCTTTCGCATCAGCAAAGACATCAGCAGTAGTATCCACTTCTGCAAGCAAAGCCTTACCCGGTCTTCCAATCTTGCGACACTCGTTTTCCAAGTGATTCGGATCTCCATAACGATAGCACTTAGGACCAGACTTTGTAGGCGTACTAACAACCTGTTGAGCGGAAGCAGTATGAGAAGACGAAGTCGGAGGACGGCCATTTGCTGCCCGAATCGACTTACGAGATAGTTGTTTCTCCAATCGCAAAGCACGCTGATGAACCTCAGACACAGAATAATAGTCAAACAGATTAAGGGTATCTTGAAAAGTCTCACGCAAGCCCCCTAAGTATCGATAGACAAGTTGTTCTTCGGTGTCTGTAATACCTGAACGTGTGACCAAATCATAGAACTCTTTCGTATAATCATCAATTGACCGAAAACCCTGACGAAGATTTTGTAAACGAATATAGAGTTCCCTCGTATAGTTAAACGGTAAAAAGGCCGAACGCATGCACTTTTCAAGCCTAATCCAGGACGAAATAGGAGTTTTACCTTTTTGAATTTGAGATGCTTTCAACTGACGCCACCAAACAGCAGCCCTTCCGCGAAAGCGCTTATCCACAAGCGGAAACACTCGATCATCAGGAACCCTCTTAAATTCCATAACTTCCTCCATAGTAGAGAACCAGTCGATACAATCTTCCGGTGATAAACCACTACCATGAAACTCAGGAATCTCTATGCGGAATGACGATTACCAACTCCTAGAATCACGCTCACGCCCAGCAAAGGGTTTTTCAGTATCATTATCGTCATCTGTTCCATCCGAATTGGATTCATTCGTAGGAGGACGACGGCGCTCATGTCGTTGTAAAAATGTTGCTACTTGACCGGCGAGCTGCTCAACCGTGCGTGACAATTCAACGTATCTAGTCCTCTCCATCACCTCATCAACTAGAGATTCGCGAGGACCACCCTGACCTTTACCACGAACCATGTTGGAAGGATCGATACCCAGATTCTGAATACCAAATGGTGTAGGATGTTAGTACTGGAAACGGAAGAAACCACACATAGATAAAACTTCTCAAAGGAAGAATATGATTATTCAAAGTCTGTCTTCTTTTTTCTTAGAAGAGGACATATATAGGCCTTATTAGGCTTAATGACAATATATTATAAGATTAATGCAAATAAAAGGAAATCTACCCAAATACGATATCATGCAAGATATCTCTTATTTCTTAACAAAAATAACAAACATGCAGATATTCCTGCATGGTTAACGAATATTCTTTCGTTGATCTCTCCCTTCCAAATAAGATTCTGTCATATCTTGCACTACATCAATATTTCACTAAAACAGATGACATCTAGGACAGAAAAAGTAGATGTATCAATAAATCCAGTAAAACTTCTCAAACATTTTAATCTGTGTTGGAAAATCATACAAACTCCACCAACATCTGTGCATAAATCTTAAGATCCATTTGAAGTAGCAAGCAGAAATGTTCAAGTATGGTTAGAGAGAAAGTCTAAGAGCCTAGAAACTATTCAACAATGCTTTTGTACAATAACCATAGTGGGATCTATGGTAGAAACTAGCACGAATGTATGGGTTGGTGAGGAGAATTTTGTAATCAGTAAAATTTGTTTGCTTAGAAAAAATGTAAGTCGGATTGTTACACTACTGGATAAAATTGATATAACTAAATGAAGTCGGTGGATATTAGGTGAAATTAATGGATAACAGGAAAAGTCGAAGGAATCTGGGTGAAGTTGAGCAAAAGTCGAGTGACACTAGATGAGATTCATGAATAAGCAAATTAAGAAATTGATGAAATCCATGTGAAGTCGGTGAAATTGATCAGTAAAATTATTTTAAATGTCGAGGAAATGGATGGAACACCGATGAAAACAAGTAAGGTCAAGCCATATTGCATAAGCATGATGGGTAAAGGTAAAATGAGTGAGGTCATTGAACATTAAAGGAATTTGGTAGATAACCAGAGAAATCAATAAAATGCGAGTGCAATTCATCTCTATGATTCACCGAAACATTCACCCAACTCAAGAGTTCGTTCATTCTCATTGAATATGCTTGGATATTTTCATAAGTCGATTCCCAAACCGGATTATACGACTTTACAATCTGTTTAATCTCGAAAAAGAAAGAGAAAACCTAAATAGTTATCTTTATTTTCGTCTTTCTCTTATCCTCTCATCCGGGTATATGCTTCTCCCTTAACCCCACTAAAAAAAAAACTAAGACTAAAAAATAAAGAACAGTAACTCGTCAGTATTTTTCCCCCGTCTAAACTCATAAAATTAATAAGGAAACTTGGAATCAGAAGAAAAACAAGAAATATGAATTCAATTTGATACTTAGACCACCAAAGTGTACATAAATATGTATCCTCTCGAGAAATTTGGCGACCCTCAAGAACGTTTTGAGGATCCATCAAATAATATTTATTTCAAGATCGGAAAGTCGTTATATTAGCCAAAAACGTATATGATTTAGGTTGCAATACTATTAGTCTAGCGTAGCAGATTTGGATTTTCATACCAAGTTCAGATTCACTGGTGAACTAAGTCCATCTAACTCAATTAGGGTTGTCAGTGGGTACCCTATTACCAGAAACATAACTGACATTGATTGATTTGTCTGGTTATGGGTCCTTAAATCGGGCCCATTAGCAATCTAGATACCGACCGGTATTATCTTATTTAGACCCAAAATCTCACGATGTCTGACTGGTTAATGATTTTTTTCATCAAATGTTTTGTCTAGTTTTGATTTTGGTTATTTCTCATTTTTATTTCCGATTTTTTCTTAGGTTTAATCCTTATTTAGCACAATAATAAAAAATAACAAAAATAAAAAATATTTATAGGGATAACATGAATTAAAGCCTAAAAGAGGGCTTAGCATCGGTTAATCTCATGGAAGATTCATTCGAATCTGTAGTTCGTTCAATGTTATTTAGATACTTATATAAATCGATATTCAAAGAAAAAAAAATCAACTGACACTGGAATTCGTTAAATGTTTTTGGACAATCTTAGATATTTACATAAGTTGAGTCCAAGAAAGATTTATATCAATCTGTAACGTATTCGTTCTTACGGGACATGCTTGAGGATATATTGAATTCGGTTCCTAACAAGTTCATCAGAGTTTGTTCTCATTAGATTTTACTGGATACAAATATTAAGATCTACTCAAGATGATTACGTATAAGACATAATTCCCTATGAGACTATGAGAGTTATCTCTAAACTCTGAATCATTTTATAGTTATAAAGAGTCTTGAGGGAGTTAGCTTTTAAAATCTTCAACAATAACATAAATTTGAACCAAAATCACAACCCACACCCAGAAATCAACCACCAGAGGGTTCTATTCAACAATTGATTAAAAAGAAAACCATTACCGAAATCGAAATCATAGTTATAAGAAAAAATTACAGAAGACAGTTACTTTTTGCCCTAACTTTTGATGGAATCCTTTGATTTTCAAGTTTCAACAACTTCTTCATCCAATCGAAGTCAATGAAGAAAAAAAGAGAAATCTCGAAGTCAATGAAGAAGAAAAGATAAATACCTGTGAAATTGAAGAGAAAGAAGATGGGGAACCGAAGGAAGTAGTTGTTGAGAGAAATATCAACGAGGTGACTGGGGTATATGATGAAGATGAGAAAGAAAGATCGGGACTGAGTAATCTATGTTTCGCCCAACGTATTATTTGGTGTAGCTGGACTATAAGATAGGAGTACCTCACTGCCATAGATGGAAGCCACCTATCACCATCAAAGAGATCTGATGAGCAAATCTTGAGACCCAAGATCTTATGGTGAAAACCGGCTGCTGAAAATAATGGCAAATATTATGGTTTTCGATATACTCTGCAGTGGTGCGAGTATAACCAAAGACCAAAGAGGGGAAAAAAAGTCTGGTAAAATGGAAGATTTTTGTTCAATAATTGCTAATATTATGGTTTCTAATGCGAATTTTGGATCACTTGATGAATTTTGATATATTATGGTATCATATCCAAACATTGAAAAATAAATGAAGATGGTGGATATATTAGGTGAAATTTGATGCACTTAAGGGAAAATTTAAAAGAATCCGAGTGAAATTCAGCAAAATCGAGCGATATTGGGTTATATTGATGAATACCAAAGAAATTGAAGAAATACAAGTGACGTAGGATAAAATTGACTAAAATCGATGGACATTAGGTGAAATAAACAGATAGACGAGAAAAAGGACGGAATCCCGATAAAATTTGGTAAAATACTTTGGAGCCTAATAGGTTATGAAAAAATCATTTGACTTTAGATTTTTTTTTCTTTTTCGTTAAAGGTTAATGGTAAATACCATGATTCGAACTTCAAATTTATTTTTTTGTAAAGTATTGGTGGAGTTAGCACCCCAACCCAACTCAAGAGGACTAAGCTTAAACAGGATGCCATGGCTTAAAAGCGCATACTTATTGTAACCAAGTTCGAAGATATATGTTAATTGTGTACACTAAATTGGGTTGGCACTAGCTCGACGGTTAAGACAAATAACTTTGTACCTGCTAACGTAAAAGGAAAACTGATTTTGTAGGTGATGGAAGATTGTTTCTTAGGCATCTGCAGATTGAAAAGATAGAATTGAACAATGGGGTTAGACGAAGAAAATGAATTATTGATTAATAAAACCAACATCTTATTTTGCTAAGGAAAAAAAACTCACTGGAGATTAAAAAAGCCCTAATTCAAAAATCCATAAAGATGTAGAAAACAAAAAAAGGAAGAAGAAGATTTACATAGATTTCTAATAATCCTAACTCTGAAATGGGTGGATATCCGAAGAAACCAATAAAATTCGAGTGTAATTTAGTTAGGCGTCTTTATAATTTGTTGAAATATTCACCCAACTCAAGAATTCTTTAGATCTCATTGGATATGCTTAGATATTTACATAAATCGATTCCAAGGAAAGATTATACAAATCTATATAATCTGTGTAATCTCACTATATGTACATAAAAATTTACATAAGTAAATTTAAAAAAAGAACTATGAAACTCTATTATTGAAATATCTATCATATAATTTGAAAAATAAAGAGAATACCTAACTATACTTCTTTCTGTTTTTTTTTATCCTCTCATCCTAGTATATGTTTTTCCCTTAACCTCACTCAAAAAAACTAAAAATGAGAAATAAAGGACGCTAACTCAACATTATTTTTCCCCTGTCTAAAGTCATCAAACTAATAACGAAACTTAGACCGATAAGAAATACAAGAAACATGGATTCACTATTTGACTTAGATCACCAAAGTGCACACATGTATCCCCCTGAGTGAGTTCGACCAATGTTGACTAATGTTGTTATTAAAGTCCAGGTGAAAATGAGTGAGGTCGACCAACATTGAGGTCGTTTTAATTCCCATACTATAATTATTCAAAATTTTGATGAGTCAAATGTTGCTAACAATTCTCGAGTTCATTATTTTTTCCAAGATTCCTTCTCAATTATCGAATCATAGGTTACAGTCGAGATTTTTGGTCTAACATGAATGATATGTTATAGTACCGTTCCCCAATAACTTTACCAATGAGCCACTGTCAGATTGAAAGTTGAACTTTTACAATAGAAATAAAAAATCCTTAATTATTTTTTATAAAGACTCCATATAATGTTACCATGTCCACTAGAGGGTGAGGAGGCATGTGCTGTGAATTTACCATGTGTCCATGCCCATGGCACGTCTCAGTGAACTGTATTGATGTGTGTGCACGTGGCTGTAAAATAACCATTAGATCTTCCTCAACCTATCAAGTAGGCGACAGATATGTATAATCATAGTTTCACAATGAAAACATAGTTTTCTCCTAGTTTCTTCCAGATCCAGCGTATTTCTCCCCATCTCTATCTTAGGTAGAAAATTTATCCTCGAGAGGAAATTTTGGCATAAAATTAGGGATTATTGTTCTACAGTTTTGGAAATATATCTGCATCGCCGTAGGATGATTGTGTTGATTATATTGATAAGGATTGGAAGAAGATATCAAGTGGTAATAATGTCGGTCCAAAAACTTTCGATTTTAACCCTAACAATTTTTGGGCGGGATGAAAATCAAAAGAAAATCCCTTTGGGCGGGGATTATTCCCGCTTGGTGTTTTGGAAAAGCTATAAATCTCAACCCTAAAATCATTCCAGAGATGTTAAAGAAAATTTTTTTTTGGGGGAATTATCAGAGATCAAAAACAGCAAGGTACATAACTTACGATTTTTAATTTGATTCATGAGTTCATAAATTGATATTGGGCTATTTGATTGAATCTGAAATTGGGGTTACATATTTTTAATTTGATTCATGAGTTCATAAATTGATATTAGGCTATTTGATTGAATCTGAAATTGGGGTTACATATTTTTAATTTGATTCATGAGTTCATAAATTGATATTACGCCTGTTCAACTGAATTGAAATTGGGGTTACATATTTTGATGGCTAGTGTTTTGGTCTAAATTTGGCCTTGTCTGTAGCTCTTTAGAGCTTCTCTAGTACATTTAACCTTTTTACTCAAAAAAAAAAATTGGGGTTACATAGGATTCATCAAGTTGTGCAGAATAGTTGGGTGTATGCTATCCTGCTTAAGTTAGGTGTTCCTTTCCATCAGGTTGTGGAGAATAGTTCAAAACATAAAATAATGCATCTACAGAGTATCGCAATGACACCCGCACCTATAGTTCAAAACAGAAAATAATGCATCTATAGTTGTGACAGCAATATGTGTTTCCATATGACATACGACCCACAACCCACCAACAATAAAAACTATGAGTATCGCAATGACACCCGCACCAAGACAAATTCCTCCCTCTTTGCCTAGGCTAGTCAATGCAAAAAATACACCACTACCGCCATCGGTAGAGGTGTAAGGTAGTAACAGTAGTAATAGTAGTAGTACTAAGTAGATGGAATTGAACCTTTGTATGTTAACCTTTTTCTATACTTGTCTCTACATGATTCATCAGGTTGTGCAGAATAGTTGGGTGTATGCTATCCTGCTTAATCCTATGCTTGTCTCTACAGGATTGTTATAGTTTTGTAATATCATTCTTGCTATTCAGATTTGGTTTCGTGACTGATCTTTTCTTATTCCTTTCCAGATGTCTCAAACCAAAAAACAACTTTCCAAGAACAAAATTGGGAGCTCCGATGGAGCAAGCATAGCCCCTGGACAGTTGGGGTCAAATTATGGTAAGAATTATATTGTCAGATGACGGTATATAATGAAGTGTGTAGCATGTGTTAATTTGTTAATTCATTTTTGTCCTACAGGTAGCGTAAATAATAGAGGAGGAAGGGCTAGTAAACTCGGTCGTCAACAATCAGTGCGCCATTCATTGGAGGATTTAGTTGAACCACCATCGCGTTCAGGAAAATCAAGAAGAGGATCAATATTCCAACAAGTTTGTAGAAGGCAACAACAACCAATGAATCAGCAACCATCATCTCAAATCGAAGACCATGAACAAGTGGAGGAAGAATACCTTCAACCACCAGAAGAAAGATCATGAAGAACTTGTAACACTCCCTTGCCAACACGTTCACCACCACCGCGAGACAGGGGTGGACAAAGTCTTCCTATAACACCAAGCAGGTTACCTCTAATTGATGATGATTTTCTTGATTCTCCGAGAAGATCTCCTAGAGGACTTGGCAGTAACCGAGTACTAACCAGCAGGTCTAATGATTTTATTATTTCGTTAAGGAGATCTCCAAGGGGACTCGGCAATAATCGGGTACAAAGATCGCTTGAGGCAAAGTACAATTTTTCAAATGCCGGACATATGCAAAGACATCATCATGTCCAACATCAATCAGATCATCTTTAAAACACTCAAGTATCAAGTTCTTCTCGGCAACAACAACTATGAAGTTTACAACATCAGGGTAGTCAAAGTTCATCTTCCCAACGACAATCTCAAACACCATCAAATGGCGCTCCTCTTGGAAATAGAAACATCTCGCATCAGAATCCTTCACGCTCTGAGCCACAACAAAATGATACTCCTGAAGATCAACACCTCCAGCGGCAGCATCCTTCACGTTCAACATCTAATTCTCCCTAGTCAAATGAAGAATGTGGAACTGCAGAAACAACAGGTAAGTATAAATATATGCATATGTGAAAATAAAAGATACAGACCACTTCATTTTATTTGTTTGCGCGAGTTCACTTGTATGTTCACTTTTAATATTAAACAGCTGTACCATTAAGAAAAAAAGAGGGCGCAACTGTATGAAGGAACTTGCCAAATTCAGGGGACAAATACTTCAGTTGGATCTCTATGAAGGTAGACTATATGGTTATAAAAACGAAGTCGCAATCAATTCAGTCTACATGTGGACTAGGCAAAGTCAGAACTGTCCTTTGAATTACGATGCATTTGATGATATTCCTCCTGGAAAAATTCAGCGGGTGATCATAAATCTCTATGTATGTATTAGAAGTCATTGTGTTATTCCAATTTTAATAATAGTTTTTGTTAAAGTAATAATTATGATGTTTTAATGTCAATTATAACTCCCAGCTAATCAGTTTTTTCTCAACCAGGACTACTTTACCATCAAGTCTCGCACTGGAGAAGACCCAGAGGAAGCAATCAAGAAAATAATGAGGAATCCATATAACAGGCATAGGCACAAAATTCATTAAGCATACCTAAAGATTCAAAACCTTAGTGGTCAAGAGGAAGCTTTGGCCTCCGAACCACCCTCTGAACTGGAGATTAACAAAGAAGATTGGATATATATGTGCAACACTTTCGCCACGCCAGGTTTCAAGCTATATACATTCAGTTACATGTGATCTTTTCATCAAACTATCATTGCTTATGTGTTAGATTCTGAGTTTACTTGTGGATACACTATAACCATAAAATTAGATTGCATATTCAATTTTATGTCACCTAGTGATACACCCCTTATACAATTTCTTTGCTTCTTTGAAAATTTATTGTTCCTAATTAGGAATGTGTTCTTTTCCGTAAGGGTATGCATTTGAACTTCCTATCTGTTCTTCTATTGTCAAATATGCGTAGCATACCTAGTTTTAGATTGTATTGATCTCGTACCTTTGTAAAATATGCGTAAAGGTGTTATGTTTCCTGAGTTGTAGTTGAACTGTACCACATTTTGTTCTTCATGTAGTTGGATTCCCTATCTGTTCAGACTGTATGTCCAGTTTTTGGTTCTCTTTGGTGTTTGAACTGTACCACGTTTTGTTTTTAAAATATAATTAGCAGGTATGCATTTGAACTTCCTATGTTCTTCTATTGTCAAATATGCGTAGCATACCTAGTTTTAGACTGTATTGATCTCGTACCTTTGTAAAATATGCGTAAAGGTGTTATTTTGACTAAGTTGTAGTTGAATTGTACCACATTTTGTTCTTCATGTAGTTGGATTCCCTATCTGTTCAGACTGTATGTCCAGTTTTTGGTTCTCTTTGGTGTTTGAACTGTACCACATTTTTTTTAAACTATAGTTAGCAGGGTATGCATTTGAACTTCTTATCTGTTCTTCTATTGTCAAATATGCGTAGCATACCTCGTTTTAGACTGTAATGATCTCGTACCTTTGTAAATGTTTGGGTCACTAGAGAGCACTTCCAAAGCAAGGTAGAGGGAAGTCACAAATAGATAAATGTTTAAGTGTGATAATAATTATTCTTACTTGGGAGTAAAATAGTTAGGCATCAAATCCCCTTGCTCTCTGGCTGAATACTTGTAAACTTAGTGGTTTCTACTGCACATCCTTCCGAGGCAATGGTAATGGTGAATCTAATATGAGATTCCTTATCGTTAGAGTGGATGAATCTCAACTGACAAGACCAACTAAACCGAAATTGCTGTCTAGGCTGTACATTTATATGTCTGTTGCATATAGTGTCATGGTAACAGATGCTTATTGTGAATTTAGTAGTGAGATTTCTTCTGGTTCTAGTGGATATATCTCGATTTTACAAGGAAACTTAATCGGTAATGCAGTATTCAAGTTTTGACTTTCCTTGAAAGAGCCTCCTGTAGAATGTGTAGAATGTTAAAATATCATGTTATATATATGTTATGAATACACTGAGGAGTTTCTTAAGCTAACAGATGGTGGAGTTTAAATGACAGAAAAAATCAGACAGAGGGACTGTGGCTGCTAAAGCAAAGGAAATTAATCATAGTGCAGGCAACAAAAGTTTTGCCAGCGTAGAATATGATTTGGTATGCATTATTGTATCTCATTCCATCTACTGATGTTTGTTCGAATTCGTGTTTTATATACCGTGTAGTGTTAACTTACTTGGTTTGTATGCAACTGGTTGCTGCTTCAAAGATTATGGAGAACAAGCCTTGTGATGCGGTGATTTTGTTCTCAGAAACCCATGGTTCTAAAAAATTACCACCGAAATGTCAGGAGATGAAAGTAAGACACACTACAAATATACTTTGAATTTTGTGTCTTAATTAATCTCTGCAAAAGTATATAATCATGTATGGTTGTCTGTAATTTATGTAGAAAATAATGGAGGACATGAAAAAAGCAACACTGTGAGGAGAATCTAGTAAAACTCCATCTGACATATATGAAACTGTCTATAATGAACAACGTGGGAGTCTTAAAAAACGTCATCGCAAAGCTTCTCACACTCACAAGAGTTTGGCTGATTTAAGGGGAAAATAAATACAATTGTTGAACGGAAGAATTGAGTCTCTACAGACAGAAAACATGCTACAGAGAAGAGAAACACATCGGCTTACTGATCTAATGAATAATTTTTTTTCTAAACATTATCCTTACATGGTTGTACCAGATGTATCAGATGATGAAATGGAGGATGATGCGGAGGTCTGTGGGCGAGATGAGGATCTTGATGTGGAAGGTCAAAATGATGAGGATGACTATCATGACCTAGAGGATGAAAACTACATCCGTAACTATCCTGATATGGAGCCCCGAAATGTGGAAGGTGCCATGGATGATGAATGATTTTCTTTATTTGAAAGACTGACATGGAGGATCCCAGTTCGGAGTGGGCCAGCCAGTGATGAATGAATTTCTATTTGATTTTGTTTTGTGTTTTTTTTTCTTTCTTGTTTTCTTCTGATATCAGGATATTAAGGTAGGGAGAATGATAACGTGTAGTATGGGTTTTTGTAGCAAGGTGTTATGACTTTTTACTCTTGGTTTTGGAAATGAAATGCATATTTTATTAATTTGTTTTGTCGATGCATATAATAATCATACAAGAAAAAACAACTACATTTATACAAAAAAATTATTAATTAGAATATGATCAAAAATGGTAATTACCATATTAATTATGATAATTATTTATGAGTTTAATTTTGATATTAATTACAATATTAATTAAAAAATAATTTAAGATTTTAATTACCATATTAATTACAATAATTAATTGTGATATTAATTACGATATTAATTACGGTATCATGCATCCATAAAATCAAAATAATTACATTACAAAATGTTAGTTTTCGTCATAGTTTCGGAATGATTTGGGAACCATACGCCAACTAGCAAATTTAATTGTTTAACGATTCGGTAACTATCAACCAACTTCAACTTAATTTCCTATAGCTATTGTAATTGCGAAATCATAATATTTGGCTACCACCAAATTAATTACTAAATAATTCCACAACAAGATTTTAATTTAGTTGCCATATTATGTGGAAAGTTACTGACAACTACGCTGACTATGTTGTTAATATGTTTGGCAACTTTTGAACAACTGTAAAAATTAGCGGTTTTAATTAATTGCATTTAACTAAGTAATTTATTTGGCTTCTATAACATAAGTTGCCAAAAGAAGCCATGGCAACTAGGTATTTTTAGTAGTTGCCTTTACATTTGGAAACATCCCATACGGCAACTTAGGCTCCGCAACTAGCATTAGTTGCCTATGTGTTTGGCAATTAAAAACTCATTTTCGGCAATCAAACTGGTGTGGTTGCCAATGCTTAGGTTTTTTGTAGTGCAAATTAAATCTTCAAGTCATTAACCTAATATGGTTTTGGAAAAACCTAGGTTAAAGGAAAATCAACTCTAGTTTGCAACTAGGACACAGGAAAGTGTCGGGATTAGGTTTAGTAGTTTCTAGAGTTCTCTCTTATATAGTGTTTCAAATCAGGGTTCCTTTCAATCAAACTTAAGATAGCTTAGTAACAAAGCATTCAATATTCACCGTTACATGAAATCCTAATTTAAGATTCAAGCTAAGTTTGCTTAGAAATTAAGCAATTAATCTCTACCGTTAGATGGTCTTAGCTAGTAACACACAAATGAAATATACTTATATTTAGATATGGGTAACCATACCTAAACGTGTATATTGAGTTGGCTCAATAACAGTTAACCGAAGCTAGCCATATGAACACTTTTGTCTTAGCCGTGTTCATCTAACACTTCTAAATCAAATATAATGATCAATCAATCATGATAGATAATAAAATGAATCTAATTTTGAAATCATACGGAAGCGTAAATCACCATAGCGGGTTCGAAAGTGAAAAAAATTAAGGACAATTACGCCATCCTGTTTGAAGGAGGACTGCCTAAATGAATTGCATCAAATATTTTTTCTTATAACTGCTAACGGGTACCAGGTTACGGGGTGATACCAAATTTCATATTGATAAGGTGATACCCGTTAGCTCTATTGCAATATCTTCACTGTTACTTCCTGCATCCCTAATATATAGGTGGAGATTTTTTTTATTTTTTTTGAAGCATGTATTTTATTAAAAAGGTTGAGAATGTGAAATCTTTTTAATTAAAAAATTGTTTGGCTTTCATAAATTTTCATTTTTCATGTTTTTTCTTCTTTTTACCTTTTGTCTTATTCTCATTATAATTTCCCATACAACATAAATAAGAATGCGTATGTCAAAAGTTTTAGAACCCCGCCTATTTAGTGGGACTAAAAAAATCTAATATTTAAGAAGGCGTATCATAGTTGATAATAGAATCCGGAGAAGACTAATAACTAATCCAATTTTTATTTTGTTTATACTGTTATAAAAGAAGAAAACCAAGACTACTAATGGAGGTTACCAAGTTTAGTGGAGATGTACCAAGCCAAAGTAAAATATGTTTTGTCCTATATGAAAATCTTTTTTACGTTACCAAGTTTAGTGGAGATGTACCAAGCCTAATCCGGTACTCCTATTAGCAATCTTTGAAGAAAGTGTCTAGAAATACAAGCTTTGGCGATGGCTATTGCAAGAGGGCATATACAAAGAAGATAACAAAGACGGAGGGAACATTTTCAACAAATTTTTTTTCCCTTGGTCAATAATAAAGATGGAGGGAGCATTTTTTACGATATTTTTTTTGTCTTGGTCGATATTTTTTTTTCTACAATATTTTTTTTGTTATCTTCATTTGTTTCTTGTCAATCTTGCCCACAAATGGTTGAAAATGAGACAAGCAGACACTAGTAAACGAGCCAGTACCAACTTACTTTTGTAGTGGTAGTTGGTGGTGTCTGTTTTTCATTATTGAGATCATCTGATACCACCAACTACACGATAATTCACAAGCAAGAAAGAAAGAAAGAAAGAAAAATTAATGGAGATTTTTGGTTCAGGGGAAGTCACTAGCTATGATCGAGTAGAAGAGTTAAAGGCTTTCGACGAAACGAAAGCGGGTGTCAAAGGAATAGTTGATGCGGGTGTTGTGAAGGTACCCAGGATCTTTGTTCGGCCAGCAGATGAAGTCGCTGCGGATGAATTAGTCTATACTGATGAATTTGAGACTCCAATGATAGATTTTGAAGGGTTGGAAAACACTGACCGCCGTAAGGTAATCATCGATGAGATTCGACATGCATCAGAAACATGGGGTTTCTTTCAAATGGTGAATCATGGGATGCCCAATAGTGTAATGGAAGATATGAAGAAAGGTAATCTCAGTTTCAATGAGCAAGATTTAGAAACTAAAAAACAGTTCTACTCAAGGGATCTGAACAGAACTGTGAGGTTTAATAGCAACTTTGATCTCTATAGAACAAAGTACGCTAACTGGAGAGACACCCTTGCCTTTAATATGTTTGCTCATGATCCTGTAGATCCTCGAGAGTTGCCATACACATGCAGGTATTTAACTTCCCTATAAATCCATTCCTTTTACGTTCAGTCGATGCTATTCACACAAACAGTGATGTGGTGCAGGATAAGCATTTAGTTTACAGTTTCTGTTATACTCGCACATGTTAGTTAATGCTTGTGTGTACTGCAAGTACTTTGTTGGCAAGCTTCTTATACATATTATTTTACTGCTATTCAATCAGAGATGAAACGACGGAGTATCTGAAGCATGTTGTGAAGCTAGGAGATATGCTTACGGAGTTATTATCCGAAGCGCTTGGACTTAAACCTGATCACCTTAAATCCATGAGTTGTACTGAATGGTTGGCAGTTGTACTTCACTATTATCCAGCATGCCCCGAGCCAAACCTAACATTGGGTGCAAGCAAGCATTCCGATCCAAGCTTCTTTACTCTTCTTCTCCAAGATGAAATCGGTGGCCTCCAATTTTATCATCAGAACCATTTGGTATCTGTCAATCCCACCCCTGGAGCTTTAGTAGTAAACATTGGTGATCTTCTTCAGGTAATTTAGAAATATGATTTATTCAAAAAAATTTGAGTAGCCAAGTAGAGTAGACGGGTTCAGGACATGTACACTGCTAACTATGTTTTCTTTTTCATCCAGTTGATGAGCAATGGCAAGTTTAGAAGTGCTGAACATAGGGTCATCTCTAATCATGCTGGACCAAGACTATCAGCAGCAGTGTTTTTTAGACCAACGATCCAGCAAACATCCTCCAAGAAGATTTATGGTCCCATCAAGGAGCTACTGTCAGAAGATAATCCTCCTGTATACAGAGAGCTCACATTCAAAGAATTTGCCGAATATTACTATTCCAAAGGGCTTGATGGCGTTCCAGCACTCAACCACTTTAAGTTGTGAGGTAGGTATAATAGAAGACTCGATCAATAGATAATTGAACTGTCTTGGTATGGATATTTGATTTATGGGCTAGTGATAACATATGAGAACTAGAAGCTCTTATTGTGAACTTTCTTTTATCATTCACAGATGGTAAGAATGTAAATTTGTCATAGTATTACTATGTGCTTATGCTATTAAGGACGCGCATGGCTATTTCGCACTCCATCATCAAATTGAATTCATACAGATTTAAGAATAAGTGATCATAATAGGTTGCTAAAGCTTCCAATAAATACCAAACCGATGCAGAACGCCCGCAACAAGACCCCAGAATAGGATTTCTGCAAATATAACGTAAAATAAAATGCCTACTTTTCTTGAGTTCCACACTCCTATGAAGACGTGTTTCTTTATCCAATATGTCTGGAACAAGAAATTGATTCAAACACGTCACTGAGGATTTATAGAAAAAGTAGTACATTAGAACAGTTGAGACACTTAGTTGATAAGGTTCCATCAAGTATAGCATCCAACTCATATATCCAACACATGGACTTCAGCAGACACTATTATGATGGTCAGATACTGGAATCTGGTATATATGTTAAATGATCAAAGGATGCGTTATTGCAGGTATAACACCTAATAGCTGGTGATGGTTCCTGTACAAATATGTGTATATGAAGTTCCACTGACCAAATAATGGATTCCGTGCATAGTAAAGCCTATGGAGATGCCTATATTTCTTAGATGGGATTGGACTTATACATTTTCATTTCATACAGGGCATCAAAGAGACAAATAAAACACAGTAAACTAGAAACCCATAATAAAATTATGAAATAATGTTTATGTTCAATAGTCATTGAGACATACCAATGTCTTATGAGGATCATCCTAGTACCATCCATTGATAAATCCTGCAAACATTCCTTCTGCTGCCAGTACGAAAACAAGCATAGCGTTCATACCAATCCACTCCAGAGGCAAAAAGAGATAACCCAACCCGAAGATGTCAACCTAATAAGTTACAAACTTCAGATGTTATAGTAACTTGATACAAAAAACTAATGTGGTCTAGGTGGTATTACAACACTTAACAAAAGACACAATAGTCACTATTCAGATGTGTAAGTTCAAAAGTAAAACTGAACATAATTGATGGACAATATGAGGGATACCAACAGAAAGTGCTTCGTTATTAAAATTTTGTATCTGGTTCACTTTGGTGACCTACCAGAACATATAAGGTCGAGAACACCAATGCTGCTGCCCCTGCGGTCAAACAAGCATAACTGAATCTGTACAACTGCTTGTTTAATGGAATACCTGCAATAAAAAGGATGAATTAATTAGTTTTCATAGCCTAGGTCAATTCCTACTCACCATTTGTGAAATACAGAACAAGTCCTAATGTGAGGAGTGAAAGACCCATGCCCACCCAATGTTTCAGTCTATCCGAGTGGCCCTGGATTTTCACGAGAAAAGAAAGAAAAAAATAAAAATCCTAAAGCACCTTAAGGCTAAATATCTTGAATGAGGACTATGAAACCACAAAACCGACCTTCAACTGTATGAGAACGTGTCCAAAATGCACCCCAATGATTGTCGTGAGGATAGCTGCTATTGAGCTGCATAATTTGTAAGAGATAACGTCTAGTTATTCGCACAGTTCGTAATGTTTCTTTAATGTAAGGTTTGCTGTGAAATGATTTCCATCCGATTCCATTAACACAGAATTTCGGAAGAAATAAGGTTTGCATGACAATTTTAACCCATACTTGCACAATATAATAAGACAAAGTAAGTAAAACACACACACAGGCATCTCGAGTAAAAGATTTAGAAAAAGTTAACTAAAGTTTCAACTGACCAGTCGATTCACAAGAACATTAAAATATCACAATGTAGACCCAGAAATAGCCAACTAGACAGCTATTTTGGAATTTTGCAACAAGTAAGGTTTTGAGTTATTTTAGAGAGGACCTTAGAAGTCCTTCAGGTTCAAAGGGTCCCTGGCACCATAATGGAGCATCCTTACGGAAAGACCCCTCATAAGGGGATCGATCTGTGCAAGCCTGCAGAACTTCACAGAAATAGAAACATGTACAACCTACACTTATGCAGTGAGTGAAATTTGAACCATAAGAACAGATATAAGGGGAACTAAATACCCACCTCAGATCACTTCCAAGCTGGGCGTTGATAAACATGATTGATTCCTAATACTTCTCTATCAACATATCCAACAGCATTGCAAGGAGGATACAATCTTCCCCTTACACCACATACAACCTAAAATTTAACAGTGATGTCAGCATCTGTAGCAAGTAAACATTAGGTCGGCAATTAGTGCTGATGACTAACGATTCAAGGTTAAGTTTTGGGTTCGTTTAACTCACTCTTAGAAAATGAAAAATTCAAATTTGGACGCAGTACTGTAAACATGGTAAAGGAAAAGTATAGAACCAAAAGGAAACGTAATGCAACCTACATTTAGGACTATCATGAGTAATATTTGGTGATAACTTCGGATTTGAAGGGAAACATATGTACATGGAAAAGTACAAGACTCACAATGAAATCCTTCCCATAGTCAGGGCTGTATTTGTTGTGGACAGTATACTTCCAATCGGGAACATAGGTCCCATAGAGTACAGAAAAATATACAACTGGAATGCATGCACCTGCTATCCTACAAATTCAATATAAACAGGGTAATCCTTTTAGCTGTTTCATTAAAACAACCGCCCAACAGAAATTGGAATTTCTTACCAGTGCGAACTGTATAGCGTATATACAGACCATCCACCAGGTGCAATATGCTTGGTTTGGGCCTTTTTCATAAAGATTTCCAATAGTGAAACGACTACGTATGCAAGAGTAATCCTCTAAAACCCGAGATATAAGATATTTCAGAAAACACAAGTTTTATATAAATATCTGAGTGCATATGACAACAATGAAAATATGATGTACAGCACCTGAAGGATGCCAAACCACCTTATATGTTTCATATCAACTCCATATGTTAGCTTGTCAGGAGCGTGTGAGTACCCTCCTTCTAAATATAAACCACTCTGGAGCTTGAGAAGTTGATTCAACATAATGAAGTTGCTTTATTGTTTCAAGAGGTGTGCCATGGAAACCAACCTTGTAAGATGAGACCCCAGAGCACAAGTTTGATTGTTCTAATAATCACTTTCTTTATAGAAACAAGCCTGTCTGGGATTGTCCACACGGGAGATCATAAGAAAGAATCACTAATCATCTGTTGTTTCAATTTGACTTCAGATTGGATAAACTTAGTTACAGAAAAGAAAGTAAACCTTGAGTGCCAGAGAAATAGCCATCCCAACAATGAAGAGAAAAAATGGCATGACAAAGTCTGCCAAATTACAGCCGTTCCATGGTGCATGACTGATCATTGGCCATTCTCCTCCAGCATCATCCACCAATATCATCACCTAAAGTGTACACAATCAATTAGTCACTGTTGTCTATCTGTACAGATTACATAACACTAACACTGCAAGATCCAAACCCACGAATCAAACTGATCATGTTTCTGACACATTTCAGTGTCTAAACTAATTTGCTGCAAACTGGACGAAGCATTCCTTTTCAGGTCCATATTCAACAACTGTGCATTTTAGAACATTAACAACTATGACAAGCTGACACTATCATTTTCTCCAGAATTTTTATTTAAACATGTTAGGATTCACACGACTTCCTCACCAAATACCCGTCAATTTGGGTGTGGTCCCCTCTTTCACCCTAGATTACGAATGGCTTTTGCGCGGGACCAACTCTGTCACCCAAACCTGTTCCCATTCAATGGAGGTTAGGGTATCCACGTCTCAGTGCATGCACGCATGCAACAGAAGAGTATGTACCCTAGCTACGATTATAGGGTGGTTTTATTGCACCACCAACATAAATCAGAAAAGTGTGACCCAGTGCTTGTGTTAGCTAATCCAGCTGAATCAACTTGTTCAGGAATCCCATGAATTAAGGATGTCTATCCGAGTTACATGTTACTAGTGATACTTCATTACATCGAATTGATACATGAGATGCACAAAACTAAGAAATAGCAAGGCTTGACATCCGAGTGAGATTCACACCTTGGTAAAAAGGCAAAACAACAATCGTTCGTGAGGCAGTTGCCCCCTAATAGCTGACCCACTAAGCCTATTTCTCCCCCAAGCACACACACACATACGAGCTATTCTGGCTCCTCCAATCCTCAAGCCAGCAAAAATCAAAATACCTCTTTGAGTGCCTCTAAATGATATTGAGTTTTTTTTCCTCAGATTTCCTAGTGTCTTACTAAAACCGCAGGAAATTCAAATCAGTAACAAATCAAACGGAATGGATCCTGCTTCTTGTTCTTACACATTTCAGTATGTGCAACCAATGCTAGAAGCAGTAGTGTTCATCTCAAAACTTAATGCAAGCAGTCCCACATCAAGTCTAGAGCAACAGCCGTACATTTTACACACTACGACAGGCTGACACCGGCACAATCAACTTTTTCCAGAAAAGAAAATTGCAGGACCAAACAAAAACAGCAGACGCACTGCTTGTTTCTACAACCAGTGCTAGAAACCAGTAGCGTTCATATGAAAACTTAATGCAAGCAGTCTCACATCAAGTATATATCAACAGCCGCATATTTTACAAACTACCACAGGACGACACTACCAACTTTTACAGAAAACAAAAATAGCAGACGCACTGCTTGTTTTTGCGGTGTCGTCTGACAAACTCCGGCCACTTTCGTGACACCAATTCTATTTAACTACATGGATATCAATCAATCTGGGTTACATATGACTACTGACCCTTGAGTTTGAGTCAGATTTCATCACCGACTCCAAAATAACATGAGAATTTATTTTAAAACAAACAGTTTAACATCTGATTGTGGTTCACACCTTGGCCCAGGGGAGAAGCTTGCATCAATCATGGGGAAATTGCCCCTAGCAACTGGCTCACTAAGCCTCTACCCGACCACACACACACACACCATAAGACTAAGCCTACTTTTTATTTTACTTTTGCAAAGACAAATCAACTAAACACAATGAACTGATTACTTATTAAGAAAATTATTATTAGGCTATATAGATTTGAATGTATGCTCAGAGAAAGTTTATATACTGATTTAGGTAGGTTCAGATGATTTCGCAAATTGGGGGTTTCGTGAATAGTCCTATCAACACGTTTCACTCACCGCTCCATCCATCTTTTATTAAGATGTTATAGTTAACACTTAATGGTGATAATTCATTGGTATAACTGCATTACACAACTTTTACGGCAAATGTAAAACCAACTTTTATTCTAGAAGTGTATCCATGGGTCGTAGGAATGCAGTTTTCCAGTTACAAAAGACCTGCTGTAGATGGACCTACCGAAAAGGGAACAATATAGAGTATTATGATGAACTGTTCATCAATTCCAAATGTTTCTAGTCATGCTCCAGAATTTGGATGAACTGTCATTAGTTACATGTAAGAGTTATAGCAATATGATTGTTATGTTATTAGATTTAGATGAACTATGATGAGATTCTAAGATATTTTGGCCAACATAATCACAGAACAACTTAGTAATACCTGGCGACTTACGTGTACATACTCCTTAAGGTGATATTCTGTTTTATTTTACAAGCTAATCTTTAAATTTCATTACAGCTCAGGACCTCGCAAAAGTCCAAGACTTACTGAACATGCTCAACGTTGTGAACTGATCCAACCAGAAAATGGAAAAGGTCAGATGTCGTCCTTTTTCTTTCAAGATATTTTTCTCACATATTTATTTATGTATGAATGCAATGAAATTGAGTGAATATCTTTTGCAAATGGAAAAGGTCTCCGTAGAAGCCCAAGGCTTATTCAACAGGCTAAACATCAAGAGTTGGAAAGTTCGGAAGATAAGAGAAAAAGATAGGAAAATGAGCATAGTGTTTACCAAAGAATACGACATTCTTTCGTATCAGAGGACGATAGGGCATTAATATTGGAACAACGCCGTATCCGTTATAGAGAGAAAAAAAGTGCATTAAGCGAAGAGGAAACAGAAAGAAATCTTGAACGGCGTCGTAATTCTTACCGTAAGCGGCGGCAGCAATCACTTGGAGAGGCTTCGACATCTACTTCTCAAATTGACAGAGGTAACTAAATATTTTAGTTTACTGCTATGTAATTTCAAAAGTTTAATTCTAAATTCACACACCCATATATATATATAGATGGATAGATGCATATATACCATTAGTATATTTAGTTGATCAACACCAGTGAACGAACATATATGCCAATAATTCCTTTGTTTCAAATTTTTTATAGGAATTGAGGGGACCATGCCCACCAGGTTCAGCCACCTTCGCTGAAGCCCCAGGTTTCTCAACCAACATAGAATGGATGAACCCAGACCAAGTACTAACAGAGGTACCCTTGAAAAAATATGCAACCAACACCGTACCCGGTCATCACAACATCAACATGAAAATAAAGAAGGGCATGCAGGGGGAACAATTTGTGGTAAGATAGAATAATGTTCATTGTAAACTTTTTTTTTACTTACTGTGAACTTCTTCAAGCCGCTGGTAGTGGTGATTATGTATGCGGTGAAGCTGATGGTGTAGACTGGTGGTAGTGAGAAGATGGACTGATGGTGCTGTGTTGAAACTGACTTGGTGTTGTAGACTGTATGGGAGGGAGGTGATGCATGCAGTCGAGCTGGTGATGCATGGTGTTTGTTATATGTGAGATGGGAATATTGACCTGAAGCGAAGATGGTCCAAAGAGGAGCAAAGTTCTTTTTTGTTATCGATGAGATGGTGATGCAAGTAGTGAATGTTTGAGATTGTACCGGTTGGCAGTGGTGGAATGAGACCTGGAGGTATGTTGAAAAGAGGAGATGTTGCTGTGGATGGAGACTGCATGGTGTTTGTTGTATGTGAGATGGGAATATTGCCCTGAAGCGAAGATGGTGCAAAGAGGAGCAAAGTTCTTTTTTGTAATCGATTAGCTCAAGGTGTAAATAATCACCATCAGTAGCTGCTCGAAGAAGTTCCCTGTTTTTGTTTAATAATTTATCCATTTGCTTAAATTTCTCATTTTAATCAATGTTGATATTGTCACGGATAATGAAAGAAATGTTAACATTGGCACAGACAGTGAAAATCGATAAATTACTGGAGCATCACGTTAATGACAGGGAGAGAAGAGTAAGAAATGACCAGGAAGCAGGACCAAGTAAGGTTAAGTTGAAAATAGTAGATTAGATGCGTATGAAATACTTTTTTCTGAACTCTGTTATGTTGATCATTCAGCTGTTGATATTGTTTTACTTATTGGATTTGCACTTTTTCGCATTTCACTTTATGCAGCAGTTCCACGCCAAAGCCCCAATATGTCGAGCAAGTTCAGCTTCGAGATGAGGAGGCCTTAGAGGAATCCCGAAAGAAAAAGGGAAAATCAGTTGTGATGTACCAGGTATGTTTCTGAATGTTTTTATTTAGCTGGGCTGCTCTTTCTTGCATGATTATGGATTTTCGGGTTATTTTTCATAAACAGAATAATTGTCTCGCCTAATAATCCATTGGCCACGTTTTTAATTTTAATAGAGACGACGTCGAGCAAACGTCAGTCACATTCCTGACATAAACACGGTGGGGGCCCGTTGTTATTGGTTCCGCTAGAGAGACCAACAACCACGAATCAACGGTTTTTTTTTTTTAGATACATTTTCCTTTTTATACAAAATTTATTAATAAACCACAAAGAAAGAAGAAAGAGGGGGTTAGGCCAAACCTCAGAGAAGAAGGGAAAATGAAAAAGAACAAAAGATAACATGTTACAAATTATTTGAATCGATAAGAAGACAGATTCGATCTGTCGCTACCCAAACCTACTCGGATAAAACATGGTAGCTCATTCCACCATTGAGACCCTGTAGTAGCTCCGCGTTTAGCCAACAAATCATTCACTGCGTTACATTTTCTATAAATATGAGAATATCTGAATTGTATCGATGATAAAAATTTCAAACAATTTTCCCAATGAACGGCAAACCTCCACGGAACTAGAGAGGGATATGATAACGTCCTAATAACGTGCATCGAATCACATTCAAACCAAATACGAGTCATCCCTCTCATCCGTGAAATTCTAAAAGCGAATATAGCACCCCAAAACTCAGCAGACACTGAGTTATCTATGCCAATTAACTGCCAAACATCCAACAACCAAGCTGTTGTGATTACGAAATACGACTCCACATCAATATTGTCCAGGGTTGCCTAAAGAACATCCATCTGCATTAATCTTAATCCATCCATATAACGGAGGATGCCAATTTACCTCTATTATCTTCGGAGCTTTGGTCGCTCTACCTTCAATCTTGAAAAACCTTAAGATACATAAATCCGTCATAGAATTATATATATGCCCCTTTCCCATCTTACCTGACTCACTAATAAGTAATTTTAATTTTGCGGCTGCCTGTTGGATTGGAGTAATCTCGTGGTCGTAACGAATTTTGTTTCTTATATCCCAAAATAAGCCAAACACAGTTAATCACTTCACCCATAGTATATGTTTGACCTGCGAGCTGCTGTTTTGAAGACGAATAATAGCAAACATTTCCCGAATAGAAGTCGCATTTAAATTTGGGAAAATTGGGAAACTGCCCCAATTTGGACTGCAATCTTGGAAAACTGCCCCAACGTTAAAAAAAGTTGGAAAACTGCCCCACTGTTAGAAATCTCAGTTAACTCCGCGTGTGCGAGTTCTCACGTGCCAAAAAAGACAAAAATACCCCGAACCGCTAAGACAAAAAAAGTTGGAAAACTGACTGGCACTACAATTTCATCTCGATTGAACTCGAAATTCGGGGTATTTTTGTCTTTTTTGGCACGTGAGAACTCGCACACGCGGAGTTAACTGAGATTTCTAACAGTGGGGCAGTTTTCCAACTTTTTTTAACGTTGGGGCAGTTTTCCAAGATTGCAGTCCAAATTGGGGCAGTTTCCCAATTTTCCCTTTAAATTAACACCAAAAATACTACCTATCCATTTCCAAAGCGCAATCGCATGGGCGCATTCAAATAATAGGTGTTGTTAGGATTCATAGCTGTGGAGTGTCACAAAGATTTCAACAATAAACAACTCTAATTCCAGAAAACAACACAATATCGTCTATCGGCACTATGTTATATAACAATTTCCAAACAGTTCCCGCCCTCCTCGGTGGTGTTTTAATAGGCCACAAGTCACAATTCAACAGATGAAAGCAGCTCTGATGATGGGCAAGGTAATGCAAAAGATGCTTCCAAAAATGTTGTGAGAGAACCAAGACCAAGTACTACCGGTGCCTCGACATCGACAGCTTTCACTTCCCAAGGTATACTCTTTGACCACATCAAAACTTCATTTCCTTTTTCTTCTTCGTTTTTAACTTTTTCAAAGTATACATATATCAGTATCTTATAATTACAACTTTTATCTTTTCAGGAAGACATTTTTCGACTGGCCATCCAATTACCACTGCGTAGAAGTCCAAGATTTAGTCAACACCCTCAACATGGAGAACCAGCACTTGCATAGAATTTAATCGGTATAGTCTTATCTTTCACATCTCTCTATCTACATTTATATATTTCGACTTAGCGTATATCTTCTATGTTTGTAGTTCTTCTTCTTCTTTTTCCCGATGATCTAATCACTACTTACACTAACTCAATTTATCCATCAACAAATGAAAATCTTGCATCCAATTTACACGTTTTTAGAAGCTATGTTGTAAAAGGCGCTAGGCAAGGCGAGGCGCCAAACCTAGCGCCTAGGCGTCGCGGAAAAATTAGAAAATTGTGAAAATGGGTGTGTCTTGGTGCCTTTGGCACTTTTTTTGCTAGGCGCTATGCCTGCGCTTAGTGCGCCTTTAAGCGCCAAAGGCGCTCGCCTTTTACAACATAGCGTAGAAGCCCTTGACTCATGGAGCAGTCTCAATCTTAGGAATCTCAGCATGCGCAAAATTCAATACGTACGCTTTTTTTATTTTTTTTGAAATGGGTAGGAGTATATGTTTTTTACAGTTGTGCAGGCATGTATGTTGTTAGACAATTTGAATAATAACTTCCGAACCATTAGTGGCTAGGATGTAAAGTACTAGTAATTATACCTGTAAAGAGATGGGGATTGGGCTCGACTTATAGTTTACCTACTGTGCCAGATGAATAATAGCATTCTGACATATGGGTAGACATAAAGATGGAGAAAGTATGTCAGCCATATACTGTCACAAGTCCCCTCACGCATGCATCATAACTCATGGTCAACCATAAGTCAGAAGTGGGAGTGACTGTATCACATTCATATGCCCACTGTTTTCATTATGAGTGTTTAGTTTCCTTAGTCATTTTAATCAGAGATATATCGAGATATTGAGCTGAGATATTGAGATGTTTACCTATACGAGCAGCAAATCCACAAGGAATTCGAGCCGGAAGAGGGAGAGGTCGTCCACGTCCAAGTGTTATAGGAAGATCCTCATCATTGAATTGTGTGAGAGGTAATACTTACCAAGTTGGATTCAAGAAGTTCCATTTTCTGCCATTAGGGACATGTCCGAAGTGCCAAGCGAGGATTTTTTTTCGTGAACCGAAAGGCTTTTGTTGTTCAGATGGGAAAGTTGTTTTACTGTTTGTTGTCTCACTGATTGAACTTTTGGAGTTTTGATGATCAAAAAGAAGTAGGGGTACACTTTCGGAGGTACATACGACGCTATAATCAGTGTTTCTCATTAACGTCGACTTTGGGTGAATTATGACAGAGATTTAGCTGATAATAGAGAAGGTGTATACACATTTCGTGTTCATGGTGATCTATCATAAATGCAAGATGGGTTTGTGCTCAAGAGGCAATGTGGAAGATATTTAGCTTTCCTCTTTATAAGGTCTATGCTTCGGTAGTGAGATTACAAATACATCTTACCAACCAACAGAGCGTCAGGTACTATGATTACCAAACGTTGGATGAAATTTTTTGCGATGAAAGAAATTTGAGAATAACTTTGACAGAGTTCTTTGTGACAAATGCTCGCGATCCTAGAGCGAGAGAGTTGTTGTACCGTGAGTTTCCAGAACGCTACTGTTGGGATACAAAACCAAAGAGTGGAAAAGAAGACGAAGTACGCAAAATTCGATAGGGAGGGTTTATACATCACCTTGATGTGCAGGAGAGGTGTGGTTCTTAAGGCATATTCTGAACCACGTTAGAGGTCCTACTTCTTTTGATGATCTATTGTTTGTTAATGGAGAGATATGTCGGACTTTCAAGAGAGGTGCCGAAAAATTGGGACCTTTACAGAGTGATCAGAGTGTGAGAGCGTCTTTGTCTGAAGCAGCAACAGTCAAGATGTCGTATGCTCTTAGAAGAAAATTCACCTCCATCTTGCACTTTTGTAATCCAATGGGCGTGAGAGAATTATGGGATAAATTTTTCAACAGCATGGTCGAGGATTACTCGAGTTCAAGCACTACAAGCTCAAAATTCTTATCAGACCGCCTTCTTCGTAAGCTGAATTTCATACTTAAGAAACACGATAAATATATATATCCATGTATGATATACCGCCGATTGTTGGCACATTGGGTGAGTAAGTTGAGATTTCGAGTCTGATTCAAGAGGAGTTGTCATTCCTATATCCGACGAAGACCTGTCTTCTGTCCAAAAGTTGAATGAAAACCAATTTAGGGCCTACAGTACAATCATGGGAGCAAATGAGAGAAAGGAAAGTAAAGTCTTCTTCATATATGGTCCAGGAGGTACTGGGAAGACCTATCTCTATCGTTCTATTCTTGCGACTGTAAGGAAAAAATGGTGGTATTGCGTCAGCAACAGCCACGTCGGGAATTGCTGCTACTATGCTACCTGGTGTGAGGACAGCACACTCAAGGTTTCAACTTCAAATGACACCGACATCAACTTCAATGTGTCGTACGAAGAAAAAAACTGAGGAAGCTAAACTTTTGAGGCATGTCACCGTCCTTATGTGGGATGAAGCTACAATGACGCATCTCTATTCTTTGGAAGCATTTGATCGGGTGATGAGAGATATCACCGGGATTGCTGAACCATTTGGTGGAAAGATTCTAATCATGGGAGGTGATTTCCGTCAGGTACTATCAGTGATTCCAAGGAGTACAAGGGGACAGACAGTCGATGCATGTCTTAGCAGGTACATTGCAGTTTTTTTTCTTTTAAGATAAAAAAATTTGTTTTTTCTTATATGCATACTTAATGTTTAAATTTTAGTATTTAATTAACTTTTAGGAGGATAATTCGAAATGATTTTTGAGTTACATTACATTCTTAAAAGGTCACATTTGTGGGAAAATGTACGTGTTTTTCATTTAAAGAAGAACATGCATGCAGCCGGGAATGCATCTTATTCTAAGTTTTTAATTCGTGTTGGTGACGGGGATGAACCTTGTGTTGCTAATGAGATGATAAAGGTTCCGGAATAGATGGTCATACCATGGGTTAGTGATGCTTCTTTGTCTCAACTTATAGATGTAACATCTCCAAACTTGGTGGAAAATGCTAGAGGTATTGACTATATGGTCAATAGGGAATTGATCACACCATTAAACGAGTACGTCGAGAAGCTTAATGACTGAGTATTTAGATAAGATATCCTGAGTACTCTACTGCATATAGTCTTTTGGTTGTGAGTTCTGCTTTTTCTGACATTAGTGTGAATACTTTTATGGAGCCTACGGATGTTGAGTTCTTTGAACATGTTTATTTTGCAACATGTCTCTTCTTAGGATGTGTTGTTGATCCCTAGATGTCTTTTCAACTAGTCATAATTTACCTTCAAAGGAAGATGAAGTAGAGTGGATCCTAGGAGAAGTAAAAGGATTAGAACTGAGACTTCTTATAGACCCGACTTCATGATATTCCTAGCTTAGTCTGAGCTCCAGACTCGTAAACAAGTCATGATATCTACTGAAACCCTATTATGGTAAGAAGCTTCATTTTGTGAAATGGACTCAGTCCGTCATAACCAAACTTGCTCCTGGAGGTTTGCCATCACACATTTTGAAATTCAAGATCGGTGCGCCTATTATGTTGTTGGGGAATGTTGATGCAAAAAATGGTCTATGTAATGGTACCAGGTTAATAATCAAAGAGTTCTTCCCAAACTGTATAAATGTTGTAATAATTAGTGAAAATTACATAGGTACACGAGTCTTCATTCACATGATGCCACTGGAGCCACCTGAGAATTCGAAGCACCCGTACAAGTTTAAACGTAAACAGTTTCTGATTCGTTTATGTTTCTCCTTTACAGTCAACAAGGCGCAAGGGTAAACGATCGAAAACACATGTATCTTTTTCCTTGAACATCTATTCAGCCATGGTCAATTGTACGTTGCTCTCTTGAGAGGAGTGTCAAGTAGCAACAGGAAAGTATTATTCGCTAAAGGTACCATCCCTAAAAAGAAAGGAACATACACCAAAAATGTTGTATATAAAGAAGTCTTTTTATCTTAGAAAATTATGAGTTAGGAATATGCATTCTCGATGTAAAAGGACATTTAACATTAATGATTGAAAAATTATTGAATGAAAAATTCAAGTTTAGTCGTATTTACTTTTGCACATTAAAATAAATGAGTTTTAAGTTTTAACCACTCGACGTTGATCGTTGACTTTGACCATTGACCCGTTGTTAACTTGACTAATATACGAAAAAACCAAATTACGGAAGGCGTATCACGCATGCGTGCTATACTAGTACATATAATAGATTGAGTTAATTAGGATGGGGTGACAAGGGGTATCTAAAGATATGTAATTATTTAGTTATCCTCGATTATTTATTAATATAATTATTCTTTTAAATATTAATTTTTTGTAGTAAGCTTTTTTAAAAAAAAAAAATTTGTTTTTTTGAACTTTTTTTAATTTTCTATTTGTTTTTAGTTTTGAAAAAAAATCTTTTAATTTTTATATTTTCTAAAGAATTTTTTATTTTATTTTCTTAAAAAAAATTTATAAAAATAATTTTCTTTATTTTATTTTATAAAAATTTAAAACTTTTCGGGGAAAACAACAAAAAAAAATAAGGAAAAAGTATTTTAGAAACTTAAAAAAAAATGAAAAGTAAAAAGATAAAATAAGACTAAGGCAGTTTTGCCATATGAATAAGGAGCTTTGTGGGTTACTATCTAATGACCATTTTTTTATCCTAAAACTGCCTTTTTTATATTATTTTTTAATTTGTCTTTGTTTTACATCGACGAAATAGACAGACGCGCAACAAGTTATGCCGCAAGCTCTTGAATTAGAGTTTCGTTGTATTGCTTAATGTGATATGACCTAAACTGTTGGGTCCACGAAACCCTCGCTTTGGCCGAGTGGTAAAGGCGTGTGCCTGTTAAGGACATGGGTTTTCCGTGCTAGAGTTCGACTCTTTTAGCCTTAGGCGACGACTCATTTTCTTGTTGTTGTTTCTTTTCGTTAAATTATGGAAGCTATAAGTCATATTTAATGGAAGATATTGGTTCAGGTATGGGTCAAGATCGGAGCCAAAATTTTTGGATAAGAGTGCAAAAAATAAAATAAAAAATACATCATGAAATGGAAAGAATAATGAAAAGAAGAATCGTTACATATCAATGCTCACGATGTCATCAAACAATCGTTGAGTGCAGAAATCCCCATATGCTCAAATGTGTCGAGTAAACTTGAATGTCATGGAAATGTTTCTTGCTGAGCATTAGGCTTATCTTTTCAAACTCTTCCATCCGGAGACATCAGTTCATGCCTTCATCGAAATTCAAGTTTATCAATTATCATATTTTGACGGCAGTATGTGGATATCGGTACTTTTTTTCCATTAATATTTTGTGTTCGTTATATATTTCTTTCGTTTTTGGAGAAGAAATTATTTTCATTTTTACAATTTGATCTATTTTTAAGCTAAAATAAAAAAATGAAAGTATTTATTTTCCAAAAATTGAGGGAGTAGCAGGTTAGTGGTATGTAAATGGAAATAAGCTTAACTCACTTGGGTTTTGAATGAAGGTGCAAAAACACATGGGCCTTTAATATTGGGTGTAAAATTCTATTTTTTCTTATACTGGGCTTGCAAAACTATATCATAGTGTGGATTTTGGGTGAGCAAGGGTATTGGACACCCTTGCTTTACATTGGCTTCGCCTCTGGTATGGGTGACAAAGTTTCTTTTGTATTGAATGTTTTAGTTCCAGTACCATGGTTTTCCAAGTGAAGGCTCCTTATTATAATAGCCAAGTAACAGCTTCTAGTCGGTCAACGACCCTATTGCATCAACTGCAAGTTCAACGACACATACCGTAATTAGATTGTAGTTGCACATTTTTTGACTACTACATCCAACAACATATAATGAACATAAATTATTGAAAATCAGGTATAAAAGATAAAAGTGCATAAAAATAAAGATTAACACAAGGATTTTAGGGTGGTTCGACCATTACAAGACCTACATCCATTTTGTTTTCACTATTATTAGTGGTGTTACACAAAGATCCATGAATGGAGGTCCTCAAGGGACTTGAAACTCCATCCATGGAGGAAGATGAGCTAGAGTCTAGCTTAGAGGGAGAAGAGAAGCAGGAGATAAGAAGAAGACCCCTTTTAACCTATATCACATTCTCTTATACAGGGGTTATTGTACATAGAATTACATTTCTGCCCTTAGGGATGACTAGATAGGATAAGAATAAGAGGAGTGATTATTGTACAGTTGGTTATAGTATTTTACGGTGTACCCGTCTAGATCTTGTTCCATGTGTCGAGTTGATATTTTACTCTCACATAGATACAAAACGTACGACCTTTTTACAAAATACTTATTTATTTATATAAAACAGATTTCTTAGTGGTTATTTCTGTAAATCCATGTCACTTTATAACTCGTTTTGCATCAAATATTTAGTTTTGAACTTATCTAGTCTTGTTCTTCTATACTTAAATTCTTTTTTTTGTTAGAATTTTCAATGTTTTAGGAAGGTTTCAGAATTTTCTAGAATCATCTAGGTGTTTCCTTATTTTGGTATAGCTAGAGGTTTTCTATTTTAGTTAAACACAAAGTTTCCTTTGTTATCTATGTTTATGTTTAGGTTTCTGATGAGTGCTAAATAGTGCATATTTATATATATTTTCGTTGGCATTTAACTCATCTTTTGTGCATTAATTCTACATTTTATCCCATATTCTGTATTTTCATTGTTTTCAAGAATAAATATTTTTCTTACTTAATTTTGCATTTTTAGGTAACAAATAAAATCTGGATGAAGTGCGGAGCAAAAAGAGCAGAAAAGTAGTGAAAAGCTGGGAGGAATTACGCAAGGAAGCCGCGAAGAATGTTGCGCACAAGACCAAAAAGCTAGGAATGGGCTCAAGAAGGAAGAATTGTTCTTAAAGAAGATATGGGCTTGGCATACCCAAGGCCCAAAACCCTTACCCAAATCCATTTCCTTTATCCATACCCATTTCCATGAGAGCCGTCAGATTGGATCCATCTTGTCATCCAACGGTCACCTCATCATTGTGCATCAAAATCCGAAGTTCATATCAAACACCATAGTACCTAAATTCCAAGCCTTCAGATTAGATTGCAGTTGAATCCAACGGTCGCTCATATGCCTGTGCATCAAATCCCGATGATTCCGCCCAACACTACAGCACCTAACCTAATCTAGCACCGTTGACTTCGTTGTGTTCCACATCCAACGGTCGCTACAAACTGCTTCTCTCTTAGCCGTCCGATCTACCTACCATCTCCATATCCAGCGGCTCAGCTCGCCAAACATCGAACCAGATGCTCCCGCTTCACACCCTAGCACCGAATCCTATTATCCACCCAAACAACCCATCGCCCCAAAACTTCATCTCCTTCACCCGACAGTTGCAGAGCTCTGCAACTCCACCACCTCCCCTCTCTGCCGCTGTCACTTCCGCCACCACCACCATTTCCATCACTGCCACTACTATCTCTTCACCGACAACACCCCCATATCCCTAGCCTAGTTATTTTCTTCATCTCACAACCTCTGAAACCCTAGGTTTTGGGGTGAGTAAAATAACTCGAAATTAGGGGACAATAGGAGCAGAGGAAGAGCATCAAGGACTAGAGGAGGCATGGGTCGAGCAGATTTTGGGAGTTTGTAAGTTAAATTTTGTGTAATTTAAAAAAACCCTAATTTTCTGATTTGGGGATTTACAATTAGGGTTAGTGTTCTGGTATAAATTGTACACTGTGTAACATTGTGAAAGGCATAGGGGGAGAGACCCAAGTTAATTAGAGTGAAAAATTATCAATTCATTTGCAATTGGTTTTTGTCCTGTCACTGTTGATTTTTCCATGTACACCAACCCTGCTAGTATCATGTTAGGTCTTCTATTCATGAACTAAATATCCTAGCTAGGGTTTAGATGAAACCCTTAGCCTTAATGCTAGGATGTGTGCTTATTGCTACTGATTTATGCTAAGATCACTGTGTAGGATATATTTTTGTTGATGAACAACATATTGCTTTCACCTAGAATGTCAAGCATCCTAGGTAGTTAGAATCCTTCTATGTATGTTCACTTACTCTCAAATGCTTGTTATTGTGTTTTGATTAGTTGTTCTTTAAGAAGACAACTAATGCTTGCCTTGATTTAGTGATTGGAGTTAAATTATCCACTTAAAGAAGCTGAAAAAAAAAAGTGCAATAGCTAACATGCTAGTATGGGTTGAGTGGTGAATTCTCAAGCCTTAGTTACCCTCTATCAAACATTCAATCACTTCTTTGCTTTCAAAAAAAAAACTTCAACTGTTATTTGCTAAAATCACCCAACTGTTATCTGCTCTTGCTTCACTGTCCATTATTCATCTTGCCTCACTGTCAGTTGTTGTTGCTTCAACTGTCAGTGTTGAACTTGCTTCAACTGTCACTTTTGTTGTTCTTGTTTAAAGTCTCATGATTAGTAATCTGCCCTGGTTAGTGTAATCAGTTAGAAATTGGTTACAATAAGAAAAATAGCACTTGCACCCCCTTGTCCCTGTGGAACTGACCTGTGCTTGCCCTGTGTTGCTTGCCGACACTGTGCACTTGCAGTTAGAATTTTTAGGATCATTTCTAGTCCTACCAAGTTTTTGGCGCCGCTGCCGGGGACTCGGTTGCGGCGCAATTGCTCTTTCTTTCTTTTGGGTTGTTACTGAACTCTGCTTGCTGTAAATCCTATGCTTGCTTGCTGATTTTGCTTGCTGTAACTCCTGTTGAGTTGTTGCTAAGCCTGCCACTGAACTGCTGCTGCTGCCTGAAATCTGCTGTGGTGTTGTGGTGCTGTTGAAAATCTGCTGCTGTTGCTAAGTCTGCTACTGAACTGGGCTGCCAACTGCTGGGCTCTGCCTTCTACTGTTGCTGGGCTTGGACGAGTTGCTACTTAGGACGACCCAAAGCCCAACTGGGCTTTTGCAACTAAAACTGAACAGCTGGGCTGTGCTATTCAGGTAAGCCTAACCCATGAGCTAACCCAACTGGGCCTCATTAAATTCATTTGGGCTTGTATTTAAGTATTTATATTTGGGCTTGTAATAATTTTTATTTTAGTTTTCTTTTTATTTGGGCCTGTAATAATTTTTAATTTTCTTTTTTTCTTTTTCTTTTCTTTTATGGGCTTGTAATTATTGTTTGTTATTATTTTTTTTTATTTTTTTTTCTTTTCTTTTATGGGCTTGTATTTTAATTTGGACTTTAAGTTTATATCCCATCCATTAGGCTCCTAACTTTACAAACCAAAAAAATTTGGGCTATACATTTTATAAACCAAAACCCATTGTGAAACCAAAACCCACTCAAAACCAAATCATCAAAAAAAAAAAAACCCATTTTAAACCAAAATATTGGGCCTTTTGTGGTTCAAAAATTGTTTCCGACTGCTCTGACCAACATGTTAGTTGAGGTACCTGAGGACATGATTGTGACCTACAGAGACCAAACAAACAGACTCGTTAGAATTAACCCGGACGATCCAATCGAAATCCTTAGTTCTGAGGTAGACAGTCCAGATCAATCAGAAACAATGGGAGAACCCCGTACACTCAAGGATTATATGTACCCAACGAGAACTAGTCAACCATCTTGTATTGTGCTACCCGAAGCCAATGGCCATTATGAGCTGAAATCGAGCACAATACAAATGCTTCCAGTTTTTAAAGGTGTGAAAATGAAAACCCGTACCACCACGTGAGAGAATTTGAGGAGATTTGTGGAACTCTGCGTTTCACTCAAATGTCCGACGAAATCCTAAAGTTGAGGCTTTCCTTTCTCCCTTAAAGATAAGGCTAAGGCCTGGCTGTATGCTTTACAGCCTCAATCCATCATGTCTTGGGATGATCTCATCAAGGAGTTTTTCAAAAAGTTTTTCCCAAATCACAAGACTGCGACAATTCGTCAAAGTCTGAATAGCTTTGTGCAATTAGGGTGAGACCCTAGCTAGATACTTGGAGAGATTCAATGAATTATTGCTCCAATGTCCCCATCATGGTTTTGAAAAATGGAGACTTGTGCAAATTTTATAGAAGGTCTAGATGTGTCCACCCGAACAACGGTTGAGTCAATGTGCAATGGTCTTTTTGTAAACAAGACTGCTGATGCGTCTTGGGACTTCCTGATTGAAGTAGCTGAGAAGACGCAACAGTGGGAATCCATTCGTGAACCTAGAAAGACTACACCTGTAGCTAGAGTCCATAGGATTGAGTCTGATTTTGAAGGAAGTGCAAAGATGGCTGCGCTAGCAAGAAGAATAGAAGCGTTAGAACTACAGAAAAACGCAAACCCTTCTCCCACTACCTTTTGTGAACATGTCGAAATGGCTATCTGTGCTCTATGTAATGGATCTGATCACCAAGTCAATGATTGTCCGGAAATGCATGCATTCCAGGAATCTAAGCTTGAGCAAGCACACGCTATGTTTCAAAAACAAGAGCACAACCCATATTCACAGACCTACAATCCAGGATGGAGAAACCACCCCAACTTTTCATGGTCCAAAGGCCCTGCCCAAGGAGGACCATCTCAACCAAATCAAGCTATCAAAACAACCAAGGCTATCAATACCCGAGAAATCCTCAACAGCAGTCGTACCCTCAATACACTGCTGATAAGAAATTGTCCACATTGAAGAAAGTATCAATCATTGACCCAACATCTGATGAAAAACGAGAAAGCAACTGATCAGCGAGTCACCGCTCTAGAACTACAGATGGGTCAAATTTGCGATGCATTGAATACAAGAGAAAAGGGTAAACTTCCTAGCCAACCCCAACAAGACCAAAGAGGATATTTCAAGCAGGCACATCATCATCATCTTGCGAAAGAACCTCACCCGATCAAGTCCATTCCATCACCACTCTCCGAAGTGGTAAATTGTTGAGAACAATGTAGGCATACCACAAACAAGTGAATCCGAGCCAAACTTAGCATTGCCTACACCACCTAAGGAAACCTCCAGTCCAGAAAAGAATCCGAGCACATTAGTGAAGCCGACAAACCTACTGCTAGGAATGTCCCTCTACCTCCTAATGTTCCTGTTGCTCCTTTTCCTCAGAGGTTAGTTCGCCAACAGATAAGCACCCACTACAATGAGATGTTAGAACTGTTCAAAAGAGTCAACATCAACATTCCTTTTCTTGAGGCAATTAAGCAAATCCCTGCATATGCCAAATTCCTCAAAGATTTGTGCACTCAAAAGCGCAAGATTAATGTGCACAAACGTGCTTTCTTAGCTGAACAAGTGAGTTCCATCATTCTAACAAAACTCCACCCAAGTTTAAGGACCCAGGTTGTCCAACAATCTCTTGCACTATCGGAGAACAACGGTCAATAGAGCTTTATTAGATCTAGGTGCAAGTGTGAACCTCCTCCATATTCTGTTTATGTGCAGTTAGGTCTGGAGAGTTGAAGCCTACACCTATAACTCTCCAATTAGCGGATCGATCGTCAAAGTTCCTCGTGGAGTGGTAGAAGACGTTTTGATTAAGGTTGAAAAATTCTATTTTCCTGTAGACTTCATTGTCTTAGACACTCAACCTGTCCAAAACCCAAATTGTCACATTCCTGTCATTTTAGGACGTCCATTCTTGGCGACGTCCAATGCGATCATCAACTGTCGGAATGGAGTGTTGAAACTCTCTTTTGGAAACATGACTGTAGAATTGAATGCGTTTAATGTTAGTCAACAACCTGTGAATCTTGATGATGAGGAGGTACATGAAGTCAATATGATTGAGAGTTTGATACAAGATTCATTGACTAGCATTATGTCAAAAGATCCCCTGCAAGCATGTTTGGAAGGTGTTAACTTGGAGTTGTATGATGATGAATACACTAGTGAAGTCCAATCTTTGCTCGAATCTGTACCTCAAATGGACATCACTAAGTGGCAGAATACAGTGGAACAACCCCCACTTTCTGAGGAGTTTGTTATATCTTCGGATGAGTCGCCTAAGGCCAACCAGGAATTGAAACCATTACCTGATACTTTGAAGTATGCATTTCTAGGTCCTTCTGATACTTTACCTGTTATCATTTCTTCACAATTAAACATAGAACAGGAAAACAAGCTTTTAGGAGTACTTGAGGAGCAGAAAGAAGCCTTAGGATGGACCATCTCAGATCTCAAAGGGATAAGCCCCACCATTTGCATGCACCACATTAATCTTGAAGAGAATGCCAAACCATCTAGGGAAATGCAAAGGAGACTTAACCCTAACATGAGAGAAGTCGTTAAGAGTGAGATCTTGAAGCTACTTGATGCGGGTATCATATATCCGATTTCAGATAGTAAATGGGTTAGTCCCATTCAAGTTGTGCCTAAAAAGTCAGGCATTACTGTAGTTCGGAACGAAAAGAATGAGTTAGTCCCTTCACGTACAACCACAGGATGGCGAGTATGTGTCGACTACAGGAAGTTGAACACAGTAACAAGAAAAGATCACTTCCCCCTTCCCTTCATAGACCAAATGCTAGAACGTGTGTCTGGACACAGTCACTACTGTTTTCTAGATGGCTTTTCCGGTTATAACCAAATTCATATTGCACCGGAAGATCAGGAAAAAACTACATTCACGTGTCCATTTGGGACATTTTCTTTTAGACGTATGCCCTTCGGGCTGTGTAATGCACCTGCTACTTTTCAGCGGTGCATGATGAGCATTTTTTCAGACATGATAGATAGTTTTCTCGAGATCTTTATGGATGATTTCTCTGTGTTTGGTTCCTCTTTTGACGAATGTTTGGACCATCTAGTCCTTGTGCTATCAAGATGTAAGCAAAAGAATCTGATTTTAAACTGGGAAAAATGCCACTTCATGGTGAACTCCGGCATAGTTCTAGGACACATCGTATCGGAAAAAGGAATTGAAGTAGATAAAGCTAAAGTCGACCTCATTCAGCAATTACCTCAACCCCACTCTGTGAAGGGGATTCAATCATTTTTAGGTCACGCTGGGTTCTACCGGCGATTCATCAAAAACTTTAGCCAAATCTCAAGACCTTTGTGTAACCTACTTGCCAAAGATGTTGTCTTTAACTTCGATGCTGCTTGTGTGAAGGCATGGGAAGAACTCAAGACTCTCCTCACCACCGCTCCTATAGTCCGACCACCAGATTGGAAACTACCGTTCGAGCTCATGTGTGATGCCTCTGATTATGCCGTTGGCGTTGTTCTAGGGCAGCGTGTTGATAGACTACCATATGTGATATACTATGCTAGTAAAACTCTTAATGATGCTCAACTCAACTATTCGACTACCGAGAAGGAGTTACTTGCCGTGGTATTTGCATTAGACAAGTTTAGATCTTATTTGATAGGATCTAAGATCATCATATACACTGACCATGCGGCTTTGAAGTATCTTCTTTCTAAGAAGGATGCTAAAGCTCGCCTTATTCGATGGATACTCTTATTACAGGAATTCGACATCGAAATCCGTGATAAGAAGGGGTGTGAGAATGTGGTTGCTGATCACTTGTCCCGATTAACTAGTGAGTCTGTTGATGAATCTGAGCTGATTAGAGAATCATTTCCTGATGAACAATTGATGTCTGTATCAGACCTCCCCTGGTTTGCCGACATTGTTAACTACCTCGCTACAGGTAGAATGCCCTCACATTGGTCGAGACAAGACCGCTATAAGTTCTTGGCTGAAGTTAAACACTTCCTTTGGGATGACCCATATTTGTTTAAGTATTGCCCGGACCAAATCATTAGGAGATGTGTCCCCAACACTGAACAGAAAGATGTGATATCTTTCTGTCATGACCAAGCATGTGGAGGGCATTTCAGTGCCAAGAAAACCGCTGCAAAGATCTTGCAGTGTGGATTTTTTTTGCCATCATTGTTCAAGGATTGCCATGATTATTGTGTTGCTTGTGAACGCTGTCAAAAGCTAGGAAGCATTTCGAGGAGAAACATGATGCCATTGAACCCCATTTTGATTGTGGAGATTTTTGATGTTTGGGGGATCGACTTCATGGGTCCATTCCCTATTTCTGACGGTAGAGTGTACATCCTAGTCGCAGTTGATTACGTTTCTAAGTGGGTAGAAGCCATAGCAACCAGAACAAATGACCACAAGGTGGTACTTTCATTTCTAAAGGAAAACATATTTGCACGTTTTGGTACCCCTAGAGCTATCATCAGTGACGGCCGTTCACATTTTCGTAACAAGTACTTTGAGTCTTTAGTACGCAAGTATGGCATAACTCACAAGGTTGCTACTCCGTACCACCCTCAGACTAGTGGACAAGTATAAGTTTCTAATAGGGAAATTAAGCACATTCTGGAGAAGACGGTCAACCCGTCTAGGAAAGATTGGTCATTAAGATTGAATGATGCTTTGTGGGCCTATAGAACAGCTTATAAGACACCAATTGGCATGTCCCCCTATCGTCTAGTGTATGGAAAGCCGTGCCATCTACCTGTGGAATTAGAACATCGTGCCTACTGGGCAATCAAGGAGATGAACTTCTCTCTGGACGAAGCTGGAATTCAAAGGAAACTTCAACTCAACGAGTTGGAAGAATTGAGAAATGAGGCTTATGATAGTGCCAAGTTATATAAGCAGAAGATGAAGATGTTTCATGATAAGCGTATTCTGCGCAAATCCTTCACTCCTGGTCAGAAAGTTTTGCTGTATGACTCCCGATTACATCTTTTTCCGGGAAAACTGCGGTCCAGATGGAAGGGTCCGTACCTAGTACGCACAGTTTTTCCTCATGGAGCTGTAGAGCTGGAGGATGTTTCCAACAAGAACGTTTTCAAAGTCAACGGGCAGAGATTAAAACCATTCCCACCCGACATTGAAACAACCAACCTGGAGGACCCGGTCTATGTGGACTAAACTGGTCCACTCTTTCCCTAAATAACCAAAAAGTTTTCCAAATGTTTCCCTAAAAACCAAAATTTTTCTTTTTCCCATCAAAACCAAATGTCTCCCGGCAAAACCAAATTTTTCCAAAAAGTCCAATCCCATTAAAAACCAAATTTTCTTGTAGATAATGTGTTAGTTAAATTCCCTTTTGTGTATATTTTGTGCTCATCCATTGTGACTCCTAATATGATGGATTTTTGCCTTGAATAACGGAGTTTTAATCGAGCTTTCGCCGTACAATCGGGTATTCTCTCTCCTTTTACTCCACTCAGCATGTTCCTCTTCATATATTGTTTTATAATTCTTTCCATGTTTTGAAACATTGAGGACAATGTTTAGTTTAGGTTTGAGGGTATAGAGTAGATACCATGATAATTTGCTATAATTAAAAACGAACTCCTTCTTCTTTTTGAAAAATTCCAAAAAAAAATTAAAAAAAATCAAAATTCCAAAAAAATGAAAAAAATGAAAAATCATAAAAATGGAGCTCATTTAATGTTGACTCTTGTGCAAATATGTATTTTTATTAGGAGTCTTAGTCTAGATATTTAGGCACCCTGATTCTAGCACAATTCACATAGTGATAAGAAATTTGCACGCGCACGATCTACCAATACATGTATGGCCTCGATCTTCAAGGTGTTGGATAGGAAGTTACGATTTCCAATCACTTTAGAATACTGAACGAAACTGGACTAGCTTGTTCTTTGGTTGGTTGGGATAGAAGGTGGAGGTTACATTAAGAAAGACAACCATCGAATTTAACTGGGTGCATCAAAAAGGGCTACCTCTTGCAAAGTGTCATGTAATCTTTTGTTTCTTTTTGTTATGTATCAAAAGTGCTACCATATGTAAAAATCAGTATCATTTGCAAAAAAAAAAAAAAATCAAGTATTTATCAATTCCATCCTCTCTTGTTCCAAAAATAAAAGAGAATTGTCAATGTAAATAAGAGTCATGTAAATAGTCATTTTGTTGTTTCATTGTAATAAGCAAGGAGGGTGTATGCCATTGATGTACAACGCGAGTAATTTTGAAATACCTCCAACTCATTCACAATTCTCGTAAAGTCCGGACAGCTAGCTAGATTTCGACCTCAGTTCTTAGCCTGAGAAACTATCTCTTGGTGATTAGTAGTCATAACTTCAGATCTTTCTTTACACATGTGTAGATACACTTTACACTCTTATCACATGTCTTTTATTTGTTATCAGTGCTAGGATTGTTCCTTCGATAGCTAGATTGACATCTCCATTTTGCTGTGAGCTTAAACTGTTTTGCACCTGTCACATTTGATGGAATCTGAGCTTATATTTTGACCTAGAACTTTGTAGGTACGTTCTAAGCAAACCTTCACGAGACTTCAACTCGTCCACTAGGGACACTTAGTGGTTTAAAAGGCTTAGTGCATACGCTAAATGCATTCGAAAGACCAGCGACAGTGGTATAGTTAGGATTTCCTTAGTTTTGTTTTACTTGAGGACAAGTAAAATTCAGGTTTGGGGGTATTTGATGAGTGCTAAATAGTGCATATTTATATATATTTTCGTTGGCATTTAACTCATCTTTTGTGCATTAATTCTACATTTTATCCCATATTCTGTATTTTCATTGTTTTCAAGAATAAATATTTTTCTTACTTAATTTTGCATTTTTAGGTAACAAATAAAATCTGGATGAAGTGCGGAGCAAAAAGAGCAGAAAAGTAGTGAAAAGCCGGGAGGAATTACGCAAGGAAGCCGCGAAGAATGTTGCGCACAAGACCAAAAAGCTAGGAATGGGCTCAAGAAGGAAGAATTGTTCTTAAAGAAGATATGGGCTTGGCATACCCAAGGCCCAAAACCCTTACCCAAATCCATTTCCTTTATCCATACCCATTTCCATGAGAGCCGTCAGATTGGATCCATCTTGTCATCCAACGGTCACCTCATCATTGTGCATCAAAATCCGAAGTTCATATCAAACACCATAGTACCTAAATTCCAAGCCTTCAGATTAGATTGCAGTTGAATCCAACGGTCGCTCCTATGCCTGTGCATCAAATCCCGATGATTCCGCCCAACACTACAACACCTAACCTAATCTAGCACCGTTGACTTCGTTGTGTTCCACATCCAACGGTCGCTACAAACTGCTTCTCTCTTAGCCGTCCGATCTACCTACCATCTCCATATCCAGCGGCTCAGCTCGCCAAACATCGAACCAGATGCTCCCGCTTCACACCCTAGCACCGAATCCTATTATCCACCCAAACAACCCATCGCCCCAAAACTTCATCTCCTTCACCCGACAGTTGCAGAGCTCTGCAACTCCACCACCTCCCCTCTCTGCCGCTGTCACTTCCGCCACCACCACCATTTCCATCACTGCCACTACTATCTCTTCACCGACAACACCCCCATATCCCTAGCCTAGTTATTTTCTTCATCTCACAACCTCTGAAACCCTAGGTTTTGGGGTGAGTAAAATAACTCGAAATTAGGGGACAATAGGAGCAGAGGAAGAGCATCAAGGACTAGAGGAGGCATGGGTCGAGCAGATTTTGGGAGTTTGTAAGTTAAATTTTGTGTAATTTAAAAAAACCCTAATTTTCTGATTTGGGGATTTACAATTAGGGTTAGTGTTCTGGTATAAATTGTACACTGTGTAACATTGTGAAAGGCATAGGGGGAGAGACCCAAGTTAATTAGAGTGAAAAATTATCAATTCATTTGCAATTGGTTTTTGTCCTGTCACTGTTGATTTTTCCATGTACACCAACCCTGCTAGTATCATGTTAGGTCTTCTATTCATGAACTAAATATCCTAGCTAGGGTTTAGATGAAACCCTTAGCCTTAATGCTAGGATGTGTGCTTATTGCTACTGATTTATGCTAAGATCACTGTGTAGGATATATTTTTGTTGATGAACAACATATTGCTTTCACCTAGAATGTCAAGCATCCTAGGTAGTTAGAATCCTTCTATGTATGTTCACTTACTCTCAAATGCTTGTTATTGTGTTTTGATTAGTTGTTCTTTAAGCAGACAACTAATGCTTGCCTTGATTTAGTGATTGGAGTTAAATTATCCACTTAAAGAAGCTGAAAAAAAAAAGTGCAATAGCTAACATGCTAGTATGGGTTGAGTGGTGAATTCTCAAGCCTTAGTTACCCTCTATCAAACATTCAATCACTTCTTTGCTTTCAAAAAAAAAAACTTCAACTGTTATTTGCTAAAATCACCCAACTGTTATATGCTCTTGCTTCATTGTCCATTATTCATCTTGCCTCACTGTCAGTTGCTGTTGCTTCAACTGTCAGTGTTGAACTTGCTTCAACTGTCACTTTTGTTGTTCTTGTTTAAAGTCTCATGATTAGTAATCTGCCCTGGTTAGTGTAATCAGTTAGAAATTGGTTACAATAAGAAAAATAGCACTTGCACCCCCTTGTCCCTGTGGAACTGACCTGTGCTTGCCCTGTGTTGCTTGCCGACACTGTGCACTTGCAGTTAGAATCTTTAGGATCATTTCTAGTCCTACCAGTTTCCTGGTATAACTCATATACTCGGAAGACAAGTCTGTAACCTATATAAATAGGTGTACAAGTCCTTAGGAAATAAATACACAACAGTTTAGAGAATAATCCTCAAGGTTAGAAAATTTTAGGGTTTAGAACATTTGTTCATAGAGAATTAGTTTGGTTTTTGTGAACAACAACCTGCTGCTCATAGTTGTGGTTTAATTCTCTATAATTTATTCTAATAAGAGTTGATCGTAGCCGTTTGTGGACATAGGCATATTGCCGAACCACGTTAAATCTTGTGTCTTTCTTTGTTTCGTTTAGTGCATCTTATTTCTATTTTCTTTAGTTCTACGTTGATCCAAAGAACTATCAGTGTCTTGTGAGGTTATGATGAGTGCCAAATATTATATATATTTATCCCTTTTTGTTGGCATTTTAACTCATCTTTTGTGCATTAATTCTATATTTTATCCCATATTCTGTATTTTCCTTGTTTTCAAGAATAAATATTTTTATTAATTAATTTTGCATTTTTAGGTAATAAATAAAGTTTGGATGAATAGCGGAGCAGAAAAGTAGTGAAAAGCCGGGAGGAATTACACAAGGAAGCCGCGAAGAATGTTGTGCATAAGACCAAAAGGCTAGAAGTGGGCTTGAAGAATAAGAATTGTCCTTAAATAAGATATGGGCTTGGCATACCCAAGGCCCAAAACCATTACTCAAACACATTTCCACTATCCAAGCCCGTCTCGGATTTCAGCCGTCAGATCGAAGCATTTCAGCATCCTACGGTCGCTCCATCATCGCACATCAAACTCCGAAGCCCCCGCTTTACATCGCAACGCCCATCTCCATCTTGGGTCGCCCGTTTTGCTACATCCCTTCATCCGACGGTCGCTCCACGCTTACCTCCGTATCGCCGTTGGATCCACCTACCATCTTCCCATCCATCGCTCCTTGTCGCAGATCATCAAACCTCGCTGAACCCGCCTAACACCCAAGCATCGAACACCCTATACCCATCGCCAAACACACCCTTCTTCCAAAACCATCGAATCCATTCTCTTTACCCTCACCTCCATCTGCAACTCCATCACCACCACGCTCTGCCACCACCACATCCACCACCAAAGCCATCATGGCTCCTACCAACTAAACCCATCCTCTACATCACGTCCTATATCCCTCTCAGCGACTAATTTCACCCATTTTCACACCTCTAATCCCTAGCTGTGGAGTTGGTGAAATAAGTTGATGAGATGGATGTAATTGAAGCATGGGAAGGAGCAGAAGACGTTGAGGAAGTATGGGTCGACGAAATAGAAGAAGAAATCAGAGAGTTAGGTGAGTGAATTTGGTATTTGGTGAAACCCTAATTTTACTGATTTGGAGATTTTGAATTTATTTTGTTGTAACTATAAAAGGGTGTTAGGGGTTGTAAAATTGGGCATCTCTGGGCTAGCCAGTGAGCACTATTTGCAATTCATTTTCAATTCATGTTGAATCTCTCTTATGCATAAAAGTTGAATGTGAATTGTATGCTGTGTAATGTGGAGCATGTTTATACCTGTTAGTATCATGATTACAAGCATGTCCATGTTCTAATTCACTTGCTAGGGTTTAGAGGAAGCTCTTGATCATATGCTAGGAATGTTAATGTATTTGTATGTTCTTTTATTGAGTTGAATTGCCTTAGGATGAATGCTTAGCCATTTGGGCTACCTGCTTGTGATCACCTGTGTTGTTAGAAGACAGCTGATACTAGGAGTGGAGCTAGGTCTTTGGCCAAGAATTCAATCCACTAGAGAGACTGCCTTAAGCTAAACTAGCTAGAGAAGCTAAATGCCTGTGATTAGTTGTGCTGATTAAAGACAACTGATGCTAGGGGTAATTTGGCTAGGATAGTTAGTAGAATCCTCATTGTAATCTTTCAGGAAAGAACAAGACATACATTGCATCATAATTTCCTTAGCCTAGAGTCAAGTAGTGGAATCAAAAGCCTTAGTACCTTCCTTTGAACTCAGATAACCTTAGAAATTTAGAAAACTTTAGCAAATCCTCCAAGTCCCTGTGGACAAACCTATATTTACATTCTATCTTCATCAAGACCCTGTATACTTGTAGGTAAAACATAGGTTGTAGTTTTTAGGTCTCATTCCTTGAGCTACCAAGTTTTTGGCGCCGCTGCCGGGGACTCGGTAGCGGTTTGCTTGTTTTCTGTTTTCTTTCTTTCTTGTTTTCTTTTTAGTTGGTTGGGCTTTGTCCCAATTAATCCAAAAATTTTCCAAAACCCATTGTGAAACCAAAACCCAACAAAACCAAAATTCTAGGTCATGTTTTTTTTTGACTGTGGGCTTGTTAGATGTTATTTCATCGATCAATGATCTTGTTAGGATATGGTTGTGACCTTTAGAGACCAATCAAACCGACTAATTAGAGTCAATCCAATAGACCCAATTGACATACCCACATCTTCTGAGGAAAACACACCGGACCAACCTGAGATAATGGAAGAACCCCGTAGTCAAGGATTACATGTATCCCACAAGGACAAGCAACCCTCGTGCATTGTTTTACCAGAAGCTACTGGTCATTATGAGCTAAAATCGAGCACAATACAAATGCTTCCCGTTTTAGAGGAATTGAAAATGAAAACCCTTACCATCACGTGAGAGAATTCGAGGAGATTTGTGGAACTATACGTTTCACTCAGATGTCTGACGAAACCCTAAAATTGAGACTATTCCCTTTTTTTGAAGGAAAAGGCCAAGTCATGGCTGTATGCCTTACATCCACAGTCAATTAGGACATGGGACAACCTCACAAAAGAGTTTTTCAAAAAGTTTTCCCTAATCACAAGACTGCGACAATTCGTCAAAATCTGAACAGCTTTGTACAATTAGAAGGTGAAACCTTAGCTAGATATCTTGAGAGATTCAATGAATTGTTGCTTAAGTGTCCCCATCATGGTTTTGAGAAATGGAGACTTGTGCAAATTTTGTATGAAGGTTTAGATGTCTCCACCCGAACAATTGTAGAGTCTATGTGCAATGGACTCTTCACAGATAAAAGTGCTGATGACTCTTGGGCTTTCCTAATTGAAGTTGCTGAAAAAACTCAACAATGGGAGTCCATTCGTGAACCTAGAAAGACTACACCTGTAGATAAGGTCCATAGAATTGAGTCTAATTTGAGGAAATGCAAAAATGGCAGCACTAGCAAGAAGAATAGAAGCATTAGAACTTCAGAAAAACGTAAAACCTTCTACCACTGCTTTCTGTGAACATGTCGAAATGGCTATCTGTGATATATGTAACGGTTCTGACCATCAGGTCAGTGATTGTCCGGAAATGCATGCATTCCAAGAATAGGCTAGAACAGGCACATGCTATGTTTCAAAAACAAGAGCATAACCCTTATTCACAGACCTACAACCCAGGATGGAGGAACCACCCCAATTTTTCATGGTCTAAAGGACCCATTCAAGGAGGACCATCTCAACCCACTCAAAGCTATCAAAACAATCAAGGCTATCAATACCCTAAAAATCCTCAACAGCAGTCGTACCCTCAATACACTGCTGACAAGAAATTGTCTAGCATTGAAGAGAGTATCAATCAATTGACCCAACATCTGATGAAGAATGAGAAAGCAACTGATCAACGAGTCTCCGCTCTAGAACTACAGATGGGTCAAATTTGCGATGCACTGAATACAAGAGAAAAGGGTAAACTTCCTAGCCAGCCCCAACAAAATCCAAAGAGGATATTTCAAGCAGGCATCATCTTGCAATGAAACCTCACCCGATCAAGCCCATTCCATCACCACTCTCCGAAGTGGTAAGATTGTTGAGAACAATGTAGGCATACCACAATCAAATGAATCTGAGCCAAGCATATCATTGCCTACACCACCAAAGAACACCTCCAACTTAGAAAAGGAACCTGAGTACATTAGCGAAGCCGACAATCCCACTGTTGTGAATACCCTCTAACTCCTAATGTCATGTTGCTCCATATCCTCAGAGGTTAGTTCGCCAACAGATAAGCACCCACTACAATGAGATGTTAGAACTGTTCAAAAGAGTCAACATCAACATTCCTTTTCTTGAGGCAATTAAGCAAATCCCTGCATATGCCAAATTCCTCAAAGACTTGTGCACTCAAAAGCGCAAGATTAATGTGCACAAACGTGCTTTCTTAGCTGAACAGGTGAGTTCCATCATTCTGAACAAAACTCCACCTAAGTTTAGGGACCCAGGTTGTCCAACAATTTCTTGCACTATAGGAAACCACATGGTCAGTAAAGCTTTATTAGATCTAGGTGCAAGTGTGAACCTCCTGCCATATTCTGTTTATGCGCAGTTAGGTCTTGGAGAATTGAAGCCAACACCCATAACTCTCCAATTGGCGGACCGATCCGTCAAAGTCCCTCGAGGTGTAGTTGAGGATGTTTAATTAAGGTTGATAAGTTCTACTTTCCTGTAGACTTTATTGTCTTAGACACTCAACCTGTACAAAACCCGGATAGTCACATTCCTGTCATTTTAGGACGTCCTTTCTTGGCGACATCTAATGCGATCATCAATTGTCGTAATGGAGTGTTGAAGCTGTCTTTTGGGAACATGACTGTCGAGCTGAATGTGTTTAATGTTAGTCAACAGCATGTGAATCTTGATGATGAGGATGTACATGAGGTCAATATGATTGAGAGTTTGATACAAGATTCATTGACTGGCATTATGTCAAAAGATCCCTGCAAGCATGTTTGGAAGATGTTAACTTGGAGTTGTATGATGATGAATACATTGGTGAAGTCCAATCTTTGCTCGAATCTGTACCTCAAATGGACATCACTAAATGGCAGACTACAGTGGAACAACTCCCACTTTCTGAGAAGTCTGTTATATCTTCGGATGAGTCTCCTAAGGCCAAACAGGAATTGAAACCATTACCTGATACTTTGAAGTATGCATTTCTAGGTCCTTCTGATACTTTACCTGTTATCATTTCTTCACGATTAAACATAGAACAGGAAAACAAGCTTTTAGGAGTACTTAGGAGCAGAAAGAAGCCTTAGGATGGACCATCTCAGATCTCAAAGGGATAAGCCCCACCATTTGCATGCATCACATTAATCTTGAAGAGAATGCCAAACCATCTAGGGAAATGCAAAGGAGACTTAATCCTAACATGAGAGACGTTGTTAAGAGTGAGATCTTGAAGCTACTTGATGCGGGTATCATATATCCGATTTCAGATAGTAAATGGGTTAGTCCCATTCAAGTTGTGCCTAAGAAGTCAGGCATTACTGTAGTTCGGAACGAAAAGAATGAGTTAGTCCCTTCACGTACAACCACAGGATGGCGAGTATGTATCGACTACAGGAAGTTGAACACAGTAACAAGAAAAGATCACTTCCCCCTTCCCTTCATAGACCAAATGCTAGAACGTGTGTCTGGACACAGTCACTACTGTTTTCTAGATGGCTTTTCCGGTTATAACCAAATTCACATTGCACCGGAAGATCAGGAAAAAACTACATTCACGTGTCCATTTGGGACATTTGCTTTTAGACGTATGCCCTTCGGGCTGTGTAATGCACCTGCTACTTTCCAGCGTTGCATGATGAGCATTTTTTCAGACATGATAGATAGTTTTCTCGAGATCTTTATGGATGATTTCTCTGTGTTTGGTCTTCTTTTGACGAATGTTTGGACCATCTAGTCCTTGTGCTATCAAGATGTAAGCAAAAGAATCTGATTTTAAACTGGGAAAAATGCCACTTCATGGTGAACTCCGGCATAGTTCTAGGACACATCGTATCGGAAAAAAATTGAAGTAGATAAAGCTAAAGTCGACCTCATTCAACATTTACCCCAACCCCACTCTGTGAAGGGGATTCGATCATTTTTAGGTCACGCCGGATTCTACCGGAGATTCATCAAAAACTTTAGCCAAATCTCGCCCTTTGTGTAACCTACTTGCCAAAGATGTTGTCTTTAACTTTGATGCTGCTTGTGTGAAGGCGTGGGAAGAACTCAAGACTCTCCTCACCTCAGCTCCTATTGTCCAACCACCCGACTGGGAACTACCGTTCGAACTCATGTGTGATGCCTCTGATTACGCCGTTGGCGCTGTTTTAGGACAGCGTGTTGATAGACTACCATATGTGATATACTATGCTAGTAAAACTCTTAATGATGCTCAACTCAACTATTCGACTACCGAGAAGGAGTTACTTGCCGTGGTATTTGCATTAGACAAGTTTAGATCTTATTGATAGGATCTAAGATCATCATATACACTGACCATGCGGCTTTGAAGTATCTTCTTTCTAAGAAGGATGCTAAAGCTCGCCTTATTCGATGGATACTCTTATTACAGGAATTCGACATCGAAATCCGTGATAAGAAAGGTTGTGAGAATGTGGTTGCTGATCACTTGTCCCGATTAACTAGTGAGTCTATTGATGAATCTGAGCTGATTAGAGAATCATTCCCTGATGAACAATTGATGTCTGTGACAAACCTTCCTTGGTTTGCCGACATTGTTAACTACCTTGCTACAGGTAGAATGCCCTCACATTGGTCGAGACAAGACCGCTCCAAGTTCTTGGCTGAAGTTAAACATTTCCTTTGGGACGACCCATATTTGTTTAAGTACTGCCGAGACCAAATCATTAGGAGATGTGTACCCACATGGAACAGAAAGATGTGATATCTTTCTGTCATGACCAAGCATGTGGAGGCCATTTCAGTGCCAAGAAAACCGCTGCAAAGATCTTGCAGTGTGGATTCTATTGGCCATCATTGTTCAAGGATTGCCATGATTATTGTGTTGCTTGTGAACGCTGTCAAAAGCTAGGAAGCATTTCGAGGAGAAACATGATGCCATTGAACCCCATTTTGATTGTGGAGATTTTTGATGTTTGGGGGATAGACTTCATGGGTCCATTTCCCATTCTGACGCAATTGTACATCCTCGCAGTTGATTACGTTTCTAAGTGGGTAGAAGCCATAGCAACCAGAACAAATGACCACAAGGTGGTACTTTCATTTCTAAAGGAAACATATTTTCACGTTTTGGTACCCCTAGAGCTATCATCAGTGACGGCGGTTCACATTTTCGTAACAAGTACTTTGAGTCTTTAGTACGCAAGTATGGCATAACTCACAAGGTTGCTACTCCTACCCCCACCCAGACTAGTGGACAAGTGGAAGTTCTAATAGGGAAATTAAGCACATTCTGGAGAAGACGGTCAACCCGTCCAGGAAAGATTGGTCATTGAGATTGAATGATGCTTTGTGGGCCTATAGAACAGCTTATAAGACACCAATTGGCATGTCCCCCTATCGTCTAGTGTATGGAAAGCCGTGCCATCTACCTGTGGAATTAGAACATCGTGCCTACTGGGCAATCAAAGAGCTGAACTTCTCTCTGGACGAAGCTGGAATTCAACGGAAACTTCAACTCAACGAGTTGGAAGAATTGAGAAATGAGGCTTATGACAGTGCCAAGTTATAAGCAAAATGAAGATATTTCATGACAAGCGTATTCTACGCAAATCCTTCACTCCTGGTCAGAAAGTCTTGCTGTATGACTCCCGATTACATCTTTTTCCAGGAAAACTGCGTTCCAGATGGAAGGGTCCGTACCTAGTACGCACAGTTTTTCCTCATGGAGCTGTAGAGCTGGAGGATGTCTCCAACAAGAACGTTTTCAAAGTCAACGGGCAGAGATTAAAGCCATTCCTTGAGCCATTTCCACCCGACATTGAAACAACCAACCTGGAGGACCCAGTCTATGTGGACTAAACTGGTCCACTCTTTCCCTAAATAACCAAAAAGTTTTCCAAATGTTTCCCTAAAAACCAAAATTTTTCTTTTCCCATCAAAACCAAATTCCCCCACAAAACCAAATTTTTCCAAAAAGTCCAATCCCATTAAAAACCAAATTTTCTTGTAGATAATGTGTTTTAAATTTCCTTTTGTATATATTTGTGCTCATCCATTGTGACTCTAATATGATGGATTTTTGCCTTGAAAACGGAGTTTTAATCGAGCTTTCGCCGTACAATCGGGTATTCTCTCTCCTTTTACTCTACTCAGCATGTTCCTCTTCATATATTGTTTTATAATTCTTTCCATATTTTGAAACATTGAGGACAATGTTTAGTTTAGGTTTGGGGGTATAGAGTAGATACCATTAATTGCCATAATTGAAAACAACTCCTCTTTTTGAAAAAATTGAAAAATTCAAAAAAATTAAAAAATGAAAAATCATAAAAATGGAGCTCATTTACCTTGAAATGTTGACTCTTGTGCAAATATGTATTATTAGGAGTCTTAGTCTAGATATTTAGGCACCCTGATTCTAGCACAATTCACATAGTGATAAGAAATTTGCACGCGCACGATCTACCAATACATGTATGGCCTCGATCTTCAAGGTGTTTGATAGGAAGTTACGATTGCCAATCACTTTAGAATACTGAACGAAACTTGACTAGCTTGTTCTTTGGTTGGTTGGGATAGAAGGTGGAGGTTACATTAAGAAAGACAACCATCGAATTTAACTGGGTGCATCAAAAAGGGCTACCTCTTGCAAAGTGTCATGTAATCTTTTGTTTCCTTTTGTATGTATCAAAAGTGTTTCTTTTCAAAAAAAAAAAAAAAAAAAAAAAAAACGATGTATATATTCAGAAAAAAAAATAAATAAAAAAAATAAATAAAAAAAAAATCAAGTATTTATCAATTCCATCCTCTCTTGTTCCAAAAATAAAAGAGAGTAGTCAATGTAAATAAGAGTCATGTAAAGAGTCATTTTGTTGTTTCATTGTAATAAGCAAGGAGGGTGTATGCCATTGATGTACAACGCGAGTAATTGTGAAATACCTCCAACTCATTCACAATTCTCGTAAAGTCCGGACAGCTAGCTAGATTTCGACCTTGGTTCTTAGCCTGAGAAACTATCTCTTGGTGATTAGTAGCCATAACTTCAGATCTTTCTTTACACATGTGTAGATACACTTTACACTCTTATCACATGTCTTTTTTTGTTATCAGTGCTAGGATTGTGCCTTCAATAGCTAGATTGACATATCCATTTTGTTGTGAGCTTAAACTGTCTTGCACATGTCACATTTGATGGAATATGAGCTTATATTTTGACCTAGAACTTTGTAGGTACGTTCTAAGCAAACCTTCACGAGACTTAACTCGTCCACTAGGGACACTTAGTGGTTTAAAAGGCTTAGTGCATACGCTAAATGCATTCGAGAGACCAGCGACAGTGGTATAGGTAGGATTTCCTTAGTTTTGTTTTACTTGAGGACAAGTAAAATTCAGGTTTGGGGGTATTTGATGAGTGCCAAATATTATATATATTTATCCCTTTTTGTTGGAATTTTAACTCATCTTTTGTGCATTAATTCTACATTTTATCCCATATTCTGTATTTTCCTTGTTTTCAAGAATAAATATTTTTATTAATTAATTTTGCATTTTTAGGTAATAAATAAAGTTTGGATGAATAGCGGAGCGGAAAAGAGCAGAAAAGTAGTGAAAAGCCGGGAGGAATTACACAAGGAAGCCGCGAAGAATGTTGTGCATAAGACCAAAAGGCTAGAAGTGGGCTTGAAGAAGAAGAATTGTCCTTAAAGAAGATATGGGCTTGGCATACCCAAGGCCCAAAACCCTTACTCAAACACATTTCCACTATCCAAGCCCGTCTCGGATTTCAGCCGTCAGATCGAAGCATTTCAACATCCTACGGTCGCTCCATCATCGCACATCAAACTCCGAAGCCCCCGCTTTACATCGCAACGCCCATCTCCATCTTGGGTCGCCCGTTTTGCTACATCCCTTCATCCGACGGTCGCTCCACGCTTACCTCCGTATCGCCGTTGGATCCACCTACCATCTTCCCATCCATCGCTCCTTGTCGCAGATCATCAAACCTCGCTGAACCCGCCTAACACCCAAGCATCGAACACCCTATACCCATCGCCAAACACACCCTTCTTCCAAAACCATCGAATCCATTCTCTTTCCCCTCACCTCCATCTGCAACTCCATCACCACCACGCTCTGCCACCACCACATCCACCACCAAAGCCATAATGGCTCCTACCAACTAAACCCATCCCCTACATCACGTCCTATATCCCTCTCAGCGACTAATTTCACCCATTTTCACACCTCTAATCCCTAGATGTGGAGTTGGTGAAATAAGTTGATGAGATGGATGTAATTGAAGCATGGGAAGGAGCAGAAGACGTTGAGGAAGCATGGGTCGACGAAATAGAAGAAGAAATCAGAGAGTTAGGTGAGTGAATTTGGTATTTGGTGAAACCCTAATTTTACTGATTTGGGGATTTTGAATTTATTTTGTTGTAACTATAAAAGGGTGTTAGGGGTTGTAAAATTGGGCATCTCTGGGCTAGCCAGTGAGCACTATTTGCAATTCATTTTCAATTCATGTTGAATCTCTCGTATGCATAAAAGTTGAATGTGAATTGTATGTTGTGTAATGTGGAGCATGTTTATACCTGTTAGTATCATGATTACAAGCATGTCCATGTTCTAATTCACTTGCTAGGGTTTAGAGGAAGCTCTTGATCATATGCTAGGAATGTTAATGTATTTGTATGTTCTTTTATTGAGCTGAATTTCCTTAGGATGAATGCTTAGCCATTTGGGCTACCTGCTTGTGATCACCTGTGCTGTTAGAAGACAGCTGATACTAGGAGTGGATCTAGGTCTTTGTCCAAGAATTCAATCCACTAGAGAGACTGCCTTAAGCTAAACTAGCTAGAGAAGCTAAATGCCTGTGATTAGTTGTGCTAATTAAAGACAACTGATGCTAGGGGTAATTTGGCTAGGATAGTTAGTAGAATCCTCATTGTAATCTTTCAGGAAAGAACAAGACATACATTGCATCATAATTTCCTTAGCCTAGGGTCAAGTAGTGGAATCAAAAGCCTTAGTACCTTTCTTTGAACTCAGATAACCTTAGAAATTTAGAAAACTTTAGCAAATCCTCCAAGTCCATGTGGACAAACCTCTATTTACATTCTATCTTCATCAAGACCCTGTATACTTGTAGGTAAAACATAGGTTGTAGTTTTTAGGTCTCATTCCTTGAGCTACCAAGTTTTTGGCGCCGCTGCCGGGGACTCGGTAGCGGTTTGCTTGTTTTCTGTTTTCTTTCTTTCTTGTTTTCTTTTTAGTTGGTTGGGCTTTGTCCCAATTAATCCAAAAATTTTCCAAAACCCATTGTGAAACCAAAACCCAACAAAACCAAAATTCTAGGTCATGTTTTTTTTTGACTGTGGGCTTGTTAGATGTTATTTCATCGATCAATGATCTTGTTAGGATATGGTTGTGACCTTTAGAGACCAATCAAACCGACTAATTAGAGTCAATCCAATAGACCCAATTGACATACCCACATCTTCTGAGGAAAACACACCGGACCAACCTGAGATAATGGAAGAACCCCGTAGTCTCAAGGATTACATGTATCCCACAAGGACAAGTCAACCCTCGTGCATTGTTTTACCAGAAGTTGCTGGTCATTATGAGCTAAAATCGAGCACAATACAAATGCTTCCCGTGTTTAGAGGAATTGAAAATGAAAACCCTTACCATCACGTGAGAGAATTCGAGGAGATTTGTGGAACTATACGTTTCACTCAGATGTCTGACGAAACCCTAAAATTGAGACTATTTCCTTTCTCTTTGAAGGAAAAGGCCAAGTCATGGTTGTATGCTTTACATCCACAGTCAATTAGGACATGGGACAACCTCACAAAAGAGTTTTTCAAAAAGTTTTTTCCTAATCACAAGACTGCGACAATTCGTCAAAATCTGAACAGCTTTGTACAATTAGAATGTGAAACCTTAGCTAGATATCTTGAGAGATTCAATGAATTGTTGCTTAAGTGTCCCCATCATGGTTTTGAGAAATGGAGACTTGTGCAAATTTTGTATGAAGGTTTAGATGTCTCCACCCGAACAATTGTAGAGTCTATGTGCAATGGACTCTTCACAGATAAAAGTGCTGATGACTCTTGGGCTTTCCTAATTGAAGTTGCTGAAAAAACTCAACAATGGGAGTCCATTCGTGAACCTAGAAAGACTACAACTGTAGATAAGGGCCATAGAATTGAGTCTAATTTTGAGGGAAATGCAAAAATGGCAGCACTAGCAAGAAGAATAGAAGCATTAGAACTTCAGAAAAACGTAAAACCTTCTACCACTGCTTTCTGTGAACATGTAGAAATGGCTATTTGTGATATATGTAACGGTTCTGACCATCAGGTCAGTGATTTTCCGTAAATGCATGCATTCCAAGAATATAGGCTAGAACAGGCACATGCTATGTTTCAAAAACAAGAGCATAACCCTTATTCACAGACCTACAACCCAGGATGGAGGAACCACCCCAATTTTTCATGGTCTAAAGGACCCATTCAAGGAGGACCATCTCAACCCACTCAAAGCTATCAAAACAATCAAGGCTATCAATACCCTAAAAATCCTCAACAGCAGTCGTACCCTCAATACACTGCTGACAAGAAATTGTCTAGCATTGAAGAGAGTATCAATCAGTTGACCCAACATCTGATGAAGCACAAGTCGATGGCTTGTTTGTTGATAGAGGAAAGAATGGTAATAAGAAACCGAAGTCAAAGAATCGTTCCAAAAAGAGCGATATTTAGTGTTATTATTGTAATAAACCAGGTCATATTAGGGTTGATTGTCTCAAGCTTAACGCAAGAGATGAAAAACACGAGAAATCGGATTCAGAGAATGTTGTTGCTTCGGTTGTTGAAGGCAATGAAGTTTTAGAAGAACCAGTGTGTGGTTTTGATGAGGAAGTGTGAACTATTACATCAAAGCGTTATCTCAATGATGGTTGGATGCTTGATTCCAGTGCTTCGTATCATATGTGTCCTTCGAAGGATTATTTCACTACTTACAGAGAAGTGAATGGTGGTACTGTTATGATGGAAAATTCTAATTCCTGCAAAAAAATTGGAGTTGGTACGGTGCAGGTTCGTTCGCATGGTGTTATCACAACACTTTCAGAGGTTAGACATGTTCCATATTTAAGGAAGAGTTTGATTTCGTTAGGAGTACTTGAATCTCTTGGATACAATTATGTCGCTGAATATGGATTCTTGAAGGTATTCTAAAATGGTAGTTTGAAGATGATTGGTAAGAGATATCGTAATTTATATTTTCTACAAAGGAGATATAGTTTGTGGTGGAGCTATAGTTTCTCAATCAATTGATGAGAAACAGGTGGAGCCAACATGTTTATGGCATATGCGTCTTGGGCATATGAGTGAGAAAGGTATGTCGGTGTTGAGTAGTAAAGGCTTGCTTGGAGGTGAGAAGACTTACAAGCTTGATTTTTATGAGCATTACATATTTGAGAAGCAATGTAGGAGCAGTTTTGGTACTCCTGTACATCACACGCAGGGTATGTTAGATTACATCCATTCGGATGTTTGAGGTCCCTCTCGTACGGTTTCTAAGGGAGGTGTTAGGTGGTTTGTGTCCTTTATCGATGAATTTTCAAGGAGAGTTTGGCTTTACACCATGAAGTCACCGAGGTGCTTAAGAAGTGGAAGACCATGGTAGAGAAACAAATTGGTCGTGTGGTTAAGAAGACACGTTCTGATAATGGCGGTGAATACATCAAAGACCCACTAAAGGAGTTTTGTGAGGAACAAGGTATCGTTAGGCACTTCACAGTTAAGGGTACACCACAAAAAAATGGAGTAGCGGGGAGAATGAATCGAACGTTACTTAAGAGAGCATGGTGCATGTTGTCAAACGCAAGTTTAGAAAAAAATTTGGTGGGCTGAAGCAGTTAGTGCGGCGTGCTATTTAGTGAATCGATCACCATCAACAACTATTTAGTGTAATTCACCTATGGAGGTATGGACCGGTAATCCCGTGAACTATTCTAACATAAGAGTGTTTGGTTTTCCAGCATATTTTCATGTAAAAGAAGATAAGTTGGGTGTTAGGGTCAAGAAAGAAAATTTCTTAGTTTATCCATTAGGTGTGAAAGGATAGCGTCTATGGTGTCCAGAATTGAATAAGTTCATAATTAGTCGTGATGTGACCTTCAATGAGAAAGCGATGCTTGATTCAAAGAAGTTCACAGGTTGGGATTCTCAAATTGAAATTGAGAGTAGTAGCAGTGTTGAAGATGATTCGATGCAGGTGGATCAAAGAGTTCCTAGTTCATATACTATATAAGAAGGAAAAGAAACTCTTGTAGAAGATGAAGTTGAGTTTGAGGTTCCTAGTGAGGAATCTACACAGCAAAAAGTTAAGAATATTCCTTCCTTTACGTCTCAATTTGAGAGACGTGCACCAGTCATTTATGGTTTTGATGAGTATGCATCTTACGCATTATCTTCTTTTTGAGGATGAGTCGTTTACCTTTGAGGAGGCAATGAGTAATACTCATGCCATTAAGTGGAAAAAATCCATGGATGAGGAAATGAAGTCTCTTCACAAGAATTGCACTTGTGAACTTGTTAAGTTGCCTAAGGGTCGAAAGAAGATTGGGTGCAAGTGGGTCTATACGGTAGAGGATGGAATTCCATATTCCAATTGTATCGTTAGTGGTGTACGATACAAACCAAGGTTAGTGGCTAAAGGATATGCAAAAAGGGAAGGTGTAGATTATAATGAATTTTTCTCTATGGTTGTTAAACACACTTCTATCCGAGTCCTTTTAGCATTTATGGTGCAGTTTGACTTAGAGCTCGAGCAATTAGATGTCAAAACAACATTCTTGCATGGAAATTTGGAGGAAGACATTTATATGTCACAGACTATTGGTTATGAAGTTGTTGGTAAGGAAGATTATGTGTGTCGACTTGAGAAATCATTGTATGGTTTGAAGCAATCTCCAAGACAATGGTACAAGAGGTTTGATATGTTTATGTTGCGGAAAAAGTATACTCTCAGTAAATACGATCATTGTGTGTATTTTAAGAAGTTTCCAGATGGAAGTTTTTTTTATCTTTTACTCTACGTGGATGACATGCTCATAGCTGCAAAGAGCAAGTCAGAGATTGATGTTTTAAAGAAACAATTGAGTTTAGAGTTTGAGATGAAGGATTTGGGTCCATCTAAGAAGATTTTGGGTATGGAGATTATTCGAGATAGATCTAAGGGGAAGTTATGTCTTACTCAGAAATCCTATCTTGATAAGGTTCTTTGTCGCTTTGGAATGCATAACTCCAAAGCTATTAGTGTTCCAATACCGCCTACAATTAAGTTATCAAAACAGTTGTGTCCTATTACAACTTAGGAGAAAGAGTTTATGTCAAAGGTTCTTTGATGTATGTTAATGCGGTAGGTTCTTTGATATATGTTATGGTTTGTACTCGTCCGGATATTTCACGAGCAGTTGGTTTAGTTAGTCGTTATATGGCTTAGCCTGGGAGAGTACATTGGTATGCGGTGAATGGAATTTTGAGATATCTTCAAGGGACCTTGGCTATTGGTTTAGTGTTTGAGAAAGACAATAATTTGAAGGTTTGTGGATTTGTTCATTCTGATTATGCGGGGGATAGAGATAAGTGTCGTTCTACTTCGGGGTATTGTTTTACATTGAGTGGAGGACCTATCAGTTGGAGGTCTATGTTACAACCAATTGTAGCTTTGTCTACTACGGAGGCATAATATGGAGGCTGTTAAGGAGGCATTATGGCTTCGTGTTTTAGTTAAAGACTCGGGGATTATACAACGGAGTGTTGTTGTGAACTGTGATATTCAAAGTGCTATTCATTTAGCTAAGAACCGATTTTATCATGCACGCACCAAGCATATTGATATTCGTTGTCATAAGGTTCGAGAAGTGATTGATAACGGATTAATACAACTATTGAAACTGAAGATAATCTAGCAGATATGTTGACGAAAGTCGTTCCAAAGGTCAAGTTTGAGAGTGGTCTCAGCTTGATCAATATTGCTCGTTGTTAAAGCCATAGGGGCATTAGAAGCTACGGTTAATTTGTGAAGATCAAGCTCAGTTTGGTGAAAACATCGGCAAGGTGGAGAATTGTTAGAATTGCCAATGTTTTAGGAAGGTTCCATAGTTTTCTAGAATCATCTAGGTGTTTCCTTATTTTGGTATAGCTAGAGGTTTCTTATTTTAGTTAAACTCAAGGTTTCCTTTGTTATCTATGTTTATGTTTAGGTTTCCTAATATAACTCATATACTTGGAAGACAAGTTTGTAAACTATATAAATAGGTATACAAGTCCTAAGGAAATAAATACACAATATTTTTGAGAATAATTATCAAAGTTAGAGAATTTTAGGGTTTAAAACGTTTGTTCATAGAGAATTAGTTTAGTGTTTTTGAACAGCAACCTGCTGCTCATAGTTTTGGTTTAATTCTCTGTAATTTGTTCTAATAAGAGTTGATCGTATCCATTTTTGGACGTAGGCATATTGCGGAACCACGTTAAATCTTGTGTCTTTCTTTGTTTCTTTTAGTACATCTTATTTCTTTTTTCTTTAGTTCTACGTTGATCCAAAGAACTATCAGTGTCTTGTGAGGTTAATCCTAAGGTCTTAATCCTAACATTTTGTACTACTAGTAAAAATAAATGGAACCATTCATTATATAAGATGTGAATCTTGTTTAAGCTTTCATTCTAACTTATTGTGAATGCACTAATGAACGTTATTCGATGTTCTGGATGATTGTCAACAAACACACAAATAAAAAAAGGCGTAACATTTCATTCATTTGGTGTACTTAAGGATATATTTATGTCATTCATAATCTTACCTCATTATCACCATCTGAATAAACATAAATGACAATTGATCATTCTCACATTGTATTATGTTTTATAAACATCCTAATCTCATCACATCTTTACTTATCTCATCCTTGTCATCTTCACCTATTTCTTCATCCGTCGATACAATTCCTTATTGGTTCACAAGCGAGATATATAAAGTTTTCCAAAGGTCTATTTCCGTTGTGCGTTTTGCGCCCCAATTCATTGAGTTATTTTGATCTGATCCCGGCTAGCATTATAACACAAAGGAGGTAATAGGAAATTGGGACTAAGTGTGAGGTCGATAAAATGACATCCTGAACAAATACAATAAAAATTCATCTATCTTTTATATCCTCATGGTGAGGTTTTATTGGCGGCATGCAAGAAAAACTCGAACCAACCATCTCGAAACAATGAACCATGCAATTGAAACTCTCCACTATTAAAAAACCAAAATTCGCATTTGCATCCAATGGTCTCTTGTAAAAAAAAGGGGGGGTACAATAACCACACACACAATGATTCGTTCGGAAATCTGTATGGACTAAAGTCCAGTATAATTCCGAGAGCACCAACTTAATAGCGAGCCTAATCAAGAAAGATATCAAAGAGCTTTTATCTCTATTTATCAACACAAATCAAATAGATAGAAATCTCTGATCCTGAGTTGAGAAATAACTTAGATTGTATTCAACGACCAATGCCCAAGTGTCAATTAAGTTATATCCAACAAACAAGGTCGTATTTATAAATTTATTGAACTATGGAAAACCTGTGATATTTCAATTATATAAACAAATATAATACGAAAAAGAAATAACACATACGCAAGAAATTTTGTTAACGAGGAAACCACAAACGCCGAAAAACCGCAGGACCCGGTCCAGATTTGAACACCACACTGTATTAAGACGCTACAGACATTATCCTACCAAAATTATAAACTTCGTACTGGAATGTAGTTGAGCCCTAACCAAGTCTCACACCGATTAAGGTACAGCCGCGCTCCTTACGCCTATAGAACCATGCCGGATTCTGTACTTAATTCCCTTGGATGATCTCACCCAAAACTAAGAGTTGATACAACCCAAAGTCGAAGACTTACAAACAAATCTATATCCCACATATAAGTCTATTCTGATAGATAAATCTGTCTTCCACATGAGTACCTATGAAACTTTTTTCCGTCCTATGATAAATCAAGGTGAACAAGAATCAATTTATAATACGGTCTTATACTCCTGAATACCATCATAGAAATATCGATCACCTCATAATAACTTAACTATATAGTGGTAGAAGAAGTTACTGTGGAATCACAAAGTTTAGGACGAAGAACTTTGTGACTAATTTTTATATCTTACATATCAGAGATAAATCTTGAGAAAATATTAGAGAAGAAAGTACTCAGTATGATAGAACAAGTAAGATCAAAATACGCAACTACAAAGAAATTATTTGGATCTGGCTTCACGAATCCCAAATAAAGTCTTCAAGTCGTTAACCTAATAAGGTTTTGGAAATACCTATGAAAAATCGGGGGTTTAACAACCACACCTAACAATTCGTTTGGAAATCTGAGAGGACTTGCTCCAATACGCTTTCTAGAGAATCAACTAGACAGTCATAATCAATCTAGAGTAAAGTATATCAAAGAGTATAACATCTCTATTTAAACACAATCAAACTTAAACAGAAACAAATACGTAAACCTGATTTTAGTGTGAATCTCTTGAAACAAAATCTCTTGTGTTAATCGCAACCTATTCAATATCCACCGTGTATAAACCTCTTTAAGCAACAATCACTAAAGGAATATTTCAACACAGTGTGCACCTGAAATAGGGTTAGCCTAGACTGGTCTAACAATGTGAAAATAACAAAATAAATTGTTCAAGATCAATCAAGTCTTATCCACCAAACAAGATCGGATTGAACAATTATGATCGATTAACGAACAATCTTTTATTATTTCAATTATATAAATAAAATATAATACAGAAAATAAATAATATAGACACCAACAATTTTGTTAACGAGGAAACCGCAAATGAAGAAAAACCTCGGGACCTAGTCCAAAATAAACACACACTTATTATAAGTTGTTACACTAATATACTACTACCTATTCGGACTAATTTACTACTACTAATTATTTTGCAATCCTCACCGCATTTACTAGGGCTTCTTGGTGAGTATGCACTTCCAACACACTCAAGTTGTGTTGAGGTGAACAAAATCTTGCTCACCACAAGTATTCGAAACAAAATCATGTATGGACTCTAGGAATTTAACAACTTCTATGAAACTTTCAATAACTGTTCCATACCTTTTAAAGATGTTATCCCTTGTAGAACTCTTGTCTGGGATATCCTTCTTAATAGTACCCGTTGCTTTATTGATCTTCTTTGGTACCCATTTATGAGTAGATTTTGGAGCAACATTTTTTTTTTCTCCCCAATAAAATTATGAAATTTCTTGGAGGGAATACTAGAAGAATTGATATCATGATACTCAGTTTTTCTCCAGTTCTGAACATCAGATCTTGTCATCTTAACAGAATTAGATCTGGTTTTATCTTGTTTAAGATATCTGCAATTCCTTTGCAAGTGACCTGGTTTTCCATAATAAAAGAAATGTTTAGTAGAAAGGAAAAAGTTATGTTTAGAATTACCTGAATGAGTATGTGCTCGATCTGGAGCTTGACAAAATTTCCTCTTTTCATCATCGGTAGTTGGTAGAGATACTTTACTTTCGGCAACCGTGGAAGGTTTTGGTTTAGAAGAATATTTAGCTTTGATAAATTTTACCTCTTTGAAAATAACAGGAGCGTTTATTCCTTCATACCCCAATCCTCATGTATCACTATGGATTCTACATGCTCCCAATATTTAGGTTAATTTTTCAGAGATGTTATTTCTAGACAAGCTCTCCTTTAAGCTCGAATTTTCTTCTTCCAACCTTTTGACATTTTCGAGTGCAATAACTATATCATTATTGGATGATTCATATTTAACACTGAGATCTTCTCGTTCCGAATCAAATAACAAGTTCATCTCAATGTTCTCCAAGTTATCTAGCTTCGCTTGAAGAGTACTTTCCCGATCTCGAGCTTTGGAAATTTCTTCTTTAAGATTTCGTATTTCGTTGAGATAATCTCTTGCATTACTAGAATCAAGTTGGTCTTGCAAGTATTTATTCCGACTACGAAGTCTGTCATATTTAACTTTCTCACTGAAAATGGTGTTTTCAGCTTCCGAGAGTTTCTAATGACATTCTTTAAGAAGATTATTAGTAACTGGATCAACATGGAACACTTCTTCGTCAGAATCAAAATCAATATTTTGAAAGAATTTCTCCAGAATATAATGCAACCTTTCATGCGTACTCTTGGGTATTATAATATTCAGGTCCATCATCAAGAGTGGGAAAAGAAGCTGCATATGCCGATTGTCTACGACTCCATCTAGGACATACTGAAGACAAGTGCCCGAAACCACGACAGTTATAGCATAGTACATCATCATTAGAAGATGTTGTAACTTTAGAAAGATTCTTTTTCCTATATCTCAAGAATTTTCTAAATTGTCATGGAGTTACATCCTTAGAATCTGGCGAACCAGATTTATCCTTAGAGGATTCAGAATTGTTTGCAACTTTAAGAGAAATCACCTCTTTTGTAGATGCGTGTTCATTGTCACAGATCTTTAAATTTCCAACAAGAGTATTTCTGGAAAGTGTAGAAATATCGTTTGCTTCTTCAATGACATGTTTCTTAGACTTGTATCTTGATGGTAGAGACCTGAGAATTTTCATCACAATGTCCTTTTCAGGAATAGTCTTACCCAATGAAAAAGATGCATTAACAATTTCAGACACTTTGTGATTAAACTAATCAAAGGTTTCGTGATCATACATGCGAAGGTTTTCCCAGTCAGGAGCTAGATTTTGAAGCCTTGGTTATTTTTCTGCGGCATTCCCTTCGAATACAGTTTCTAAGATATCCCAAGCATCTTTAGACTTATTACACGTAGTCACGTGGTGCTGAAGATTTTGGGTAATGGTATGGATGATAGCATTTATTCCTTCCGAATTTTTCTTTACATCAAGAATCTCAAGATCACTATATTCACCAATATTCTTCGCAACAGTTACACCGCCTAAGTTACACCGCCTACTGTAACTAATTGAGGATTATATCCATTAACAATACGAAACCATGATTGAAAATATCGCGCTTGAATAAAATAACGTATATCAATATTCCACCATAAATAGTTCGTTCAATCGAAGACTGATGGTACGTTTATAGAGATAGCACCTCTGTCCATAACAGTCAGATTGCTTCAAACACAGACTTATGAGGTCTTAGCGTGTTTGCCCGCTCTGATACCAATTGAAAAAGCGGGGGTATAACAACCACACCCAACTAGACAGTCAGACTCAATCTAGAGTAAAGCATATCAAAGATTCTAATATCTATATTTAAACACAATCAAAGTTAAACAGAAAAAAGTCTGTAAACCTGATTTTAGTGTGAAGCTCTTGAAAAAAATCTCTTGTGTTAATCACAACCTATTCAATATCCACCGCGTATAAACCTCTTTACGCAACAATCAATAAAGGAATATTTCAACACAGTGTCCACTTGAATAGGGTTAGTCCAGACTGGTCTAACAATGTGAAAATAACAAAATCAATTGTTCAAGATCAATCAAGTTTTATCCAACAAACAAGGTCGGATCTAACAAATATGATTGATTAACGTACAACCTGTATTATTTCAATTATATAAATAAAATATAATACGAAAAATAAATAACACAGACACCAGCAATTTTGTTAACGAGGAAACTGCAAATGCAGAAAACCCCCAGGACCTAGTCCAGAATAAACACACCTTGATTATAACCTGTTACACCAACTTCCGATTACCTATTCGGAATAGATGTAATAACTCCTTTAGCACAAATAGAACTCCTAGAACAACACCGATTGTCTTTAGGAATTCTTGTCGCAAATATTCTAGCAGAACCCAAGGCTCTCTTTAGAAGATACAACAACAAGATTGATACGATTCGATTTTTGTTTGCAAAAAAACATCGATTTGATTTCCCTTTAGATGTAGATCAAGGTTTTGGAAATCTTGTGTTTATTTTGATAAAAAAAATTACTAGGTAAAAGTAATATCAAAACAAACTTGTAGATTAGGGTTTTAACTTACAATCAGTATACGTACACACTAGGAGTCCGTGAACCTGATTTTTGTAAGTGAACTTGGGCGATTCCAAAGATCAATTTCAAAGTTAAGGAAACTCTAATAATCCTACAACAAGAACAACTAGAATAAATCTAGAAACATCTTGTTTAAAACTTCTTAAGGATTTTTACGAGATACCTTAATTGAAGTTTTCTTTATAACTTCCGATTTCGACTAACAAGTGTTGGTATGCGATCGGAAACTAAAATTTATCAAAACCTAGGATTTATGATCAACAATGGTTTTGTATCAGAAGAGAAAACCTTAGAATAGACAAGAGGTGAAAAATCTAGATTACAAGTTGTATAATCAATCACGAAGATTAATCCAACTCGTCTTTGTGATCCCAAATACAAAGAATTTTATCTCACTCTTGTTCACGAAGAACAGAAGATATGGAAAACAACCTTATGATATTACACCATTTTTCCAAAGGGGATGAAAACGTGTAGCATTCACCAACTCTATATTTATAATGAAACATATATATCTTGAAAGCTAAGCAAGGCTATTTTCCTTTTTCAAGACTCTCCTAATTTTAGGAGTCTTTCCAAAGTTACAACTCTTGCCAAAATAATGAAATAAATAATTAATTAGCAAATATTGTATTTATGTGAATAAATCACATTTTAACTTAGGCAGGAATTCAAAGTTATCACAAAAATATTAATATGGTAATCAAATATGTTTGGATTAATAGACATCTTTCCTAAATAAGGAAACATCACCAACTTGACCAAAAATGACTTTTAGTCACGTAATTGGGCCCAAGTCCGTTAACCCTTTACAAGCAGTCCATGGATTGTTTCCTACTGACGAACTGTAACAGTTACATCAACACTTATAACTGTTACTTTAATAAATCACTCATAACTTCATCATTATAACTCGGTATTGAGTGATTCTTGGATCGTTTAATTCTTAAGATCATTCACTATAACATAATAACCTTTCCAGGGATAAAGGTTATTGTCACAAAAGTCGTGGCTCAAATAACCTCGAGTATATATGCATAAATGTACATTTACCGTCATAGGAATTGTTCCATAAAGTGAAAATTTGTTTGGATAGATTCGAAAGGTAAAATTGAACAAGAATCCAAATGAAATCAATTAACTCATACCTTTGTTGATGAATTCCTTGTTGATTCCTTCTTGTAATCTTTAGTCTTCATCCTTCAAGAATAGCTCTTCTCAGACCTAATCTAGTCTGAAACTATCTATATAGTATACTAAATCAAGAATGCATTTTGGAAACTAAATTTGACAACTAGTTTGACATACCAACGCTAGTGGTTTCAACCAAGAAATGCTATAACAACCTAGGTTAAAGGAGAATCGACTCTAGTAAACAACTAGAACACAGAAAAGTGTCAGGATTAGGTTTTTCAGTTGCTAGAGTTCTCCCTTATATAGCATTTCAAATCAGGGTTTGCTTATAATCAAATCTAAGATAGCTTAGTAACTAAGCATTCAATATTCACCGTGAGATAAAATTCTGATTTAAGATTCAAGCTAAGTCTGGTTAGAAATAAAGCAATTAATATCCATCGTTATATGTTCTTAGCTTGTTACACACAAATGAAATATACTTATACTTATACATGGGTAACCATACCTAAACATGTATATTGAGTTGGCTCAATAACAGTTAACCGAAGTTAGCCATATGAAAATTTTTAACTTAACCATATTCATCTAACAGTTCTAGGCCAAATATGATGATCAATAAATAATGAAAGATAATCTAATTTTGTTTCAAATAGAATTTTTCACTATCTCATAGGAATATATATGAACAAACTGAATCAAAGTCGGATTGATTCATAATTGTACAAAGTACTTATACAAGAATAAGTTCATGAACATCAAGCCATGGTTTCCAAGGATTGCATTTCATAGTGCATAAATGTTTTAGTTCATGAGTATGAGAATCATACTTAACCAATTTTAGAACTTAACCATTGTGTTCGTAAACCAGGTGCGCGAACAGTAGCTCCGGACCTTGGCATGTCAAGTCGTTCGCAAACCCGATTCGCAAATAACTGTGCCAGACCCAACTCTAGTAGAACCGTTCGCATACTAGGTACTGATGTGATATTTCAGTTGTTCGTAAAGTGGTAAATAAAGTTGTCGTTCTCTCGGACTTGTGAAGGATTTTCGAAAATTAAATAATTTTTTTTAAAAGATATAAGAAAATACCAAGACTCAGGATTCCACCAATGACCAATCAATGGATAAACTCTAATCAATATTCATGCAATTCTTTCTTTAAAAGTGATCTAATATTTTGCCTCTAATAGATTTTTGAAGTAATAGTTGTAATCACCAAGCATAAAACATCAAAAGTTTTAAAACCAAGAATGTTCCATCAAAATAATTCACAACAACTCAATAAAAATCAATAATTCTTTGAAGTTCTATGCAAATAATCTCATAAAATAATTGAAATAAATAGATAAAAAATAGAATTATACCAATTTTCATGAAACAATGGCTTCCTCCGTTGCCTTGGCTAAGGTGTTTAGCTTCTCATATTAATCACGTGCTCAAAATACATGTTTTATAGCTCAAAAAGTTGATTAAAAGAAGTAAACAACGCAACAGAAAAATCGCAACAGCAAAATAAAATAATTGAAATAAATAGATAAAAATAGAATTATACCAATTTTCATGAAACAATGGCTTCCTCCGTTGCCTTGGCTAATGTGTTTAGCTTCTCATATTAATCACGTGCTCAAAATACATGTTTTATAGCTCAAAAAGTTGATTAAAAGAAGTAAACAACGCAACAGAAAAATCGCAACAGCAGTTCCTGTTGCGAAGGCGCTGTTATGCCGTTACAAAAGAAGAATTGGTAACGGAACTGAAGTGAGCTGTGGTATAAACAAACAACGATATCTTTGATCCACTGTCGATGTTGTTTCTGTTTTAAGACTGTCGCAAAACGACAGTCCTTGAGGGTGTGTTCTTCGTGTTCTTGAGCACCTCTAATGGCGGACACAGCAGGAGCTCTAACTCCTCCCGATCACTCCAGACAGCCTCCTAGCGCTCTAAATTTCTCCCTAGGGTTTTTTCTCCTTTTCTATGGACCCTAAGAAACCTCTTTATACACCACAGGACGATTAAATCTCCCCCAAATCGCGTCGAAATCTCCTCTTCCTTCCTTGGCAGTGGCAAAAATTGCTTCCCAACCTTTTTTTCACACGTTTTCAAGAGTTTCTTTTTATATCAAACTCTTCCTTAGATATATATGAATCTCTAGGAAGGTTTATCTTCAGTTTGTCACGCTGGAATTCTATTCCAACTTAAACAGGGCTCGATATTCTTTGTTGGACTGTGATAGCTTCTCACAGCTTTTCCAGCCACTTCTGACCCTTCAAATCGCCCCCATTAGCTTCCCCTAAGTACTAGTAATAAGCCCAATGAATTCCACCCCTTTAATCGCACTATAACTTCTTCGAAATCCGACCGAAAATTTGGCAGCTGATGAACTTATTTTCCCGCCGAAAATCTCGTTTGAATTTGAGAAGATGACTTCCCCTTATCTGTGACTGGTCTCCCTTTAGCAGCTGCCTGGAAATAGGTCACCCCTTAGTAATTAGGTTACCCCTTATCCAAAATCAAGGGTTCATATAGTAATTTTTCTGGGACTTTTTTTTCGCACTTTTTCGGGGTTCTTCCGGGACATTTCTGGGGTTCTTCCGGTACACTTCCGGGGCGCTTCTGGTATACTATCAACGGAGGTCCAAACGCCGCATTTTCAGCCAATTTCGCCGCAAAACTTTATTCTTCTAAAAACACCTACAAATAAATAAAATAACCAAATAAGTACAAAATCGAGCACTAACAATATATACAATTGAGCTATATTAGACACATAAATGCGTCTATCAAATACCCCCAAACTTATTATTTGCTAGTCCCGAGAAAATCAAAAACTACAAAATAAAATCCTAACTCACTTTCGCAGGCATCGTCGACTGCATTTAGCGTATGCGAATAAGCCTTTAAACCCCCTAGGTGGCCCTAGTGGCCGAGTTATAGTCTCAGGAGGGCTTACCAGAGATATACCCACAAAATCTTTTCTCCAGACCCTAACCATCTATGCAAAATCTTGGAAAGCACTAAAGAACCTCCTTGGTTGGCATACTTATTGATTATAAGAGGAAGTACCCCGATGCGAAATTTCAATTGATGTACACGAGTTTGCACTCAAGCATACTAAAATTCATATATAAGTGACAGAGCTCTACTAAGATAGTTTCACAATGGACATCATATTAGGAGTCAAACTTAACACATGGAAAGATTAAGAGATGGATATAGAATAACATAGATGGTTTTGATGTTGACTAAGTGAACAATGTTTCTCATATCTGTCTGAAGGTAACTGCCAAAATGAACCTATCCTAATGGATTGAGATACTGGTCTGACTAATATCGACAAACTGGCATATACAAGGGCACCAGTGATCGATAACCTAAAACTTGATAAACAAACTGGCATATACAAGGGAACCAGTGGTTGACTACATAGAACAATTTCTCGTTCTTTTTCGATTTTTTTTTTAACTGCATGAATATATATTTTTAATCCAAGCGCATGCTTCTTGTCAGCAGATTACATGATAGTTCCCACGGGTCCTGCATTCCACGCTTGTTTAGGCGACGGAGACAGGGAAAACACACACATATTGCTATCCAAGTGTTAAAATTTATTTCGATTGGTCTCATGGTCTAGTCCTTTTTTTTTATGTAACTCAATCGCTTTATTTCACTCTAGCAATGGTAACAACTTGAATCGTGAGCCCCACCTAATCACTTAGACAAACATAGTTTAAAATGAAAAAAATAAAAACAGAAGTGAAAAGAACTCAAACAAGATATGGTGAAACTATCATGTTATTTCTAACACCTGAGCCCTGTGCTTTTATGAATAGACTCTTCTAGATGTTTCCATCTAGTCAGATTGGTCCCTCAACTCCTAGAACCAAAATGTGGTGGGCCCGGAAAAGTGTGTAAATATGAAGAGCAATGAAACGGGCCTACGATTATACCGCAAGTGCACGGTCGTCGGTTGTAGCTCGTGCAAGTACGGGTCGATCCACAGAGACTGGGTGTGTTTGGAGTTTCTAGCTATTTTGGGCTCTAAATTGCTATTGTTGGGCTTTGGGTACCAATGGGTTATGAGTACCAATGGGCTTTGATTAAGCTTCTGTTTTGGATTATGGGCTTGCTAGGTTAATGAAGTAACCTGGGCCTTTGGCCTTTAACCTGGACTGAACTGGGCTTTTGGGTTCAGTGAATTGAATTGAACCTTGGGATTAGTTGGCTAGGCCTTTGATTTACTAGTAATGAGCTGGGATTTTGGGTTCAGTTGTCTGGGCCTTTGATTTCTGAACTAGGCTTGTTATTGAACTGGACCCGTAACCAAGCAATGAACTGGGCTTGTGGTCAAGCACTGAACTGGGCTCTTGATCCTTGAACAATTTACAGTGAGCTTTTGGTTTTACATGGTAGTGAATGAAGTAACAAGAAAAGGAGAAACAAATGAGAAGGGAGAGCAAATAGTGGCAGTGAAGCTGTGATATTTACAAAACAATGAAGATGGTAGTGAAATAATGAGACAATAGATGATAAAACAATAAACACAAGAAAACAGATACAAATACAGAGCACAAAACAGGTGACAGTGGCAGTGGAGAGTGATAGTGAAGAAAAGCAAAGGAAATGGTGAAAATGGCAGTGAGGATGGCAATAGAACTAAAACAATGACAAGTTACCTAAGTTCAGTAGAATCAACTCTAACTTGCAATCTTGTCCCCTTGGTTTTGGGCAGAGATGCAAGTTCTAGCTTGCATTTGATCCAGGGTTCCTAATAATGGATTATGTTGAAATAACAGTTAGTGTTCTCTAGGTTTAGTGTGATTGACTACTTAAAGGAACAATCCAGCACTCACCTAAAGCCTAATTTCTCTCAACTATCCTAACGTGTTCAACTACAAGACTCAATATGACTGATCCTACATGACTTAAGGATCTAAGGCTTCATCAATTAAACTAACCTAAACAGGCACTAAACATGATTAACAGGGAACATGATTAAACAGGGAACATTGACTAAACAAAATTCTTAGTTCATGGAGCTGGGTCAAACAGGAAATTACACTAACATAAACCTAATTGCACTAACAGTTGAGAATTAAATCAAAATTTAAATTGCTAAACATAAAATTAAACCTAAATTGAACAATTGAAATTAACATTAAAACAAACTTAATTGTAACTGAAATAGAAATTGAACTTGAAATTGAGAAAACCCTCATTTGACTGAACCCTAATTTAATTTGAAATTAAAATTGAAACTACAAATTAACCCTAATTGGAGCCTTGGCTAGTCCAAGCACGCCTTCTACACCATACCCATCTCTTCTATTTATACAAAAAATGTAAGCAGAACCCTAATTTTGAAAACCCTAATTTTTCTAGGGTTTGAAACTTCACCTAATTGACGTGACAAAACAGCTTCAAAATGTCGACCCATGCTTCTTCTTTCTTCTCTGCTCCTTCTCCATGTCTCTGTTGCGTCGAATCATAGCTATCAACCTAGTTCCTCGAGTTCACATGCCATCAGTGAGAGGCATGAAATGGATGAACTAACTTGACAGTTAGGAGAGATGGTGGCGTCTGTGATGTCGGGGAATAGGGTGATTTGGCAGTGGAAATGGAGGTGAAGTGAAGGCTGGTACGGTGGAGGCAGGAGTTGCAGTTGCAGCTCTGCAACTGTCGGTGAAGATGGGAAGAAGAAGAAAGAGAAGAAGAGAAATGGAATGGGTAGTTCTCGATGGGTTTTTTAGGGTATGGGATGTTCTGGTGTGAGTCGGGTTCATCAAGAGATGATGTTTCACGAGCTGGGCCATCGGATCATTAAGTTCAGATGAAATCGAACGGCTTTAAGGGAGGGGATGGAAGCGACCGTAGGATTTTTTTGGTACAACTAAATAGACGGATCCATATGGAGTTAGTTGTTGTAATGTGTGTCGGGAGCTTCGGATCTTGATGACCTAGGATGCAGCGACCATTGGATTGTTGAGATGATCGGATCGGACGGCTGGAGAGGGAAGCGGGTTTGGATATTGGAAATGGGTTTGGGTAGGGGTTTTGGGTCTTGGGTATGCCAAGCCCATATCTTCTTTAAGAACACTTCTTCTTCTTCAAGCCCACTTCTAATTGATCCGGCTCTTGCAAACACCAATCTTCGCTTCCTCCTAGCGGGAGTCTTTGCCGGTTCTATGCTCTTTTCTCTCCGCAACTCATCCAAACTTTATTTATTACCTAAAAATGCAAAATTAATTAATAAAAATATTTATTCTTGAAAACAATGAAAATACAGAATATGGGATAAAATGTAGAATTAATGCACAAAAGATGAGTTAAATGCCAACAAAAAGGGATAAATATATACAATATTTGGCATTCATCAAATACCCCCAAACCTGATTTTACTTGTCCTCATGTAAAACAAAACTAAGGAAATCCTAACTATACCATTGTCGCTGGTTTCTCGAATGCATTTAGCGTATGCACTAAGCCTTTTAAACCACTAAGTGTCCCTAGTGGACGAGTTAAGTCTCGTGAGGGTTTACCAGAGGTGTACCCACAAAACCTTAGGACAAAATATGAGCTCAGATTCCATGAAATGTGACATGTGCATGACAGTTTAAGCTCACAGCAAAATGGATGTGTCAGTCTAGCTACTAAGGCACAATCCTAGCACTGATAACAAAAAAAGACATGTGATAAGAGTGTAAAGTGTATCTACACATGTTAAGAATTATCAGAAGTTATGATTCCAATCGCTAAGAGATAGGATTTTAAGCTAAGAACCGAATTCAAAGCCAAGCTAGCTATCCGGACTTTACGAGAATTTTGAATGTTCACCCAACGAGTTGGTGACATTTCAGTTTACTCGCGTTGTACATCGATGGCTTACACCCTCCTTGCTTATTACAATAACAAAACAAAAGATGACTCTTATTTACATAGACTGCTCTCTTTTATTTTTGGACAAGAGAGAAATATAACATAACATGGAAACTTGATATTTTTGATTATTTTTTTTTGTGTTTTTTTTTGTGTTTTTTTTTTTTTTTGATCTTGAGAAGAGATATGAGAACAAAAATTTACATGAACAAAAATTAAACTTTACATGACACTTTGCAAGAGGTAGCCCTTTTCGATGCACCCGGTCAAATTCAATGGTTGCTTTTCTTAACGTAACCTCCAACTTCTATCCCAGCCAACCAAAGAACAAGCTAGTCAAGTCTCATTCAGTATTCTAGATGATTGACAGTCTACTTAACCGATAAAACACCTACCCGAGGCTAAACATGTATTAGTAGATCGTGCGTGTGCAAATTTCTTATCATCATGTGAATTGTGCTAGAATCAGGGGTGCCTTATCATCTAGACTAAGAACCCTAAGTTCACATATATGTACAAAAATCACTCTTTCAAGGTAACTGAGCTCCATTTTTAGGTTTTCTCAATTTTTCAATTTTTTTTTTTTCAAAAAGAAAGAGTTCTATTTTCAATTATAGCATGTTATCGTGATATCCACTCTATACCCCCAAACCTAAACTAAAAATTGTCCTCAATGTTTCAAAATATGGAAAAAGTTATAATACAACATATGAAGAGGAACATGCTGAGTAGAGTAAAAGGAGAGAGAATACCCGATTTCGGCGAAAGCAAGATTAAAACCTCGTTATTCAAGGCAAAAATCCAACATATTTCAGCCGAGATCATATTGGATGTACAAAAGAAACAAAAGAGTTAACTAAAAAAAAAAAAAATTATCTACTGGATTATACAAAAAAATTCACCATACACTAATAGTCTAAAGAGTTGAGGATCAACCCAAAAGACGAAGTGTATTGGTTTCAACAGCTTCACACATGAAAGAAAAGCAAGTGAACCTGTGAAACAAAATGAGCTACCCCCAAACCTGGATTTTTCAACAGATGTAATTTTGAAAACAAAATCGCGCAGTTTTGGGGGTTCATCATGCACAAGGTCGAGCTCAAAGTGAACTGTTCTATGGACGGGTACACATGCTAATTCCAACTGTGGTTCCTCAAAGATATTATATTTAGATGTAAAATGGTCCAAGAGGACTTGGGAAGCACACAGTTCCAAACCTGGATTAGGCATTCTCAGAAAAATTGGTTTTACAATGTTGTTACTAACCAAATCTAGGTTGGGTGGAAGGCCATCAGATTGTGACTTATGTAGAAGAATAGGCACATCATTATCAATCAAATCAAACTCTCCTAAATCATCTACACATGTCACATAATGCTCACAATCATCAATCAAATTAGCAAGTTCACAATCAGAATCATCAACATCATCAACATAGACATGTTCTTCTAATATAACATCATAATCATCATCATCATTATCAAAACATGAATGACATTCCCTAAAAACTGTAGTGTCTCTACTCCACTCATTGACCTCTAGATTAGGTTCATATTCAATATTACTAGCATGAGTAGGATTATCAACACTATGTTCAAAATTAATTTCTGTAGGGATAACAAAGTTACTATGGTCATTCAGAGTTTCAATATTTCTAGCATTGTTTTGTTCGATGAGTTTGATGTTTTCCATTATAGATTGCATACAAGGGTTCATGGGAATTTGAAATTGTTCGTCTTCCACTTGTGTTGATTGATACATGGGTGCATGGTCGTTAGGGTTTATGAATGATTGATCGCAACCTTCAAAAGGTTGATTATGGTCCCAATAACTACCATCATAATAATCTGTAGGTATTTGATACCTTTGATTTTCTCTAGACCGCCTAAACTCATGGAAAAAATTGCAGTTCGCAATAGTGTGGTCTAAGCCATCACATGCGGGACAAGCATAGATTTCAGGTTGCCTAGGAAAAGTAGATGTGACAGATTTCTCATGTACTTGCATTTCTAAAGCTGCGACTCGAGCTTCTAATTGATCAATAAGTGATGATTGTGTGAGTGAGGCACTAGCAGAATGTTCATTTTCACGTTGTGATGAATGATGCATGTGTGAATAGTCATTAGGGTTCATGTATTGAGGCTCAGGATGAAAATTTCCATAATAATTCCTATGACTATTGACATCATGGTCTGTGGAAGGTTCATAACGTGAAGTTTGTCCATATGCAAGTTCTCTAAGGGATTTGTTGTACTCCCCAATTGTAGAAAAAGATCTAGACATGATTGGGCTCAAAAGCCAAGTAAAGTGTTTACAAAGCTCAAAATTTGGTTTTTTTTAAAGGGTTTGGATTTTAGGGGAAAATTTGGTTTTTATGGGTAACATTTGGTTTTGTTGGGTATGAAAAGAAAATGTGGTTTTTGAATGGGAGAAAAATTTTGGTTTTCAAAATTGGGAGCAAGCCCACTGTTGGTCCTCTAATGGAATGGGAGGAAGGCTACGGCCCACAAAACCCTAAGTTTTAATTTGAAAGTTTAAATTCGAGTCTCCCCAGTTGGTTAAGGCCCGACGTTTGTTTTAAAACTTTGGTTTCGAGGTCCACTCTTAAGTGGAAACAAGCCCACAATCGGTTACAAGCTCAGCTGGGTTTAAACCCAGAATTCAAAATACAAGTCCAATGACAGAATCTAAGCAAGCCCACACAAATCAAATACAAGCCCACAAGAAATTAAACAAACAAGCAAGCCCACAAATAATTAATTACAAACCCAACAGAAAATAAGCCCAACTATTGGGTTTAATATTACAAGCCCACAATTAAAAATGGAAGCCCACAATTCGGGTTCTCTGGATTGGTTTAGGCTTACCTTTGTAGCACAGCCCAGCTGCTCTGATATTGTTGCAAAAGCCCAGTTGGGCTTTGGTTCTTTTCCTTGGTGGCGTCCCAGCAGAGGAGAACAGGTTCAGAACAGCAAGTCAAACAACAAAAGAAATGAAGCAGATGCAGATGCAAATACGCAAGTGAAATGCAAAATAACTAAGAAAACTACAAAAAAAACACAACCCAAGTTCCCGGCAGCGGCGCCAAAAACTTGGTGGTCCCGGAAAAGTGTGTAAATATGAAGAGCAATGAAACGGGCCTACGGTTATACCGCAAGTGCACGGTCGTCGGTTGTAGCTCGTGCAAGTACGGGTCGATCCACAGAGACTGGGTGTGTTTGGAGTTTCTAGCTATTTTGGGCTCTAAATTGTTATTGTTGGGCTTTGGGTACCAATGGGTTATGAGTACCAATGGGCTTTGATTAAGCTTCTGTTTTGGATTATGGGCTTGCTAGGTTAATGAAGTAACCTGGGCCTTTGGCCTTTAACCTGGACTGAACTGGGCTTTTGGGTTCAGTGAATTGAACTGAACCTTGGGCTTAGTTGGCTAGGCCTTTGATTTACTAGTAATGAGCTGGGATTTTGGGTTCAGTTGTCTGGGCCTTTGATTTCTGAACTAGGCTTGTTATTGAACTGGACCTGTAACCAAGCAATGAACTGGGCTTGTGGTCAAGCACTGGACTAGGCTCTTGATCCTTGAACAATTTACAGTGAGCTTTTGGTTTTACAGGGTAGTGAATGAAGTAACAAGAACATGAGAAACAAATGAGAAGGAAGAGCAAATAATGGCAGCGAAGCTGTGATATTTACAAAGCAATGAAGATGGTAGTGAAATAATGAGACAATGGATGATAAAACAATAAACACAAGAAAACAGATACAAATACAGAGCACAAAACAGGTGACAGTGGCAGTGGAGAGTGATAGTGAAGAAAAGCAAAGGAAATGGTGAAAATGGCAGTGAGGATGGCAATAGAACTAAAACAATGACAAGTTACCTAAGTTCAGTAGAATCAGCTCTAACTTGCAATCTTGTCCCCTTGGTTTTGGGCAGAGATGCAAGTTCTAGCTTGCATTTGATCCAGGGTTCCTAATAATGGATTATGTTGAAATAACAGTTAGTGTTCTCTAGGTTTAGTGTGATTGACTACTTAAAGGAACAATCCAGCACTCACCTAAAGCCTAATTGCTCTCAACTATCCTAACTTGTTCAACTACAAGACTCAATATGACTGATCCTACATGACTTAAGGATCTAAGGCTTCATCAATTAAACTAACCTAAACAGGCACTAAACATGATTAAACAGGGAACATTGACTAAACAAAATTCTTAGTTCATGGAGCTGGGTCAAACAGGAAATTACACTAAAATAAACCTAATTGCACTAACAGTTGAGAATTAAATCAAAATTTAAATTGCTAAACATAAAATTAAACCTAAATTGAATAATTGAAATTAACATTAAAACAAACTTAATTGTAACTGAAATAGAAATTGAACTTGAAATTGAGAAAACCCTCATTTGACTGAACCCTAATTTAATTTGAAATTAAAATTGAAACTACAAATTAACCCTAATTGGAGCCTTGGCTAGTCCAAGCACGCCTTCTACACCATACCCATCTCTTCTATTTATACAAAAAATGTAAGCAGAACCCTAATTTTGAAAACCCTAATTTTTCTATGGTTTGAAACTTCACCTAATTGACATGACAAAACAGCTTCAAAATGTCGACCCATGCTTCTTCTTTCTTCTCTACTCCTTCTCCATGTCTCTGTTGCGTCGAATCATAGCTATCAACCTAGTTCCTCGAGTTCACATGCCATCAGTGAGAGGCGTGAAATGGATGAACTAACTTGACAGTTAGGAGAGATGGTGGCGTCTGTGATGTCGGGGAAGAGGGTGGTTTGGCAGTGGAAATGGAGGTGAAGTGAAGGCTGGTACGGTGGAGTCAGGAGTTGCAGTTGCAGCTCTGCAACTGTCGGTGAAGATGGGAATAAGAAGAAAGAGAAGAAGAGAAATGGAATGGGTAGTTCTCGATGGGTTTTTTAGGGTATGGGATGTTCTGGTGTGAGTCGGGTTCATCAAGAGATGATGTTTCGCGAGCTGGGCCGTCGGATCATTAAGTTCAGATGGAATCGAACGGCGTTAAGGTAGGGGATGGAAGCGACCGTAGGATTTTTTTGGTACAACTAAATAGACGGATCCAGATGGAGTTAGTTGTTGTAATGTGTGTCGGGAGCTTCGGATCTTGATGACCTAGGATGCAGCGACCATTGGATTGTTGAGATGATCGGATCGGACGGCTGGAGAGGCAAGCGGGTTTGGATATTGGAAATGGGTTTGGGTAGGGGTTTTGGGTCTTGGGTATGCCAAGCCCATATCTTCTTTAATAAAACTTCTTCTTCTTGAAGCCCACTTCTAATTGATCCGGCTCTTGCAAACACCAATCTTCGCTTCCTCCTAGCGGGAGTCTTTCCCGGTTCTATGCTCTTTTCGCTCCGCAACTCGTCCAAACTTTATTTATTACCTAAAAATGCAAAATTAATTAATAAAAATATTTATTCTTGAAAATAATGAAAATACAGAATATGGGATAAAATGTAGAATTAATGCACAAAAGATGAGTTAAATGCCAACAAAAAGGGATAAATATATACAATATTTGGCATTCATCAAAATGCTTCCATCCACTTAGATTGGTTAGTGCAATCCTTAATAAGCATAAATTTCTAAGCTCTGGAGTTTATAAATCAAGCAACTAAAAAGTTTCTCCCATACCCCCAAACTTAAATATAACATTGTCCTCAATGTTCTAAAGATAAAACTAAAAGCATGAACATGGAGAAACTGTTACCATTTGAAGCAAAAGAGTTAAGGAAAGATATTACCTGGTTGCATGAGAATATTGGGTTACCTCCCAATAAGTGCTAAATTTAAAGTCTTCAGCCGGACACAAGTACCACAAAATGGCTAGTTACCTTTCAAATCATATATCAATAGTCGAAACAACTGCGGGTCAACAAAACCAAATAAAACTGCCACTAATAGGAGACAAATGCTCAAAATCAGAAGATGGGTAGATAGAGCATAACCCGATTCAAAGTTTCTCGCAAGACAACTAGATTTATCTGGTGCACCCTATTGGGCTTCATATGAGTGTCTCGACAAATAGATTCATCCGAAAAACGGGTCTCTAAGTTATCATTTTCCTCTTGGACAGTATCAGCAGGATCAGGTTGTGGAGTCTGCATAGACTCAGGGAATACCTCGCTAGGTTCGAGTCCCAAGTTAGAAACTCTGGATAATTGACAATCAAATGAATCATCATTACCCCCAAATTTAGGGTTTTCACTACCCTCTGACAAACCTCTAATTATTGCTTGATTTTTCGGATCTCCCAGTCCTTAAAATCAAGAGCTTCTTCTAAACAAGGGGTTAAGGTAGATTCAGAAACTAGTAATTGTTCAAACTTACCTTGCCAGTGATCAGTATCTAACAGAGGAACAGAATCCAAAAGAGCATTTACTTGTTCAATGTTGATATCATCGTCGAAATCCATGCTGAAATGGGCTAGACAACTCTCTAATGGATCTTCTGATATGGTGTTTGGTAAGGACTCCGGAACTAAGGTTCCTATCATGTTCACTTCTTCAGTGCATGTGTCATCTAGCTCAGAATGTAGCTTATTGACATTAAAAATATTCATCTCAATAGTTATATTACCAAAAGATAGATTCATGATACCATTTCGACAGTTTATAATTGCATTAGACGTAGCTAAGAATGGGCGACCTAAAATCACAGGTGTCTGGTTCTCTGGGTCAGGGACAGGTTGAGTATCTAGGACCACGAAATCCACATGATAAATAAAATTATGGACCTCAATAAGAACATCTTCTATCACACCACGAGGAATTTTGACAGACCTATCAGCTAACTGGAGTGTTATCTTGGTAGGTTTCAGTTCACCAAGTCCTAGCTTTAAGTAGACATGGTATGGTAGTAAATTCACACTGGCTCCTAAGTCAAGTAAAGCTTTTTCTACCCGGTGTTCACCTATTGTGAAAGCAATGGTAGGAGCACCTGGGTCGTTGTACTTAGGAGTTGTGGTGCTCTGAATAATCGAACTTACACGACTAGCTAAAAAGTCTTTTTTAGGGACACTAAGCTTTCGCTTTCGGGTACACATATCCTTAAGGAACTTGGCATAAGCCGATAGTTGCCTAATTGCTTCTAGTAAAGGAAGGTTTATGGTAACTTTCTTAAAAACCTCCATGATGTCATTAAATTTGGATTCACTCCTTGTTGGTGCTAGTAGCTGGGGAAATGGGGATCTAGGCATAAAATATGGCCTCTCAGGAACCGAATCGGCATCATTAGAAACTTTATCAGTCTCTTCAGCTATGGATGGTCCTGAGGGGTGAACTACAGTATGCTCACTATCGGGCACAGTTACCTTGTTGTCTATAACTCTACCACTCCTAAAGGTTTTGATTGCATTCACATGATCAGGTGATCTTCCTCCTATTTCATGAACTCCTCTAGGATTAGGTTGTGTCTGACTAGGAAAACTCCCATTATATCTCTCACTTAGAATTTTAGCCATTTGGCCAATTTGAAGATCTAACTTAGCAATAGCCTTGTTAATGTTTAGAAAATTTTGATTGGTTTCCTCTTGAAAACTAGCCTGGTTCTTTTGTAATATACTAAGAGATTACTCCACGCTAGTTAGTCTATTCTCAAAAGGGTTCTGGATTTGGGCTTGACCTGAAAAGTTCTTATTATAACCAAAACCTGGGGGAAGTTGAGAATTACTAGACTGTTCATGACTCTGTCCCTTAAAACATGAGAAATTAGGATGGTTTCTCCAACCAGGGTTGTAGGTTTCTGAGTACGGATCAAACCTCTGACAGTTCTCAAATCTAGTGTTATTATAAAGAGCATTGGCTTGATCTTCAGTATTCTGGCCTTCCCGAAAAGGCTCCAATCTACCACTAGTGTGACCCACTTCTAAAGCTTCTAAACTTTTTGTTATAGCAGCAATTTTGGCATCTGATTCATAGCCTCCTTCTACCCTATTAACGTTTCCTCTATTTAGAAGAATTGTTTTCTTGGGCTCCCTACTATTTTCCCATTGTTGGGTTTTATCGGCGATGCCATTCAAAAATTCCATCACCGCATCAACAGTTTGGTTTTCAGACCCACCAGTGCACAAGGATTCAACCATGGTTGTTGTCGAATAATCTAAACCCTCGTAGAGGATTTGAACTAGCCTAACATATTCTATACCATGTTGAGGACATTGGGATATCAAGTCATTGAACCTTTCCAAATACCTATACAGGGATTCTCCCTCTTGTTGAGAAAAAGTACAGATTTGCGTCCTAATAGATGATATTTTATGCCTAGGAAAAAAATTCTGTAAAAAGGCAGATGTAAGTTGGTCATAGGTTTCAATTGACTCAAGAGGAAAACTATAAAACCATGATTTGGATTTATCTTTTAAGGAAAAGGGAAATAACCTAAGTTTCAGAGCATCATCATCTAGGTTTCTAATCCGTAGAGTACTACAAATTTCCTCAAAATCCCTAATATGAAAATAGGGGTTTTCATTTTCTTTCCCTAAAAATATTGGGAGCATATGTAGAGTCCCATCTGTGTCAGCTAACTTAATACACGACGGACGAGTAGTCCTAGTCGGACTTAACTGTGCTTTCAAAGTTGCCATTTCTGGTGCTATCGAAATAGTAGGGATTCTCTCCTCAGTAAACTTTGTGCGTTCAAAACAGGACCTTTCGAGAACAGGACTTTCTAAGTTAAGGTAATCGAAATCTTTAGAATTACTAGGTTCCTCCCTAATGAATCGACCTAAAACGTCTCTTTTACGTTGTGGCATACACAAGAATATGGAAGGAAATTCTAAGCAATCACAAAGCAAGGCTGACTCAACCAAATCAAACCTATTGATTTCTAGCAAACAAAAAGCATGATGGCTCCACTTAGATTGTTTCTAGACTAGCTTCTATCTCTCGATGGGGAATTCGTTACAAGTTGAGCAAACCCCTTTGGATCAATCCGAGCTAATGTGAGATGAAACTGAGGCAAGGGAATCTCAATGGAGCTTTGATACCCAAGGCCTCACCGGCGTTACAAGGCGGCTTGTTTCAACTCCCAGAAGTCATCATGACCTTTGAAATTGCTTAAAAGGTAACCAATATTCCTCGAAATTTTTTCCTAACAAGCTCGATACCCTATAGGTCTCTTTCTAACCAGATTTTAAGGCTTGGGTTCGCGTTAGGTTTTGTTTTCCTAAGGCGGGCAAGAAGGGAACGGTGATGAAATCCGAGCCCTTATCTTATATGGCCAGTCCTTTCCCTTTACTAGGAATATAAAAACAGTTCGTATTCAGTCCTCAACAGATATGCACCTTAAGGAATACAATAACTCGCTAACAGGGGATTCGCGAGTGTTCAGATTCTTACCTCTCGTTCCAGACGGGGGATAAATTGGTTGTAGTCGACTCGGGCCACTGACTCTTGTGTCAGTGTGCGAACCCAAGGTGCAGAGACAATATCGTAATTGTCCTCCTTCTCTGCAAACAGTTTGATATTTAAAGATACCCTTCCGTAGGGTATAAAAAAATTAATGTCCAAAAGTTTAAAATCCTAAGTCCAAAGGAAAAGAAAAAGGTACAAAATAGTAAAGTGGTAATTAAAGTTGTCGTTCTCTAGGACTTGTGAAGGATTTTCGAAAATTAAATAAAATTGTTTTAAAGATATAAGAAATACCAAGACTCAGGATTCCACCAATGACCAATCAATGGATAAACTCTAATCAATATTCATGCAATTCTTTCTTTAAAAGTGATCTAATATTTTGCCTCTAATATATTTTTGAAGTAATAGTTGTAATCACCAAGCATAAAACATCAAAAGTTTTAAAAACAAGCATGTTCCATCGAAATAATTCACAAAAACTCAATAAAAATCAATAATTCTTTGAAGTTCTATGCAAATAATCTCATAAAATAATTGAAATAAATAGATAAAACTAGAATTATACCAATTTTCATGAAACAAGGGCTTCCTCCGTTGTCTTGGCTAAGGTGTTTAGCTTCTCATATTAATCACTTGCTCAAAATACATGTTTTATAGCTCAAAAAGTTGATTAAAAGAAGTAAACAACGCAACAGAAAAATCGCAACAGCAGTTCCTGTTGCGAAGGCGCTGTTGTGCCGTTACAAAAGAAGAATTGGTAACGGAACTGAAGTGAGATGTGGTATAAGCAAACAACGATATCTTTGATCCACTGTCGCTGTTGTTTCTGTTTTAAGACTGTCGCAAAACGACAGTCCTGGAGAGTGTGTTCTTCGTGTTCTTGAGCACCTCTAATGGCGGACATAGCAGCATCTCCAACTCCTCTCGATCACTCCAGACAGCCTCCTAGCGCTCTAATCTTCTCTCTAGGGTTTTTTATCCTTTTCTATGGACCCTAAGCAACCTATTTATACACCACAAGATGATTAAATCTCCCCCAAATCGCGTCGAAATCTCCTCTTCCTTCCTTGGAAGTCACGGAAAAAATTGCTTCCCAACCTTTTTTCACACGTTTTCGAGAGTTTCTTTTTATCTCAAACTCTTCCTTAGATATATATGAAGCTCTAGGAAGGTTTATCTTCAGTTTGTCACGCTGGAATTCTATTCCAACTCAAACAGGGCCCGATATTCTTTGTTGGACTGTGATAGCTTCTCACGGCTTTTCCAGCCACTTCTGGCCCTTAAAATCACCCCCATTAGCTTCCCCTAAGTACTAGTAATAATCCCAATTAATTCCAGCCCTTTAATCGCACTATAACTCCTTCGAAATCCGATCGAAAATTTGGCAGCTGATGAACTTATTTTCCCGCCGAAAATCTCGTTTGAATTTGAGAAGATGACTTCCCCTTATCTGTAACTGGTCTCCCTTTAGCAGCTGCCTAGGAATAGGTCACCCCTTAGTAATTAGGTTACCCCTTATCCAAAATCAAGGGTCTGTATAGTAATTTTTCTGGGACATTTTTTTCGCACTTTTTCGGGATTCTTCCGGGACATTTCTGGGGTACTTCCGGTACACTTCCGGGGCGCTTCCGGTATACTATCAACGGAGGTCCAAACGCCGCATTTTCAGCCAATTTCGCCGCAAAATTTTATTCTGCTAAAAACACCTACAAATAAATAAAATAACCAAATAAGTACAAAATCGAGCACTAAAAATATATACAATTGAGCTATATTAGACACATAAATGCGTCTATCAGGTACGCAAACAAAGTTCCCGGACCTGAATCGTACCAATACAGTTCGCAAACTAGGTATGCATACCGTGTTGTATCCAGACATAGGTAATTGTTCTAAACTCTCATTTCAATCATTGAAACATCCTTAGAAGACGATAATGGTTGTCTCACACATACCATTAGCTTATAATTAATTTCCAAGTGATCGACTGATCAATATGAAACTTCCCAAGCTAACATCAAATGGCCGTCTCACACAAATCATGTAAGATTTTCAAGGTAATTTTTGCATGATCATATTTTGACTTAATATTTAGTTTCCAACAAATAAATTGCCTCAAACTTAACTCGTCAACAATATGATGAACATAGCTAAAGCAAAAAAATTCCAACACAATTTAGAGAAATAGGACGCGAGATAAACTTCGCTCGAAATATCAAATGTGTATCATGTAAAAGTATATATATCTATACGACTTAGTGTCATTAGAAGATATATTAATAAAATAGACTTCTGAGTGATAGATAAGTTTTAGTCTCCACATATGTTTTGTTTGAAAAACTAGGGGTCTAACAGCACCACCCAATAATTCGATTAGCAATATGTATAGACTAACTCTGAAATACTTTGTTAGAGAATCAACTAGACAGTCAGACTCAATCTAGATTAAAGTATATCAAGGAGTTAATATCTCTCACTTGTTTTAATTTAATCAAGGTAAAACGATAACGAGTCTTTAATCAAACACAAGGAATAACTTGGATGGTACCAAAGACCAATATCCAAGGATCAATCAATATCAATCAACAACCAAAGTTTGGATTTCCAATTGATGATCTTAACGCACAACCTTTATTATTTCTATTATATAAAAATATAATGCGGAAAATAAATAACACAGACACCAGAAGTTTTGTTAACGAGGTAACCACAAATGAATAAAAACATTTGGACCTAGTCCAGATTGAATACACATTGTATTAAGCCGCTACAGACACTAGCCTACTACAATCTAACTTCGGACTGGACTATATTTGAACCCCAATCAGTCTCCCAACGATCCAAGTTACAGTTGTACTCATACGCCTCTGATTCCAACAGGACACTGCATACTTAATTCCCTTAGCTGATCTCACCCACAACTAAGAGTTCCTCCAGCCCAAAATCGCAGACTTGACAATAAAAGAATTTGTATCACACAGAAAAGTCTATCAAAGGATAAATATGTCTCCCACAAATAAACTCTGGGTTTTTTTCCGTCTTTTGATATGAAATCAAGGTGCACGGGAACCAATTGATAATCCTGTCTTATATTCCCGAAGAACAGCCTACATTAATCAATCACCTCCCAATAAGCCTTCCTGACTACACAGGCGGTTTGTCAAGGAATCACAAAAAGTGAGACAAAGATGTTTGTGACTTCTTTATCTTGCCTATCGGAGAACTCTCATGATCACAAGCCAATCAAAGATTGCACTCGTACGATAAAAGATGCAAGATCAGATCAAAAAACTACGAAAAAAGTAGTATTGGTCTGGCTTCACAATCCCAATGAAGTCTTAAAATCGTTAACCTGGTTTTAGAGAACAAAACCAAGGGTTAAAGGAGAATTGACTCTAGCGAGCGCACAAGTATCACACACACGTATAGGGACTAGTTTTTCTCAAAGCTAGATGTCTCCTTTATATAATCTTCAAATCAGGGTTTTTCCTTAGTTACAAAGCAATCCATATTCATCGTTAGATGAAAACCTGATTTAGATTCAAGCTAATATTTCTCAACCGTTAGATCGAAAACTTAGCTTGTCACACACACTTGGATATACGTTTTACTGGGTTCGTGAAAACCTTGCCAAACATGTACGTGTATGCTGGTTCAACATAGTAACCCAAAAGGTCAACCATATGAGGATTTCATATTAACCTTGTTCTTGTTCACCATAACTAGTTCAATTGACTCAAATGAACTAGTTAGAGATATGAGATCTTATGTAACACACAAGACACAACTAAAACAAAGATGATTCGATTCAATTGAATCGGCTCATGAACTTATAGCCACGGTTTGCAAAAAGCATCCTTAGTGATTTAAGATTCATATTCAGATCACATCTTTGGATCATCACCACTTAAGCTCACAAACAAGTTCGTGGACTTAAGATAACCGGTAGAGTTTTCCAAACTCAGCAGAAAATCTCGGCAAAGAGACTTCCGCCAGTTCTCAGACTGGGTTCGCGGACTTAACAGCAAACGAGTTTTTTGGAAATCCCAGCAGAATTTCTCGGGAAGAGAAAGTTCACAAGTTTTCGGACTTGTACTCACGCAAACTATTCTCCGGTTTCTCTTGATCAACAATGTTCGAAAACTTTGGTTCAAGAAATAAGACTTATGCATATATATGTTTCCGCAACAATAGTTATATCCATCATTGGTTATATGACCTAAACTCTCATTCCAAAATTGAAACATTCTCAGAGGACGTTATTCAGTCGTTATTCACAGACATTTCTGTTAGAGCAATTTCCAAAGTAACTAAAACTTTTCATGACTTTCGTCACTAGGTGGAGATAAAATTGATCAAAGTGAAACGCTTTACCAACACACGATTTCGAGAAAAAGATAAGTAGTGAATACTCAGCTCAAAATGTCACATGTGTATGATCCAGTCTATATAGCATAATACTTTTGTCTCATAAGAAGTAGGAGATAGAATAGATAGACTTTTGAGGGATAGATAAGTTCAAGTCTCCACATACTTTTTTGTTGATGAAGTTCCACGGTTTTTTGAGTAGATCTTCGTTATTGTATGATGAATCGCCATGAAGTCCTTGAGCTCAACTACACTTTTCTATCCTAGTCCGAGACTTAGCTATAATAGACTAAAAATCAAGACTCATAGTTTTGATCACTAACATTGACAAACATGCTTGATATAGCAACTCATGAGAGATCGACCGAGCTATGCTCTAACATTGTTGATTAAGTTCCTCCAAGCTCCTCTCACCAGAAGATGATTTTTTAAGTTTTCTTAGGGTTTTACCAACTATTGTTTCTGATTTTTTTTTTTAATTTTGATGATTATATATAATCTCAAAATTAGTTAAACATCATGTCATTAATTTGGTCTGGGATAAATATATATACAAGTGGAACTTGATAATGAAAAAACTGGTTTAAAGTTTTTATGCCTATATTTTAATGGGTTCCAACTTAGTCTCGGTAAATAGAGAAAAGAGGAAGAAAATGGGTACGGTATGACTTAAGTTATGACCGCTCAGATCTCAAGTGCGTTCTACGAGTACAGTAATATATAAAAAAATCTTTAAAATTTCTGAAATTACTTCTTTTGGAATAAAAAAATATAAACTTCAAAGGGTAACAATGGAACTAACCTTCCTAGAAAGAAAGAAATCATATTCCAAGAAATTCTCAAATACCAAAACACAATTACAACATCCAAAGTAAGTAAATATTATTTTAATCTTTCTTAACATGTGTATCCTGGGTTACAAGTTAACAAAGTCCAACATATTTTTACTTACTTTTACCTCTTATGGAAGTAAAAAAAAATTATAAGCTCACAATTTCACAGTTACTACTTATTATAAAGAAATTTTGGTAAACTTGGTTGGTGGCAAGATGGAAATTGTTATTAGTTATTACCAATGCCATTATCAACCTAATAACAAATGATCATTAAAAACAACCCTAGCTATTGCCCGGAGGTCAAGTGGATGTTTTAGTGAATTATCCATGGAGTTATTATCAAAGATGGGTCTAGATATAGTATTCAATGCATGATACAAATATAAGATGGAAAGGAAGAAAATTATTCGATTGGATATGATTATCTGTCCCGCAACTCCCAACCCCAACAGAGAAGATAAAAGAACTTAAGAGAGTAAAGTGTCTCTCTATGTGAGCTGGGATGGTTGGCCTATAAACCTAAGTCCTGACTGTTGTTTATGAACTTTAGCCTTTTCTGGCTAAAAATGATTTTTTGAGTTTTAGATTTATTTAGGTCAACAAAGGTAATACAGATCAACTGATATGTGTAATTACTTGGTCAATCTTTAGTTCTTAGTTATACGAGAGTCATACTTAATGTGCACACTATAAGAGCCATTTACAACGTTCCTAAGCTCATCTATTGCAGGTAAGCATGCATATTACAATGTTTTATAGTATGAAATGAGATGTGCTCAATTTATCAAAGAATAAAGTTTAGGTGCAGAAGGTAAACACCGAGAGTGATAGCATAATTGTCAGCAACACCATAGTGGTATGCCAAAGGCATATTTTTGTAGCAAAGCACTAAAATAATGAACATATATTAGTAAAGATTTTAGTCTACCTAGCTTACTTAGGCCGATCACATAATTGTTCTTCTTTTGTATGAACAAATTATCTTGACTATCTTGTATATTGCGGGGTTTATATAAAATCAACACAATATAGGTACCAGTTTCTACAAAATTCAATCTACCATGCATAAAATGGAGGCAGGTAATATAAGTTCATTCATCTCTGCCAAAATATCAATTGCACGTGATTTATGAGAATCCCTATAGTGAAGATCTGACACCTACTTGGTGTGGGAGATGCACAAACAATTTTGAGTTCAGTGTATTTCGAAAAATTTTATTTTTACATTTGGCTAACTAGTTTCATGCAAATACCTTACAAAAATCCCAATTACCCATAAATTGGTTTAGTCTCCCCACAAGATCAATGTAAGGTTTAGTTCCCTAATTTCTTCCGAATGTGAATTAAAGATTTGTCGCCAATGAGGCAACCCATACCATAAAATCCAAGTACCAATGTAAGGTTTTACACACCAAGTCGATGAAACTAACCCTAGATAATTTCTTTGAAGTAATACTCAATTATATAATATTCTCGTCAAAATGATAAATTTGCATGGTCCCAATTCCGGACTTTGGTGTTAAAAAGTTCCCCTTAAGCATTAATAGGTCCCTAATAATAATGCTACTAGAAAAATAAAAAATCATATTAAATTCTCTCAAAGTATGATTGAAGATTGGTTGTTTTCTTTAAAGTTCAAATAATTTGTGTTTCATCCCTAATAGCTCGTATTGTACTCAAAAGACTTGGAGTCACGTTGTTGTATTGCAACAACAAGTGTTTAAGTGTGATTGATTCTTGGAGTGGTTGTACTTGTATTCTAATTAGTTAATAATATAACATCTCTACAAAAAATTAGTCGACATTGCATTTAGAATGTAATTGTGATTCAACCTCCAAACTACAAATTATTCTTTAAGGTAGTAATATATTATTTAACTATAAAATAATAATTTCTTATATTATCGAAAAAATAATATCTCTTTATAGTAATAAATTTTCTTGGTCCCAAGCATATTATTTTATCAAAGTTAGATTGTACTTTACTTAATGGATCTTTTCCCAGTAAATTCAAAACTTTATGCAAAATTAACACATGTTAATATCATCGGAAAACCATAATCAAATTTTTTTCCAAACCAAAATTATACAGTTGAGATGATATAATATAAAAGATAAAAATATGCTTTAAGTAATACCGATTATGGCTTTGTGGTGATTGATGCAGAGGTTGGATAAACAATTTTTAATCCAAAAAGGTACAACATAATTTGAACTTACTATCCACCACAACCAGATCGTCTAGTTTTACTGAAACACATCTCTCGAAGTGGTGGTGGTTCTTAAAAAGAAAACATGAAAATATGATGTTGAGTTACTCTCAAATTCAACAATTTGAATTGAGAATAAAACTCAACAATTCAATCAATCCAAACATGAAACAAATCTTAGGTTTTTTGATGAGTTTTGTCTCAAAATAAACAATAAGATTTGAGACAAATCCACTCAACGATTGATATGAACATCAGAATTTACGCAAAGCAAGAATCAAAAAATAATTTGGACAAACAAATGTTCAAGAATGAGAAAATGAAACTTACATGCTTGACTCGGATATCTAGAGAAATTCAGAGCTTCAAAAGATAAAATTACATGTTGAATAATAAAAATGGATCTCAGCCAACAAATCCAAAAATTTAAACCAAACACATGTTAACACATCATAAATTCAAAACCATTTCAATTTGGGGGAGCTTTGCATCTCTCTGAGACTTGGTTTATGAAAGTGATGTGAAGAGTTGGTTGTACTCCTAAAACCAATTTTTCAATGTGTTGAGTTGCAAATCAATGTTACGTATCTTTTGAAAGATGGGCCATATAAAACAGAGACAAATCACTGAAGTATAGAGGACTAAAAAAATCTTCCATAGAAACTGTGTAACCTTCATTTTGGTCCCAGGTGGAGGAGAACGGCTATAGAAGAAAACATTTAGAGCGAACAAAGTAGTTAAAATAGTTAAAGAACCTTGCTGATTTGAATCTAGTCGATCAATGAGTTTGGTGTAACCATCCACAACATCCTTTGTAGCCTTCTTTATATAGTTTCTTTAGATTGATTCTAATATCTATAGAAACTCAGAGCTTCAAAATATAAAATTACATGTTGAAAAGAAAACTTACATGTTGAAGAATAAAAAATGGATCTCAGCCAGCAAATCCAAAATTGTGAACCAAACACATGTTAACACATCAAAAATTCGATCAAAGCAACTTCAATTTAGATATGGAGTGAATTGAACAAGACCAGGAGCACGAAGGTTTATGGAACCAACAATACGAATTAGACCAGAAACTTGAATAAAACCGCATGTAAGAAAAAAGAAAATACATGAGATAAAAGTAAGTAAAATAAATCACCAAATTACACGTGATGGTAGATATGACATTTCAAATGTTTTAATTTTAACTATTTTTTAATATATTAATCATAAATAAAGGAGTTACACTTAATGATATATGGATATAGTATTTGAGATTATTTAACTTTAAATTCTTTGTTTTTAATTCTAAACTTTTTTTACTGCTTTCAATAATAAATTACCGAATTATACTTATACGTAATTGTACTCGATTATCCTAAAACCGCAAGAATTGCCACATGTCCAGAAGTGTTGACAATGTTATTTTCCACATTCATTAAGCCTCCATCAATAGTCTGCAGAATTGTCTCCACATTGATTGCAATTACTTTCACGACTTTCAATTCCTCCCCCAACAAGTTTACATTCCCAACAAGTATGTCCACTATTTTCTTTTCATCCACAACAAGTCCGTCCACCATTTTCTTTTCATCTGATACTTAGCCCTTAACAAATCCCAATGATGATTTCACCTCAGTCATTGCTTCTCCCAATCTGTCAACTGTGTTTTTCATTTCCCCTATGTTAATAGGAGGTTCTTTGTACAAACAGGAAAAACAGAAGCAACAGAATCAAACAAATTCAACACCACTCTTAATAAATTGAACTTACATAGAAATTTTCAAAATAAGGAAACCCCTTTAAAAATTATCCTTCTTCTAAACCAAAAAAGATGAGGATCAAATTCTTCATGTATAACAAACAATCACATCATACAGAGACCCTTTTCTAATAGCCAAAACCCTAACCAAATGAATGAATAAAAAAGCAATTACCAAAATAAGTATCTTGATATCCCTTTCAGAAAGAAATTCAAAACAAAATGAAGCATAACAACACATATTAAACTAAACCTAATAATCAGTATACCCAAACATGAAAAGAGAGTACATAAAGAGAATGAAAAAAAATCAATCATGTTGATGAGTTTTGTCTCAAAATCATCAACGGATTTGAGACAAACACTCACAAGTTGATCTAATAATCAGAAAGAAACTGAAAACAAAAGTAAGCATATATAACGCATATGAAACTAAACCTAATAATCAGTAAACCTATACATGAAAAGAGAGTATGTAAAGAGAAGGAAAAAAAACAATCTTGTTGATGAATTTTATCTCAAAATCATAAATTAATTTGAGACAAACACTCACAAGTTGATCTCAACACTATAAGTGAATGCATAAAAAGAGAAATTTTTAGTATTATACTTGTTATTCTGGGAGTTTGAGACGAATTTTTTGACCTCCAATTTTCCTATTACCTCGTCCTGCCATGATAATCAAAAGAGATCGAGGAATTTGTGTGATGTGTGTATTTGAGAGAATTTGTTTGAGATTTTATAAAGAGAGGCTTAACGACTATGAAAAGATCCGATGAGAAGAAATTCAAATCTAGGAAAAAAAACTGAAAGGATATGGGAACATAGAATACATAATTTGAAATTGAAAAGAACCAATGGTAGTATGTGTTTTCTTTGGAAGCGAGAGTGATAAATGGGTGGGTGGGTACGTGCGGATTTGGTAATACCTGTGTCCCTATGTTCAGAGGAATTGTAGGCTGTGGACTTCGATTAGAAACAGTAGTTGGTCGCTGCCAAGCGTGCGCAGGTTCTTCAATAGTTAAATCCTTCATGGCGTGCATTACTTGTTGTTCCTCAGTTACAATAGTTTTTATTTTAACAAAACAATAAATTTTCCTTCAATCTGGTTGAACAGATCTTTGAAAGTTTCTGTTACATTTATTCTTCCCAGTCTTGTCCTTATTTCCATCTACGAAGTTGTCTTTGGGAAACGACATGTTCCTTTGCTCATAAAAGGCAGCTTCGGAGTAGATTTTCTTATTGCCCGAGTAATGATAAGATGTACGAAAGCATTATCATCTTAGCGATGTCGGATCACACCTTCATGCGTCCATTTTGTCTATAAATACCAGTCCATGTAAAAGGAAATTGACATGTTATGTAATCTTAGATGTGAAAAGGAGTGGGTCTAACAACCATACCCAACTATTCGATTAGCAATCTGTATGGACAAACTCCATTATACTTTCTAGAGAATCAACTAGACAGTCAGACTCAATCTAGATAAAAACTATATCAAAGAGTTTATATCTCAATCTCTCGATTTGATCTTTACTCACGTAATATAAATATGCGAGTCTTTATCAAAGAGAGATAAATTGGATGGTACCAAAGACCAATATCCAAGTGTTAATCAATTTAAATAAACAAACCAAAATGTCGGGTATTCTAATTGATTGAACAACGCACAAGTTGTATTATTTCAATTATATAAACAAATATAATACGAAAAATAAATAACACAGACACCAGAATTTTGTTAATGAGGAAACTGCAAATGCTAGTCTAGATTGAAAATACATTGTATTAAGCCGCTACAGACACTAGCATACTCCAAACTAACTTCGGTCTGTACTGTAGTTGAACCCCAACCAATCTCACAATGATCCAAGGTATAGCTATGTTCTTACGTCTTTGATCCCAACAGGATACTAAGTACTTGATTTCCATAGCTGATCTCACCCACAACTAAGAGTTTCTACGACCCAAAGTCAAAGAATTTAATAAAAAAATATGTATCACACAAAAAAGTGTACGGTAATAGATAAATCCGTCTCCCGCGTATATACCTAAGAGTTTTATTCTGTCTTTTGATAAATCAAAGTGAAAATGAACGAATTGATAAACCATACTTATATTTTCGAAGAACATCCTAGTATTATCCATCATCTCATAATAGTCTTAATCAACGCAGCGAAAAAAGATATTGTGGAATCACAAACGATGAGACGTAGTGTTTGTAATTTATTTTTATCTTGCCAATCATAGATAGAAATCTCAATCCAATAATTCCAATTGAACTCGTACGACAGAAACAAAAAGATTAGATCACACAACTACAAGAAAAGTAGTGTCGGTCTGGCTTCACAATCCTAATGAAGTCTTTAAGTCGTTAACCTGGTTTTAGAGAAGAAAACCAAAGGTGAAAGGAGAATCGACTCTAGATTAGAAAACTAGTATCACACGTAAGGTGTGGGGATTAGGTTTCCCAGTTTCTTGAGTTCTCCCTTATATATTCTTTCAAATCAGGGTTTGGAATCAATGTTAGTTTGGTAACAAAGCATTCAATATTCACCGTTAGATGAAAACCTGACTTAGATTCAAGCTATATTTCTCAACCGTTAGATAGAAAACGTAACTTGTTATACACAAATGAAATGCACGTTTGTAGGCTTGTGTAACAGTACCCAAACTTGTAAATTAGTTGGTTCGACAATAGTTAACCAAATGGTTAGCCATATGATAACTTTCATATCAACCATATTCTTCTTCCCCATGACTAGCTCAAATGACTCAAATGAACTAGTTAGAGAGTTGTTCAATTGCTTAGATCTTTATGTAACTACACAAGACACAATTGAAGCAAAAACGATTTGATTCACTTGAATCGGTTCATGAACTATAAAGCCACGGTTTGCAATTATAAAGATAAGTTCACAAATATCATTTTTAGACTTATGCTACTCATTTTCGCGGACTGGGTTAGCGGACTTAAGTTCCTGGATGGAGTTTACAAACTCCAGCAGAAATTCTCAGGTTTGAGAACTTCGCCAGTTCCCGTACTTGGTTCGCAGACTCAGTTCGCGGACTTACATCACTCACTTCTCCGGTTTCACTTGATCAACAAAGTTTGCAAACTTTGGTTCAAGCAATAAGGACTTATAAATATATTTGTTTCCAAAACAATGCTTATGTCCTCTAAATGGTTATATAGTCTAAACTCTCATTTCAATCATTGGAACATTCTCAGAGGACGTTATATAGTTGTTATTCACAAACCATTTTTCGTCAGAGCAATTTTCAAAGTGATTGAAACTTAACATGACTTACGTCACTAGGTAAAGATGAACTTGTATAAAAAGCTTCACCAACATATATTTCGAGAAATACATAGGCGAGGTAAATTCGGTTCGAAATATCAAATGTGTATAATTTAAGTCTATATAGCAAATGACTTTTGTCTCAAGATAGGAGATAAATAGACTTTTAAGTGATAGATAATTTCAAATATCCACATACCTTTTATTCGATGAAGATCCACCAGTTCCTTGAGTAGTCCTTCGTCTTGTATGATGATTGCCATGGATTTCTTGAGCTAACTACACTTTTTATCCTAGTCCGAGAACTTATCTATAGTAGACTAGAAATCAAGACTTATAATTTTGATCACTAACATTGACAAACATGCTTGAGATAACAACGCATGCGAGTTCGACCAAGCAATGCTCTAACAATCTCCTCATTTGTCAGTTTCAGTGACAAAACTATCAATATATATGGAATACAAAAAATATATAAATAAACTTTGTAGTTCATGTTCCACATGCCTAATCTTCAATATTACTCGAAATATTCGTCACTTCAAAGTACTCCAATGATCCCAAAGGTTGTAAGTTTAGCATTATCGTTGTTGAACCCGTAGTTATAACAACGAGAAAACAAGAGTTCTCAATAATTGTTAATACCTCTTAGTCAATACTCCATCTCACATGGAAACCACTCCCCCTTACATAATGATCCGAAAACCATATGTATTTGTAGTGTCAACTACATATTAATTCTACCCCCTTTTGTCAATAAAATTGGCAAAGGTACAAGAAATGGATCCTAATGAAATTTCTGAAAGAGACATTTCATGACCAAAAGAAAGCATATATCATATTATTTAGATGCAATCATAAAGCCGAAGCTAAATGCATTCATCAAGGAGTATATAAAGATACAAGATAACCCCTAAAATATTCCACAGTCGCACTCCCTACAAAGATTTGGAAATTAAGCACAAGTTCAATTAAGAACTCTCCCCCATAATATGTCATTCCTGAAGAACAACAAGAGCGACCTTAATTTCGAAAGAAAAGAAGGATTTCATTGGACATAACAAATCACATACAAGTATGAATCTGAATCCAAAAATATCCAATTAAATTAACGATAAATGAACTCATAATTAACTTAGCCGAATATGTTCAACACAAGTAAACTTATGTAGACTCAGAATTTTCAATTAGATTAATCACAAGAGAACCCATAATTAATCTAATTGGTCATACTCGACATATGAGAATCTATGGAGCAATGACTAAGTTAATCATGAAAATAACCAACCCAGTAAAAAACGCTCAAACATAAGAAAACTTATGGAGTCATAACTAAATAACCAAACAAGATGATTAATTTAGTTCAATTTTCTCGACATAAAGTACCTTACGGAACAACAACAAAGCTAATCATGAAAGCAATCAACTTGGTTGTTTAGTTCTCAACATAAGACACATTATGGAGCCTCACAGTAATACATAAAATATAGATCAGGGAAGATCAATTACTGCGAAATACACAAGGATTCATTCTATTTTTCCATCACTATTTGCACAATGTCATACAATAGGCATAATCCTTGAAACCAAAATATTTTAACCTATCTTCCATCAAAAATTGAAATGATAGGCTTAACTTTTGTATTTGTCAAAACTCAATTCATTCTTTCATCAATACATGCATATCAACTAATGAACGACTTTACTTTTGACTAGGTATGACACAGTCAAGTTCACGGACGCAAATACACATACCTAGTAACAATATTGCAATATATGAAACCATAAAGATTAATACTACAAAAATCATCTTCCAAACAAATTTAGAGTTTAAACCAATAAATCTAAAAACATGAACATGAAAACGTTGGACATAGCTATGTGTAATCACAATAATGGATATTTCAACCTCTAGTTATTCTTCTAAATAAAAAAATAAAAATACAAGATTTACTAGATGTTAAGACCTTTGAAAAATTCTTTATCGTCCCCGAACTCCTTGTCGTCAACATCCATTGGGACATAAGGTTCATTAAGATAGGAGTTTATATCAATAAACCTTCTTGGCTAATGATGTCGAACCAGGGCCTTGTGAATTTCATGAGTCTTAAACACAAAGGCCTTTATTTGTTGAATCTCCTTTCGCAACTCCTTCAACACATCAAGAACATCAGAAAACTTCTAAGAGTTTGAAGGAAAGGCTCTTGGATTCCTCACATTCCTTCTTTTTCTTTTCAATGTAGGAGCTAATGGATATTTCTATTTTTTCCTTCATGATTGATGGCTTGAGAATCATATTAACATCCTTTCCATCAGAAGACATGACACTTGGAGCATTCATAGGTATATGGGTTTGTGAGAGAAAATCACAGTCTCAACAAGTAGTCTTAGGATAAAAATGAGTTCCAAATAAGGAAAATGGATGTAGGGTTTCTAAACCTTTAAACAGGTACGTATACGTCCAACTCACATCCCAATAAAGAGTAAAATTGACGATGATAACCCTCTCTTTTTGTTGATAGAAAAAAAAAACTTTTCCTAAAGCCTGAAAGATACAAAATCATTGTCTCTTTTGATCAGGCACATGAGACAAGATTTCCATAACAACACAATTAAATTTCATTGTGGTGAACAACAATTTGTCCACCGTTTTCCTCATGAGAGGAATCCTCAGACTTCTGTCTATCAAAACGACTCGACCATAATTTATTCACAACAGGTCTAGCCATATCCTTGGAAACTAACTTCTTATACGAAGATAAAATCCTACATACCTCAGTGGTCTTATGAAAAAGTTTCATCTTTCTTGCTAAATGATTTGCTTTTCGTTTATGTTTGTTGACGTGCCTTTGTTGGTGTTTGTACTTATAATACTTTGAAAGTTAATGAACATTTAACGAACAATAAGAACACGTCAATTTAGGATAAAAATCAGGCTTACGAACTGTGCAAGCATCTAGAGCACATGGTGGAACCTGAAAAATTATAAACAGAGTTTCCAAATGATGGGTCAACTCTATGTTCCAGAATAGTTGGATTATCTTCTGAAAGGATATCAATATTGATGTATGTATTGCTACAATTATCAAAATAAATATTTTCATCAAGAAGTGAAACACTTGATATCCCGTCTTCATTAGAAGTGTCAGACATTTCATCAAGAGTTGCAACAACACCTGTGTTCCCAGTGTATTTTCTACGATTTGGGCACTCGTTTGAAAAATGACCAAATCCCTTACACTTAAAGCAATAAGGAATATCCTCATCATCAGTTTCCTCAATATCCCTATGTTTAGGAGGAACACGATTATGAGGTCTGACTGATGCCTTAGCCTTATCTCTGGAGAAACGTTTACTTCTCTTCAGTAGTAGATCCCTAAATTGTCTAGTGATCATCGATACTGATTTGTCAAGATCTTTGTCTAATGAATCTGTCTCAGAGTAATCATCTTCAGAGATATACACTTTCTTACTTTTATCAAGTAATTTAGTCTCTTTTAGTGCTTTGAACGCAACATCCTTAGATTTGGATGAATGTTCATGATCAAAGATATTAAGATTTCCAACCAACGTATTTCTGGAGAGATTATCAAGGTTATTTATCTCAACGATGGCATGCTTCTTAGAATCGTATCTAGATGGCAGCGATCTGAGAATTTTTATCACAATGTCCTTTTCAGGAATAGTCTTACCCAGTGCAAAAGATGCATTAACAATTTCAGACACTTTATGATTAAACTCATCAAATATTTGTTCATCTGCCATACGAAGGTTTTTCCAATCAGAATTAATGTTTTGAAGCCTAGCTTCCTTTTCACTAGTATTACCTTCAAAAACGGTTTCTAAGATTCCCAAGCTTCTTGCGAATTAGTGCAGTTAGACATATGGTACTGAAGATTTGGGGTAATGGCATGTATGATGGCATTCAAACCGTCGGAATTTTGCTTTGCATCAAGTATCTCGAAAGGTGTGTATTCAGCAATGTTCTTGGGAACGTTTACATCTCCAACTGCCTCAACAGGAGGATCATAGCCATTAAAAACATATACCCATGATTGAAAATCACGCGCTTGAAGAAAAGCTCGCATAAAAATTTTCTACCAAAAGTAATTAGAGCCATCAAAGACTGTTGGTACGTAAATTGAGATAAAACCTCTGTCCATAGAGTCAGATCGTTACAAACTGGACTTGTAAGGTTTTAAACATGTTTTTCTTCTCTGATACCAATTGAAAAGGCGGGGGTCTAACAACCACACCCAACAATTCGATTAGCAATTTTTATGGACAAATTCCAATATACTTTCCAGAGAATGAACTAGACGGTCATAATCAATCTAGATAAAAAAAAGTATATCAAAGAGTTTATATTTCAATCTCTCGATTTGATCTTTACTCAAGCAAATAGAAATCTGCGAGTCTTTATCAAAGAGAGATAACTTGGATGCTACCAAAGACCAATATCCAAGTGTCAATCAATTTAAATCAACAACCCAAAAGGTCGTATATTCTAATTAATTGAACAATTCACAACCTGTACTATTTTAATTATAAAGATAAACAATAGAATGCGGATATATAAATAACACATACACCGGAATTTTGTTAACGACGAAACTGCAAATGCAGAAAAACCTCGGGACCTATTCCAGATTGAACGCACACTATATTAAGACACTACAGACACTAGCATACTCCAAACTAACTTCGGTCTAGACTGTAACCCCAACCAATCCCACACTGATCCAAGGTATAGTTATGCTCATACGTCTCTGATCCCAGCAGGATACTAAGTACTTGATTCCCTTAGCTGATCTCACCCACAACTTTGAGCTTCTATGACCCAAAGTCGAATACTTTAATAAATAAATTGTATCATACAGAAAAGTGTACGGTAATAGATAAATCCGTCTCTCACGAGTATACCTACGAGTTTTGTTCCTTCTTTTGATAAATCAAGGTGAACATGAACCAATTGATAAACCAGACTTATATTCCCGAAGAACAGCCTAGTATTATCAATCACCTCACAATAGTCTTAATCTACGTAGCGAAAAAACATATTGTGGAATCACAAACGATGAGACGAAGTGTTTGTGATTTCTTTTTATCTTTCCTATCGTAGATAGAAATCTCAATCCAATATTCTAATTAAACTCGTACGATAGAAACATCAAGATTGGATCACATAACTACAATAAAAGTGGTATCGGTCTGGCTTCACAATCTCAATGAAGTCTTTAAGTCGTTAACCTGGTTTTAGAGAAGAAAATCAAAAGTGAAAGGAGAATCGACTCTAGATTAGCTAACTAGTATCACACATAAGGTGTGTGGATTAGGTTTCCCAGTTGCTAGAGTTCTCCCTTATATAGTCTTTCAAATCAGGGTTTGCAATCAATGTTACCTTGATAACAAAGCATTCAATATTCACCGTTAGATGAAAACCTGATTTAGATTTAAGCTAATATTTCTCAACCAAACATATCTTGTTATACACAAATGAAATGCACGTTTGTAGGCTAGTGTAACCGTACCCAAACTTGTACATTAGTTGGTTCAACAATAGTTAAAAAAATGGTTAGCCATATGCTAACTTTCATATCAACCATATTCTTCTTCACATGACTAGTTCAAATGACTCAAATGAACTAGTTAAAGAGTTGTTCAATTGCTTAGATCTTTATGTAACTACACAAGACACAATTGAAGCAAAAACGATTTGATTCACTTGAATCGATTCATGAACTATAAAGCCACGGTTTGAAATTGGATTCCTTATTTTATAAAGATTAGTTCACAAACATCGTTTTTAGACATAACCTACTCAAGTTCGCGGTATGGGTTCGCGGACTTAAGTTCCTGGATGGAGTTTACAAACTCTAGCAGAAATTCTGTGGTTTGAGAACTTCGTCAGTTCGTGGACTGGTTTCGCGGAGTGAGTTCACGGACTTAGCTCACGCACTTCTCCGGTTTCACTTGATCAACAAAGTTCGCAAACTTTGGTTCAAGCAATAAGGACTTATACATATGCTTGTTTCCACAACAATGCATATATCCTCCAAATGGTTATATAATCTAAACTCTCATTTCAATCATTGAAACATTCTCAGAGGACGTTATATAGTTGTTATTCACAAACCATTTTTTGTCAGAGCAATTTTCAAAGAGATTGAAACTTAACATGACTTTCGTCACTAGGTAAAGATGAACTTGGCTAAAACGAAAGCTTTACCAACACATATTTCGAGAAATAGATAGGCGAGGTAAACTCGGCTCGAAATACCAAATGTTTATAATCTAAATCTATATAGAAAAACGACTTCTGTCTCAAGATATGATATAAATAGACTTTTGAGTGATAAATAAGTTCAAGTCTCCACATACCTTTTAGTCAATGAAGATCCACCAGTTTCTTGAGTAGTACTTCTTCTTGTATGATGATTTCCATGGAGTTCTTGATCTCAACTACACTTTTTATCCTAGTACGAGACCTTAGCTATAGTACACCAGAAATCAAGACTTACGGTTTTGATCACTAACATTGACAAATATGCTTGAGATAGCAACGCATGCGAGTTCGACCGAGCAATGCTTTAACAAGATGATATTTCTACAGCGAATTCTAGAGAGAGATTTAGAGAAGGAAAGAGTGGGAAGTCTAAGTGATATTTGTAATTCTTTCAAGGGTAAGACCTTAATCAATAAAGATATAGTTTCTTTCTCGCGGATGTAGGAATCAAAGGCCAAATGACGTTATACGCTTGTGTTCATCTTTACTTTTATGTTCTTTCCATCTTGTTTATCTTTGAATCTCGAACGTTAGTAGCTTTATAGTCGTTGGATCTACTTGGGTGTAGTTATAAGAAAAGATTCAACTACACGTGACTCGTTTTATATTTTTGAAAAGCGATGCGTAGGTTGAAGCGTGAAGCGGCGATTCATGGTTGGCGGTGAATCGTAAAATATAAAATTTGATATACTATAAATAGATATGAAAACATTTAAAAATATAAAATATAGTCAATTATTATCCCGAGTAACCATGTAGAACAGTGGTTGAGTGGTGTGAAGGGAAAGTTTTGCTCACAACTTGCCTGCAAGTATACAGGGACAGAGTTGTAGCTAGTAGGTAAGAAAGGTCAGTCCACAGAGACTCAGGGGTGTAAAAATTTGCTTCTTTTCTAACTGATCTAGCACAGGAACAAGTCAACTAACATTAATTAGAGCACTAACACACAAACAGTTAATTCAAAACAACATTAATTCTACACTAACATCATTAACTAACTTTCATTAACTTCCAATCATTCTAACATTAATTAACTTCATCTAATATGAAAGTCAACAGAACATTAAATTCACACTAATTTTTAACAATGATTTTATTCAACTAATCATTAACAACTAACAATCATTAACAACAATAAATACAATCCTAACATTAAATTCTAACCAATCATTGAACTGCACTTGTATTAACTACAGCTTTTAATACCAACAATCACTGAATTCAAACAGACAGTGAAAACACTACAAAGTGAGCTAAAAACAGTGAGCTTCAGTGGGCTGTTTTGAGTTGTGTGTTGACACAACTCAAACAAGAAGGCTGAAATGAGAGCTGGGAAGTATAACAGAGGAGTTCAAATAGAAAAATTAGAGGAATTTGAGCACTAGGGTGTATGAATTCACCTTATCACCCTAGGTAAGCAAGGTCAGTCTTTGGTTATGTGTTTCCCCCTTTGGTCTTGGACAGTGATGACAAGTTCTAGCTTGTCATTTGTTCCAGGGTTCTAATTATGATCAATTTAGATGACAACTAATGTTATCTAAAGCTTAGTGTGACTGGCTAATTAAAGTTCAATCAAAACACTAGTTTAAAGCCTAGATGCTCCAAATTGCACTAGACATGATAAGTTGCAAGACATGGAATAGACATCACAATGCTATAGCAAATGGCTTTAAGGCTTCATCAACACCTTAGTGTTGATGTTTAGCCCATTCTCAAATGGACAGACAAAACATGCAGTGGAATTGGAAACATAGCATACAATTCAGATAATTACAAGAAAAAACAGAAAGGGCTAAGGCTTTAAAACATACCAGAGGTAAATAGCAAAGCTAATTGAGAAAGAAAGCATCACATGCATTCCAAAATCAGGAAACTAAAAAAGATACAGGATATTGAAAATTGCTAAAATTCTTGCTCACTGGCTAGTCTAGAGATGATATTACAACCCCCCATAACTTTCTACTTATACCCAATTCCCTAAATAAGGGTCCTTACACAAAATCCCCAAAATCAGTAAAATTAGGGTTTGAAAATTCTTACCTAATTTGATGAGAAAATTACTCTATCTCGTCGACCCATCCTTCTATTTCTCTTCCTGGTCCATCTCAAATCCTCAATTTGTGTTTCTAGGTTGACCTATTTCATCAATTTCTCATCTAGGGTTTCAGTGAGATGAGAGAGGAGAAATTGATGTAATAGGTAACTAGAAAGCTAGAGGAATGATGGGGTTAGTCTATAGGGTTGTTCTGATGATGAGAGTGATGGTTGTGGATGCGGAGTTGGTGGTGGAGGTGCGACAGGTTGCAGGGAAGAGAGTGGCGGAGAAGGAAGAAGAAGAAAGAAAGAGAAGAAGAAGAAGAATAAGTGGTCGATAGTTTTAGGGTATAGGGTTAGGTCACTAGGGTGTTGAGGGGGTGAAGCAAGGGAGGATGTTTTGCGAGGAAACGCGTTAGATGTGAAGATGGTAGTGGATCCAACGGTGAGATGGGAGCATGTCTTGAGAGACCGTTAGATGCAAAATACATCTAAACCAATGGCTCAGATTAGAACTAGGTGTTGTGGTGTGAAGTAGGATCTTCCATCTTGATGTACAGGCGTTGAAGAAACCATTGGATGCGTCTGTGGGTTGATCTGACGGCTAAGAACTCGAGCGGCCCTTGGGCTTGTGCTTGAGCTTAGGTTAGATTTTGGGCTTAGACAATTCTTAGCCCATTTCTTCTTTTAGACAAACTTCTTCCTCCTTAAGCCCATTCCTAGCCTTTTGGTCTTGTGCGCAACATTGTTCGAGGCATCCTTGCGTGATTCCGTTTGGCTTCCACCACTTTTCTGCTCTTTTTCGCTCTGCAACTCATCCAAATTTTATTTATTACCTAAAAATGCAAAATTAATAAATAAAAATATTTATTCTTGAAAACAATGAAAATACAGAATATGGGATAAAATGTAGATTTAATGCACAAAAGATGAGTTAAATGTCAATAAAAAGGATGCAAAAATATACAATATTTGGCACTCATCATTGAGCACTCACATACCACACACGAGATGGTAGGTAAGAATCCACCATCCTTTTTTAATTCTTAGAAAATTATTTCTATACATTTGACCACTTTGCGCTCCTGAATTTGGTCAAGATCATTGACTACACGCTTCACAGTCAGAACGCTTCATAAATACGCTTCAAAGCGTTTCTCAAAAAAATCAAAGCGACGCGTAGGCTTTTAAAACACCAATCGACCGTAGCCGGGGTTGATGGCTCTCCGAATGTCAATCCAATTTCGTATAAAAAACACCAATCGACATTCAATTTTTACAATGAAAAATTGGAAAAAAAAAAAAAAACGTTGCGCGCAATTGCCCCCATAGTGAACACATAGAAGGACTCCCTTCAATGGTCCAATTGATCAAATCCCGATAGTTGGTTTTGTTTTAGACCCGGAGGCACACCTAAAAATTATTAGGTACGATCCATATAAATTGTTAAAATCTTATGATAATGATTTATGTAAAACAATTTTCCCCTAAATAAACTATAATCAGTGATCTGGTACTCCAAATACAAAAATCTATTTCCTAAAATTAGTTTGAACAAAGAAAAAAGAAAATCAAATAATTAAAATTTGATCAAGGAACTAAAAATTAGTTAAAAAGACTAATGGTTTGCCTTTCGTGTTGTTTTATATTCCTTGTTTCGAAACAAATAGGCTGGTTTGGAGTAGTAATAGTGATATCCTAATTTCTGGTCGCGATGCGAATTATTAGAACTCAATGAAGATCCAGGTTAGACATTTGGCTTTGATAAATATTTTTGCACTTTTGATTAGAGATATGAAACGCACTAATTGAGATGGATGATAAAAGAATTTCCTGTATAAACTATAACAATCGTTGTCACGGGGAGGATCGAACGAAGAAAAATTTGAAGATGAAGTTTGTCTGCGCCTATTTCGTCCAAAGGTGATACTTTCACGCTGTTTCAGAAAAAGTGATACTTTTATCCCGTTTTAGGAAAAGTGATATTTTCTCCCCGTTTCGGAAAAAGTGATACTTTCGCCCTGTTTCAGAAAGAGTGATACATTCTCCCGTTTCGAAAAAAGTGATACTTTCACCCCGTTCCTGAAAAAGTGAGCGCAAGTATCACTTTTCCCGAAACCGGGCGAAAGCATCACTTTTCCTGAAACAGGATGTGAAAGTATCACTTTTTCTGAAACTGAAAAATAGTCGATCTATAAACCAAAATAAGGTTGCATGATGTGTTATGCATCCTTTGTGGTGGTTTGCAGAATAAATATGCATTCAATTTTCGAGAATTGTGGCTAAAATGAAAGTATCATTTTTTTTTGAAATGGTGGGAGTACATCGTTTTATTAGTTACAACGGAAAATTTAGTTGATGCATAAACCAAAATTTTGCTATATAAAATATTATGTATCCTTTGTGGTGGTTTGCATAATGGATATATATTTAATTTTCTATAATTGTGTATAAAATGATGAATACCTCTGAATTTTTCGTAAAAACTCTAAATTTGATATTGTAGTTTGTACTTGTTGCGTAAATATTTTTATAACCTTTGCAAAGAGATAAAATTTGTAAAATTCCAATGTACGGATTTTTAGATATGTTATATTAAAGTTTGTTTTCCAATTATACTCCTTAAAAGATCGGATACACAAGGAATTATAATAATTGGACTAAAAGGAATGGCGAAGTAGGCATTCTTGTAAACGGTGCTGTCCGTAGAAGTATTAACGAAGACGGGGATCCCCTTGTAGCACAAACAAAAAGTTGGTTCCTCTTGGAGTCTCAAGATGATGACTTGAAAAGGCAAAAAAACTTAGAGATGATTTAGTTCTGACTCTATCATGCTAACAGTAATCGAACTTCCTAGTGTCTCCTGTCATTGCAATCTCCTTTATGTAATATGTTTTCGGATGAAAAAATTAAGCTCGAACCAATAACTTAAGTGACCATAACGTCAAATAATAAATCGAAATTAAAAACCAAATCAGCTATATGAATGTAGAGGCCCAAGGGCCCCGAATACCTGCAGAAAAAGGCAAGGGCCCCCGAATATCTGTCATACAATTCATAGTTGATTGGCTATATTTGCTGCAGATATAACTTTCTATGTACACAATTTTGGAGGTGGCATTCTCGGATGTGGGATTATTATCAACTGCCTAACGTTTTCCAAGTGATGGGAATCGGAGCGCCTACTATGTTATCTGGCCATATTATTTGAGTATGTGGGTCATTTTATTTGAGAGGGCTACTTTTTAAGGAACTAACTTTTCATGTTTTATAGTATCTATTAGATATACAAACGGATCCCTTCCTCTTTCTTAAAAGAAAAAGAAAAAACCTTAAAACTTCCTCCTCCTTCTTGCCCAGATTTAGTCTTTTGGACTAGATTTGAGCAAGGATTTTTTTAGTTTTTTATGAATAGAAATAATCTAATTTGTGTTTCTGGGTTTTATTTTTGTTATATTTGGTTTCTATGTACACATTTCTTTTCTGTTTGGGCGATCTTTTCTTCATTTTTTGGACCATTTTGTGTTCGCTTTAATAACGATTTTTTCAAATCTTCATGGTGTTTCTTGGCTTGCTATTCTCGATTCATCAAGAACATCAACGATTCTGCTTGGCGTCGCTTTGGATTCGTATTCAACAAGAGGAATTTAGGGCATCCAGATTCATTTTGATTTACAAGATTTTGGGCAAAATGCTCCATTTCATTTGGAGCATCTCTTGTTGAAGAAGATAATCATTTTAAATTGTCGGAGTTGTTTCCGGTTCACACCATCATTCATCACCACTACACTATAAAATTGGATCTCTTTACTGTTCATGGCTCTTTCTCTTCATGATGTATTTGTAATTGGTGTCATCATTTGTATTTAGGTTTTGATTATCTTGTATTTTGGTGTTTTTGATAATCTTGTAAGCAATCATATAATCATCATTTTAGTTTGAATGAACTAAAATGTGATTTCCAAAAAGGAAAAAAAAAAGGCTTTCAAGTTTTTTTAGAAAAAAGTATGAATTCTTTTTTATTCAAAATCAATCTAATATAAATGTAAACAACAAAGAAGGGCCACATAAGATGGCCCAACCACATCGTATCCCGGACGGATAGGAACAGTTTTAAAGGAAGTGTATAAATAGAAGCCGAACAATAATAACAAGCGACTAACCAATCCATTTACGTCGAGCATAAATCTGCCAACGCAAAAAAAGAGCGAACCCCGTGTAATTTGCGGAGGCTTGGACACAAGCTAAGATAGAAACCTCCTTAATCAGACTCTCTATGAGACGTATGAGAAAAGCATGAAATTTTATGCTACAGTTACCATGTCATTGATTTGTTATAAAGTGGACATCATTAAGATCTATATAGAGAAGGCGTCTCAAGGTCATGAAAATGTCAGGGTCGACACTTCACTTTAATTATAACCGCGTTTCAGTATAATGTATCTATATTCAATCCTAATTCGAAAGCTAACAACATGGTCAAATCTGGAGTCTCGTTTGCCCATTCAACATCACCAGTCCCACCTACAGTGCTAACTCACTAGCATGTCACATGGTAACTAAGTCACAGCTATGAAGAAAAAGGAACAATGGTCTCACATCAAAACTATATGGGATAATATTTCTCAACCTTGGATATTACTGGGAGATTTAAATTTTCATCTGGATAATAACTCTGCTAGTACTAGCTGATGCTACTCTTGGTTTTTGATGAATGTGCAAAATGTCATTACATGCATACTCACACTGCTTGAACTATGAGTTACCGGTATAACCGTTGTCACGATGGGTGAGCCGATCGAAGAAAAATTTAAAGACGGGTTTGTCTGTGACTACTTTCTCTCCGTTTTAGAAAAAGTAATATTTTCGTCTTGTTTCGGAAAAATTGATCCTTTCGCTCTGATTTAGGAAAATTGATACTTTCGCCTTGTTTCAGAAAAAGTGATATTTTTGCTCCGTTTCTGAAACGGAGAGAAAGTATCACTTTTTCTGAAATGTAGTGAAACTATCACTTTTCCTGAAACGGAGTGAAAACATCACTTTTCATGAAATGGAATGTAAAAGTATCACTTTTTCAGAAACGGAAAATTAGTCGATCCATAAACCAAAATATGGTTGCATGATGTGTTATGCATCATTTGTGGTGGTTTGAATAATGTTATGTATTCAATTTTTGAGAATTGTGGATAAACTGAAAGTATAATTTTTTTTACACGGAGGGAGTACATAGTTGTATTAGTTGCAACGGAAAATTATTTAATGCATAAACCAAAATATCTCTACATAAAGTATTATGTATCATTTGCGTTGATTTGCATAACAGATATACATTTAATTGTGCCAAAAATGATAAATACTTCCGAATTTTCGTAGAAATTCTAAATTTGATATTGTCGTTTGTACTCATTGCTTAGAGTTTTTTATAAGCTTTCGAACGAGATAAATTGTAAAATTTCAAAGCACGGATTTTGAAGTATGTTATATAAAAGTTTGCTTTCCATTTATACCCCTGAAAAAATAGGATACATAGAAGTCATAGTAATTTGGCTAAAATGGAAGGACATTTTTGGTTTTTCGGGCTTAACCATTTCCAATCTTTTTCTGTCAATTGATCACTCGGATTTTACGAAAAAAAAAAGTGGTCATATAAAGATCATCCCTCGTTTCGCTCGGTCAGCCGATTATCATGGTCCTCTTGATGCATGAACTGCTTGAACTCAGTGTTCTTTTGTTGATTAATTATCTAGAAAAGAAAACCTTGCTGATCAGAAAAAATCGTATTGTGCATCGAGCATCAACATCTCTATCAAAAGATTAGATTGTCGTTGAGATTGATACTTTTCTGATCCCAATTAATTGGTAGTAAATTCCTAGAACACCTTGCTTAAAAAAAAACTAACAAAAGTCAGTTAATTAAACATGATATGTGGTAGTTTTCTATTGGTCCCGCATGACTCATCCAAACTGCCCCACCAAACAATCGAGCGAAAATGAGACACGCAGGCACTAGGAATCGTGACCATACCGACTTGCTTTGTGGTGGTAGCTGGTGGTGACTGTTTTCATAATTGAGATCATCCGATATCACTACACCATACTTCACCAAGAAAAACAAAAAGAATTAATGGAAGTTTTTGGTGCAGGGGAGGTCACTAGCTATGATCGAGTAGAAGAGTTAAAGGCTTTCGACGAAACGAAAGCCGGTGTCAAAGGAATAGTTGATGCGGGTGTTGTGAAGGTTCTTTGTTCGGCCACCGGATGAAGTCGCTGCGGAGGAGTTAGTCTCTACTCATGAATTTGAGACTCCAGTGATAGATTTTGAAAGGTTGGATAACACTGATCGACGTAAGGCAGTTATTGATGAGATTCGAGATGCATCAGAAACATGGGGTTTCTTTCAATTGGTGAATCATGGGATACCCAAAAGTGTAATGGAAGATATGAAGAAAGGTAATCTCAGTTTCAATGAGCAAGATTTAGAAACTAAAAAACAGTTCTACTCAAGGGATCTGAACAAAACTGTGAGGTTTAACAGCAACTTTGATCTCTACGGAACAAAGTATGCTAACTGGAGAGACACCCTTTGCCTTTAATATGTTTGCTCATGATCCTGTAGATCCTCAAGAGTTGCCATACACATGCAGGTACTTTTCCCTATAAATCCATTGCTTTTACGTTCAGTCAATGCTAGTGCTATGGTGCAGGATAAGGAGATACGGCAGTGCAGGATAAGCATTTAGTTTACAGTTTCTGTAGTACTCACACATATTAGTAAATGCTTGTGTGTACTGCAACTACTTGTCGACAAAATACTAATACATATATATTATTTTACTGCTATTCAATCAGAGATGAAACAACGGAGTATCTGAAGCATGTTGTGAAGCTAGGAGATGTCCTTACGGAGTTATTATCAGAAGCTCTTGGACTTGAACCTAATCACCTTAAAGCCATGAGTTGTACTGAATGGTTGTAGTTGTCCTTCACTATTATCCAGCATGCCCCGAGCCAAAGCTGACATTGGGTGCAACCAAGCATGCCGATCCAAGCTTCTTTACTGTTCTTCTCCAAGATGAAATCGCCGGCCTCCAGTTTTACCATCAGAACCATTTGGTATCTGTCAATCCCACCCCTGGGGCTTTAGTAGTAAACATTGGTGATCTGCTTCAGGTAATTTAGAAATATGATCTGTTCAGAATTTTGGAAATAGAAGGGTTCAGGACGTACACTGCTAACTATGTTTTTTTTTTTCATCCAGTTAATGTGCAATGAAAAGTTTAGAAGTGCTGAACATAGGGTTATCTCTAATCATGCTGGACCAAGACTATCAGAAGCAGTGTTTTTTAGACCAACGATCCAGCAAACATCCTCCAAGAAGATTTATGGTCCCATCAAGGAGCTACTGTCAGAAGATAATCCTCCTGTATACAGAGAGATCACATTCAAAGAATATGCCGAATATTACTATTCCAAAGGGCTTGATGGCGTTCCAGCACTCCACCACTTTAAGTTGTGAGGTAGGTATGACAGAAGACTCGATAGACATTGAACTGTCTTGATATTTGTCTGATTTATGGACCAGTGATGATATATGAGAACTAGATACCCTGATGGTGAACTTTATTTTACCATTCACTGATAGCAAATAAGAAAGTAAATTTGTCATAAGGCTAGTTCACACTATCCATCATCAGATTCATTTTTCCGTGCAAATTTAAGAATAATAAGTAGCTAACGATACATATTTTTTTGGTCCATACAGATTTAAGAATGACTGATCATAGTAGGTTGCTAAAGCTTCCAATAAATACCAAGCCGATGCAAAACGCCTGCAACAAGACCCCAGAATAGGATTTCTGCAAATATAACATAAAGTAAAATGCCTACTTTTCTTGAGTTCCATACTCCAATGAAGACGTGTTTCTTTATCCAATATATCTGCAACGAGAAATTGATTCAAATCTGTCATTGAGGATTTATAAAAAAAAAAGTGGTACATTAGCACTCAGTTGGTAGGATTCCATCAAGTATAGCATCCAACTCATATATCCAATAAATGGACTTCAACAGACACTATTAAGATGGTCGGATACTGGAACCTGGCATTTTCATGCTGTCTGATATATGTTATAGGATCAAAGGATGCATGATTGAAGGTATAACACCTGATAGCTGGTGATGGTTCCTGTACAAATATGCGTTTATGAAGTTTCATTGGCCGAATTAAGGATACCATAGTAAAGCCTGGGGAAATGCGTATATTTCTTGGATGGATTGACTACTTATTATTTTCATTTCATACAGGGCATCAAAGAGACACAAATAAAACACAATAAACTAGAAACTCATAATAAAATTGGCAAACATGTTTAATAGTCATCGAGACATACCAACGTGTTATGAGGATCTTCGTAGTACCATCCATTGATAAATCCTGCAAATATTCCTTCTGCAGCCAGTACGAAAACAAGCATAGCGTTCATACCAATCCACTCCAGAGGCAAGAAGAGATAACCCAACCCGAAAATGTCAACCTAACAAGTAAAACAATGCCGATGTTGGAAACTTCAGATATATAAAAACTTGATATAAAAAACTAATGTGGTCTAGGTGGTATTCTATAATTACAACACTTAACAGAAGACAGAACAGTCACAGTTCAGATGTCTAAGTTTGAAAGTAAAACTGAACATAATTGATGGACAATATGAGGGAGACCCAACAGAAAGTGCCTAGTTATTAAAATTTGTATCTGGTTCACTATGGTGACCTACCAGAACATATAAGGTCGAGAACACCAATGCTGCTGCCCCTGCGGTCAAACAAACATAACTGAAGCTGTACAACTGCTTGTTTAATGGAATACCTGCAATAAAAAAGAAACAAAGTTATGGGACATGAAGAAAAAATAAATAAATTAGTTTTCACAGCCTAGGTCAATTTCTAATTACCATTTGTGAAATGCAGAACAAGTCCTAATATGAGGAGTGAAAGACCCATGCCCATCCAATGTTTCAGTCTATCCGAGTGGCCCTGGAATTTCACGAGGAAAGAAAGAAAAAAAATAAAAATCCCCAAGGACCTTAAGGCAAAATATCTTGAATGAAGACTGTGAAACCACAAAACTGACCTTCATGTGTATGAGAACGTGTCCAAAATGCACCCCAATGATTGTTGTGAGGATAGCTGCTATTGAGCTGCATAATTTGTAAGAGAAAACGTCTAGTTAAAAGCTATAATTCGAGAGAGCCATGATGATGATCTAGACGTAGAGCTTATTAGCGCAATTCGTAATGTTTCTTTAATGTAAGCTTTGCTGTGAAATGGTGTGCCATCTGATTCCATTAACACAGAATTTAGCAGAATATGAGGTTTGCATGACAATTCTAAGTCATACTTGCACAAAGTAATGAGAGAATGTAAGTAAAACACACAAATAGACATTTCGAGTAAAAGCTTTAAGAAAAAGTTAAGCCAGTCGATTCACAAGAACATGAAAGTATCAAAATCTAGATCCAGAAGTAGTCAACTAGAACACTATTGTGGAATTCTGCAAAAAGTAAGATTTTGAGTTATTGTAGGGAGGACCTTAGAAGTCATTCAGGTTCAAAGGGTCCCTGACACCATAATGGAGCATCCTTGCGGAAAGGCCCCTCATAAGGGGATCAATCAGTGCAAGCCTGCAGAACTTCACAGAAAAAAAAACATTCACAATCTATAATGCAGTGAGTGAAATTGAGCCATAAGAACGGATATAGGGGGGACTGAATACCCACCTTAGATCTCTTCCAAGCTGGGCGTTGATAAATATGATTGATTCCTAATACTTCTCTATCTACATATCCCACAGCATTGCAAGGAGGATCCAATCTTCCCCTTACACCACATACAACCTAAGCATTAACTGTGATGTCAGTATTTTGTAGCAAGTAAATATTAGCTTGGCAATTAGTAACTGACGACTCAAGGTTATGCTTTGTGTTCATTTAACTCACTCTTGAAATGAAAAATTGAAATTTGAACGCACTGCTGTAAACATTGTAAAAGAAAAGTATATAACCAAAAGGAAATGTAATGCAACCTACATTAAGACAAGCATGAGTAATATTTGGTTCTAACTTCGGATTGGAAAGAAAACATATGTACATGCAAAAGTGTTATGCTTTAAATTCGAGATAATAGGTAAAAGACTCACAATGAAATCCTTCCCATAGTCAGGGCTGTCTTTGTTGTGGACAGTATACTTCCAGTCGGGAACATAGGTCCCATAGAGTACGGAAAAGTATACAACTAGAATGCATGCACCTGCTATCCTACAAATTCAATATCAACAGGGTAATTCTTCTAGCTGTTTCGTTAAATCAACCGCCTAACAGAAATTGGTAGTTCTTACCGTCCAATAGATATTGTTAGTACTTACCAGTGCCAACTGTATAGAGTATATATAGACCATCCACCAGGTTCATTATCCTTGGTTTGGGCATTTTTCGTAGAGATCTCCAGTAGTGAAACGACTACGTACGCAACAGCAATCCTCTAAAACCCAAGAAATAAGATATTTCAGACAACACAAGTTTTGTATAAATAGCTGAGTGCATGTGACAACAATGAAAATGTGATGTACAACATCTGAAGGATGCCAAACCACCTTATATGTTTCATATCAACTCCATAAGTTAGCTTGTCAGGAGCGTGCGAGTACCCTCCTTCATAAAAAAAAAACACTCTGGAGCTTCAGAAGTTGACTCAACATAACGAAGTCGCTTTATTATTTTAAACTGAACGTTTGCAAGAGGTGTGCCATGGAAACCAACCTTGTAAGATGAGACCCCAGAAGACAAGTTTGATTGTTCTAATAATCACTTTCTTTATAGAAACAAGCCTGTCTGGGATTCTCTGCACAGGAGATCATATGAAAGAATCACTGATCATCTCTGTTGTTTCAGTTTGACTTCAGATTCCACCAACTTAGTTACAGAAAAGAAAGTAAACCTTGAGTGCCAGAGCAATAGCCATCCCAACAATGAAGAGAAAAAATGGCATGACAAAGTCTGCCAAATTACAGCCAGTCCATGGTGCATGACTGATCATTGGCCATTCTCCTCCAGCATCATCCACCAATATCATCACCTAAAATGTACACAATCAATTAGTCACTGCTGTCTATCTGTACAGCTTACAGAACACTAACATTGCAAGATCCAAACCCATGAATCAAACTGATCATATTTCTGACACATTTCAGTGTCCGAAATCAATTTGCTGCAAACTGGAAGAATCCATTCAGGTCCATATTCAACAACTATGCATTTTAGAACGTTAACAACTATGACAAGCTGGAACTGTCATTTTCATGTTAGGATTGACACGACTTCCTCGCTAAATACTCATCACTTTGGGCGTAATCCCCTCTTTCACCATAGGTTAAGAATGGCTTTCGTGAGGGATCCATCCTGCCACCCAAACCTGTTTCAATGGAGATTAGGGTATCCACGTCTCCGTACATGCATGCGTGCCACAAAAGAGTGTGTGCCCTAGCTACGGTTATTGATTATTGTTTTTTTGCACCACCAACCAAAATCAGAAAAGTGTGACCGAGTGCTTGTGTTTGCTAACTCATCTGAAGCTTACTCAGCTGATTCAACTCGTTCCAAAATCCCATGATCAAGGATGTCCATCCAAGTTACGTATTACTAATGATACTTGAGTCAATCATTACATCTAATTCATACATGACATGCACAAAACTAAGAAAAAACAAGATTTGACATCCGAGGGAGATTCACACCTTGGTCAGAAGGCAAAACCACAATCAGTCGTGAGGCAGTTGCCCCCTAACAGCCTATTTCTCCCCCCAAGCACACACACACGAGAAAAGTCCCTTTTTATTTTTTGCCCCCACTACAAAGCTATTGTGGCTCCTCCAATCCTCGATCCAACAAAAAATAAACACCCCTTTGAGTGCCTCTAAATGATATTAAGTTTATTTTTTCCAGATTTTCTAGTCTCTTACTAAAACCCCAGGGGACTCAAATCAGTAACAAATCAAACAGATCCTGTTTCTTGTTCTCACACATTTCAGTATCTGCAACCAATGCTAGAAACAGTAGCGTTTATATCAAAACTTAATGCCAGCATCCCCACATCAAGTCTATCAACAGCCGTACATTTTACAAACTACGACAGGCTGAGACTATCAATCTTTCCAAAAAAGAACATTGCAGGACCAAACAAAAATAGCAGACGCACTGCTTGTTTTTGCGGTGTCGTCTGACAAAGTCCCATCACTCCCGTGACTCCAATTTTATTTCACTAGATGGATATCAATCTAAGTTACATTGCATATGACTACTGACCCTTGAGTTGGACTCCAAAATAACACCAGAATTTAAACGGTTTCAAATCTGAGTGAGGAGCACACCTTGGGCCAGGGGAGAAGCTGGCATCCATCATGGGGAAATTGCCCCTAGCAACTGGCTCACTCCCCCACCACACACACCATAAGACTAAGCCTAATTTATATTTCACTTTTGCAAAGACAAATCTACTAAACAGCAGTTCGATTTGTCTCTAGAAAAAAAAAGTTGTAGCATGATTTGTCTCTAGATGACAAGTAACCAAGTCTAATTTCAAATTCTAGTCTCCAGATTTAATTTTAATACAAAATGAAACATAAAACTTATCAAAATTTCTAAAAGAATAGGTTTAGAAATACAGAAGATACTAGACGACTAGGGATTTGAAGAAGAAGGGTTTATTGAGTGCAAGATTCAATACACTAAAATTGCAAGATTCAAACCCACGAATCAAACTGATCATGTTTCTGGTTCTCACACATTTCAGTGCCCGAAATCAATTCTAAGGTCCATATTCAGCAACTATGCATTTTAGAAAATTAACAACATGACAAGCTGACACAATCATTTTCTCCAGAATTTTTGTTTCAAACATGTAAGGATTCACACGATTTCCTCATCAAATACCCGTCACTTTGGGCGTGGTCCACTGTTTCACCGTAGATTACGAACGGCATTCATGCAGGACCCACCCTGCCACCCAACCTGTTCCCCAATCAATGGAGGTTAGGGTATCCAAGTCTCAGTGCATGCACGCATGCAACAGAAGAGTATGTACCCTAGCTACGGTTATAGGGTTGTCTTTTTGCACCACCAACCAAAATCAGAGAAGTGTGACCCAGTGCTTGTGTTAGGTAACTCAGCAGTCTCAGCTGAATCAACTCGTTCCGAAATCCCATGAATATAGGATGTCCATCCGAGTTACATATTACATCTAATTGATACATGACATCCACAAAACTAAGAAATAACAAGGTTTGACATCCGGGTGAGATTCACACCTTGGTCAAAAGGGAAAACCACAATAGGCCATGAGGCAGTTGCTCCTGATAGCTAACCCGCTAAGCCTATTTCTCCCCCAAGCACACACAGACACATAATAAGAGTCCCTTATTTCTTTTTTGCCCCATTATAGAGCTATTGTGGCTCCTCCAATCTTCGATCCAGCAAAAATCAAAATACCTCTTTGAGTGCCTCTAATTGATGTTAACTTTTTTTCCTCAGATTTTCTAGTCTCTTACTAAAACCGCAGGACATTCTAATCAGTAACAAATCAAACGGATCATGTTTCTTATTCTCACACATTTCAGTATCTGCAACGAATGCTAGAAACAGTAGCGTTCATCTCAAAACTTAATGCCAGCAGTCCCACATCAAGTCTATCAGCAGCCGTACATTTCACAAACTACGACAGGCTGACACTATCAATTTCCAGAAAAGAAAATCGCAGGACCAAACAAAATAGCAGACACACTACTTGTTTTCACGGTCTCCGCTGACAAAGTCTCATCACTCTTGAGACTCTAATATCATTTAACTAGATGGATATCAATCTGGGTTACATATGACCACTGACCATTGAGTTGACTCACATATTATCACCGACTCCAAAATAACATGAATTCTTTTTTAAAGCATGGTTTCACATCTGAGTGAGGTTCACACCTTGTTCCAGGGGAGAATCTTGCATCGAACATGGGGCAATTGCCCCTAGCAACTGGCTCACTAAGCGTACTTTTTATTTTACTTTTGCAAAGACAAATGAACTAAACACCAGTTCGATTTGTCTCTAGAAAAACATTTGAAGCATGATTTGTCTCTAGATGATAAGTAACTAAGTCCAATTTCAAATTTTCAGTCTCCAATTTTAATTTCAACATGAAATATACAACAAAACACAAAATCTATCAAAATTTCTAAAATACAGAAATTAGACGATTAGGGATTGAAAGAATAAGTTAACAAAATAAAACATAAAATTCATCAGAATTTCCAAAAGAATACGTTCAGAAATACAGAAGATATTAGGGATTTGAAGAAGAAGAAGAGGGGTTTTTATTGAATTACCGCAACAGTAAGACCTCTGAAGATATCAAGAGATGCTACACGTTTTGCTTTCTGATGATGAGCAAGTAGTTGTTCATTTGCTGCTGTTTCTTCTTTCTCCTCCTCAACGATGAGTCGAGCTTCCCGTTGTTCCATTAGAGAATGCGGTGTGTTCTGGTTCAACTATCCTTTTAATTCGGTGGAGAGATTCTGGTGTGTTGTTACTCTCTTGGATAAGAATTTTGTTCCGTTGGTTGATGGGAAAGTTGAATTATTTGAACTATTGCGTTCACGAAATTACTACTTCCACCTTCCTTTTCCTAAGTGACCTATTTATTTTTAGATTTTGTCTCATTACTAAATGATTTATGTCACTAAACAATTAGATATTTCTGAAATTATCCTTTTAATTGATTATAAAAAATATAAGAAATATGCATAATTTGATAGGCATGTTTATACTCGCTACATAGGTGTTTTAAAATGCTTTCCAATGATATGAAGTTTACGAACATATGGGGCGTAGTTCGAGAGATAAATCATTTCAAAATTTTACTATTTTATTATGCATAAGGGTATAATTGTAAAAAGTGTTTAATGATACTCTTTCCCTTACTTGTCTTAAAAATTGTGCAAACTTGAACTAAGTCACTTAAAAATTGGACGGAGAGATTATTAGTTAAAGTGTGAGCCTGCCTAGTAAAGATATTTTGCTTTTCTGAAATTGTGTATCCAAATTAATTTATTAAAGAAACAACTTCTAAAATGTATATCCAAACCCGGTTAACATCTTGTTTTAGTGGTCAACGAAACTAAGAATGAGTGATAATCCAAAAAGAAAAAAAAATCCTTTTTGATCTTTTTCTGGATGAAGAGGAGGTTTAGAGGGAAAAAGGTGTATAAAAGATTTCAATTAAACATGAAGTTATTGAGCCCAATTGGATTTGTTGCAATCAAAACTATCAAAACCCAATGTCTTTGTTGACCTTTTCTTGCCCATTTGGTGATCAAATTGTTAATCTCCGTGATTGATCCAAGTTATTTTGTATTTCACTCTAACATCTGTATTGTTTTAACTCATATGTTTTTTTTCTTTTTTTTTTCTCTTCAAAATACTTAAGTTGTTTCGCAGGAGTTGTAGATAAATTTCTCTTTTTCCTTTCTCAAAGATAACTATCATGTAAACAAAATGTACAATTTTATTATTGCCTTACAACTTACGTTTTATATTTTCATGCCATGTCATGTTTCTGGGATAAAAATCCTGGCTGAATTGGGGCACACGCTTTTAACTCCACCTAAGAGCAACACTAGTGTTATTGCTATAAGCCATATATGGCAGAAAAACAAGGCGCATTCTCCGTTGCTATAGTCACCATATTTCCAAATTGCTAAACTGAGTTGCCAAATATGGAAACTTTATTTGACAATTGTCATATACATAGCAAGACGCGGTTATAAGTGTGTATGATTGGACGGTGTTTTAAAATATGCCAAATGTAGGATGCTATTTTAAAAAGTGTTTTGGAGGTGGGACGATGTTTACAAATACGTGTGTGTGAAACGCTTTTAATAAATACGCCTGGTACAAGAGACGCAAGTATAAATTTTGTCTCAATGGGACGTGGTCTAAAAGTGCGTTTGTGCAGATCCAATCTAAGTATAAAACCTTTTCATTGCCAAACGTTGTTATAAAGGGTGTTTTTCATACAAATGCATTTTTAAAAGTCGTCTCACATGAGAGGCATGTTATAGTTATGTTACGCAACAGACGGTATAAAGCCTATTTGCATCACACGAATATATTAATGACGTTTCTCATGAAACACTGATTTAAACTACGTTTTGGTTTAGGAATCCCTCTGACAAAACGCCTGAAACCAAATTGCTAAAAAAAAACCAAATATGAGATAGAAGTTTGCCAATTTGATAACTCATGGAAAAAGTTACTCCAAGGGAGCAAAACATCCCAAAATACTAAGTTTGTGATTGGATATGAAATCATACTCACTACCAAATCGAGTATGAAAAATACTTAATTTGAAACAATAGCGGAAGGAAACTTGGTTAGGAGCTGAGCTGTTGTTGAGCAGCTTGGGGCTGGCTCTTCTTCCCTGGCCTATCCCTCATATTAGGTATGAAATTATACTCTTTCTCAAATATTCCTTACTGAGATTGGGTATGAATTCATACCCACTCTTTGAATGGTTCATACTCGATCAAAGTATGAGTATGAAATCATATTTTTTTCGAATCACAATCGATTTTTCAGTTTACAAATTATTTTGAAATTTTCAATTCATACTTCATACATTTATTTATTTATATTCTTATCGCTAGCAAACCTCAAATATCATTATTTCAAAAATCAAAATACAAGAATAGATACAAAACAAACAAACCGAGAAGAGAAAAATCGGGGAAAATTGAGGCATCAAGAATGAGTATTCGAAGAAGACCGATAAAGCGCAGAAGGAGTGGTGTATGGAGTACTCTCTAACCATGTTAATAAACTTTCTTATGTAAGAAGATATGCTCCCATGAAGGAATAGATAATTTTCCTGAAATCTTGTCATTTTCCAAACCTTAGGTTTCGTCTTGATGATAATAATCAACACGAAATTCACTTTGTAAAATCGACTCGAACCTTACAAACAAACACCGTGAATACGTAAAGAGACGAGAAAAAACCATTAAACGGACACCATTGAAGCCAGAATCTGAATTTCACTAGATACCTGAGTCAAGCATGTAAGTTCCTTTTTCATGTCTTCAGTATCTGTTTGTCTAAATTCTTTTTTTGATTCTTGCTTTGCGTAAATTCTGATGTTCAGATCAATCGTTGAGTGGATTTGTCTCAAATCTTATTGTTTATTTTGAGATAAAACTCATCAAGAAACTTAAGATTTATTTCATGTTTGTATTGATTGAGTTGTTGATTTTTCCTCTTAAATCGAATTGTTGATTTGAGAGTAACTCAACATCATACTTTCATGTTTTCTTCTTAATTACCACCACTACCACAGATGTGTTTCAGTAAACTAGATGATCTGGTTGTGGTGGACAGGAATTTCGAATTATGTTGTGCCTTTTTGGATCAAAAATGGTTTATCCAACCTCTGCATCAATCACTACAAAGTCATATTCGCTATTACTTAAAGCATGTTTTTATCTTTTACCTTATATCATCTCAGTGGTGTAATCTTGGTTTGGAGAAAAATTTGATTATGATTTTCTGATGATATTAACATATATATGTTTGGCTTAGAATTTTGAATTTACTTTAAGAGAATCATTAAGGTACTAAAATATAATTTTGATAAAATAATAGGCTTGGGACCAAGAAAATTTATTATTTTAAACAGATATTATTTTAAAATAATAATAGAAGTCCGTAGGGAGTAGGGAGTAATAAAGAGATATTATTTTAAGAGATATTATTATCTTAAAGAGATATTATTTTAAGAGATATTAACTTTGAAATCAAAGAAGAAGGCCGTATAATATTGGTTTGGAGAAAATATTGACTATGATTTTCTGATGATGTTAACATGTGTTTGGCTTAGAATTTTGAATTTTCTGGAAGAGATTCATTAAGGTGAACTACAATTTAACTTTGATAAAATAATAGGCTTGGGACCAATAAAATTTATTATTTTAAAGAGATATAATTTTATCGATAATATAATAAACTATTATTTTAGAGTTAAATAATATATTGCTACCTTAAAGAATAATTTCTAGTTTGGAGGTTGAATCACAGTTACATTATAAGTGCAATATAGACTAATTTTGAGATATATATATATATATATATATATATATATATATATTATATTATTGACTAATTAGAATACAAGTACAAGCATTCCAATAATCATACTCCAACACTTCTTGTTGCAATACAACAACGTGACTCCGTATAATACGAACTATTAGGGATGAAATACAACTTGATTTGAGTTTTAAAGAAAACAACCAATCTTCAATCATACTTTGAGAGAATTTAGTATGTATAAAATATATTTTTTATTATTGTATATATTATTTGGGACCTATTAATGCTTAAGGGGAACTTTTGATATATGTTATCTGTGATTTTATCGAATTTATTATTTTAACACTAAGGGTCGGAGTTCGGACCATGCAAATTTATTATTTTGGCGAAAATATTATATTATTGAGTATTACTTCAAAGAAGTTATCTAGGGTTAGTGGAGAATATTAATATCTTTCGATTACTACCATGGACTTGTATTGCCTCTATTAGTTTCATCGACTTGGTCTGCAAAATCTTACATTGGTACTTGGATTTTATGGTATAGGTTGCCTCATTTGAGACAACTCTTTACCTAATGGTTGCAAGAATTTAGGGAACTAAGTCAATTTATGGGTGACTGGGATTTTTGTAAGGTATTTGCATATTAGCCAAATTTTTGTAACTTTATGATTCAATTGTTTAATTTTATTATTGAATGTGGTTCTGTTTTGTTTTTCTTAGGAGGATATTGGTGCATATTTTAATTCATTCGGATTTGATTTATGTTTTCTTCATAAAAATAATCTTGTGAACTTTGACGGATTGTTGTTAGGAGATATCTTTATGAGGCTTAGTATTTATTGCTTCCACTTGTCCATATCCTTCATCTGTATCCAGTGTTCTACCTTGTAGTATATATGAGTTTGGGTATCTAACCTTGTTAAATTGCTCGACCCCAGTGATGATATGCATGTCTTTAGACCGAAACTCTTTAACCTCATTTAATAAGCTTTAAAAACCTTCATTGTACGAGATATTTATCTATATGCTGCTAGTGCTAAGCTTTATATCTTTTTCCATGTAAGAACATGCTCCCTCATTTTATCAAAATTGATTGGTAATAGATCTTGATAATTCTATTAAAATCCGTTGGACCCATAAAACACCTCTAGCGAGGTATAAGACTCTCTGGGTCTAGATTCCACGATAAAGAAATAAAAAATAATTGTATGTGAGATGAACGGCCCAAACAAGGTCTTGTATAGTGTAGGTAGCAAAGAGGAAGTTGTCAAAAATATTTTTATTTTATTTTTTGAATCATAGATTCCTACTTTAAGTAGTGGCATGTCCTGTTGTCTTTGTCGAGAAGCAATCAATAAGTTATTTTCCTCCATTTAGTAAACCCAAAAAAAAAAACCGGTCATATTTTCTAGTTCCTATTATTACACTAATTAATACAATACTTTATATTTTGGAGTTTGTCTAGAAATTAAAATCGATAGCTCTACTTCTTCATTTAAAATCATTAACTTTTTACCCAGGATTATGGTGGTTTTGCAATTCATCGATTATATCATTTCTTGTGTACATTTCAGTGATTATATAATTTCTCATGTTGAGATGATTAAAAAAAAAATCTTAAAAGTAAAACAAGGATCGTCATTAAAATAGCCAAACCGAAACAATTAAAACATTACATGAGAACATTTCTAATTCTAACTTGGAATTGATATTCCTTGGAAGATTAGACAACCATTTCCTAGAACAATTTTTATAATTTCTGGCAAACTTCGCAAGAGGATCTACCACATGAACACCTTTCCTATTCCTAAAACACACACTGACACTACCTAGACTCTAAAGTAAATACTGACAACACATAATTACATTACGATCTTCCATATGGTTGTAATATGAGGCCCATTGATGTTATCCATAACTTTCTTGTTGTATCTTTTTACAATGACATACTGAAGTTGCAACATAATAATCCATCGGAGAGCTTAAGAACAACCACCACTTCAGCTTAAGCTACATCTCTGACTCTTTCTACCATTTTCCAGGCCTCCACCGATCTACCTGTAAAATCTTTTATAATTAGATCAATGACTGCAGTTCTATTACCATGGATATATAACTGAAGCGTCAATGTTTATTTTCAATTTTCATAGAGGAAGGGAATTTCATGTATTATTGTTAATGTTTCTAATCACATATCTTCCTATGTTGTAGTTCAAGACTTGCAACTTCCGCAAATTGATGTTACTGTATATTTTATTTTCACTGCAGAAAAGAAAATATTTTGTTTTTCAAGATGATATTAGAGCATATGCAGTTGTTGAAGACCATCTCACATCCTGACTTCCAAATAAATCAAATTATAATAATAATGATATTTATGTTAGCTTGTTTGTCGAAGGATATGTTGTTCTTTGGGTTGCACCAAGACTTTAACCACCGCTTTATGTCTTGAATATAACTAACTTATTGAGAAATTTCTTGAGATATATAACATTCCAAGCATAACATAACTGCACTGTAAAAGCATATGGGTGACAATTTCTTCATCTGTATTGTATCTTGGGAAATTAATATTTTGTAGCTGAACATGCCTTGCAACACTTTTATTGATTGAAAGAATACCATGAGAAATCTTCCATTGAAATAATTGCCATTTATGAGGAATTTTGAGATGCAATTTTCTACACCAAAACTTAGATTCATGTTCCAATCTAGTTAAACATTGTACTGGTATAAATGGCTTTGTATGTAGAATTGAAAGTAAAAAGCCCAGTTCTTGTAAGAGACCATTGTATCATGTCTTCATGATGAACATAAGACCTTATATTTATAGTTGTCTCTGTCCGATCTTGAGTGAAATAGTTTTGCAAAAGATTTAAATTTCGACTTTTTGCATGTTGATTTATAAGCTCTATCACTTTCATATTGTATGGAATGTACTCCTCATATGAGAAATTAGCTTCAGTTTATGACGTTGTATAACCTTTAATCCAGTTGCCTATGAAAGCATAAACTTTTTTACCATCCCCAATTTTCCATATGTGAAATGGTTTAACCCATTTGATACCCGTCCATATACTTTTCCATAGAGAAGTAGCATTATTTGTTATTTCATCTTGTAAAACATTTTTATCTCTGAAATATTTAGCTTTTAAACTTCTACCCACTTTCAGTTTTTTTTATCAATCTCCAAGATTGATTATAGCTTCATTGAAGTAGCATTAGATGGATGAGAAGCAGGGGGACTAACATAGATACCAATAGAGACATCGAGAGTTGTTTTGAATGAAGATTTAGATAGATTATCATCATATTGAAAAGTTGAAGGTGGCGTAACAGTAGATGGATGACCAGTGGAGACATTAAGACTTGTTTCAGTTCTAGATAGGTCACCAATAGTATTTGTTTCAGCAGGAACGGTGTGAAGACAGGAAACCAGTAATAACAAAAGAAAACAAAGAAATCTATCCATATTTACTTGAAGTTCCAACTTTCTGTTTAAGAAGAAACTTTGATCTCTCTAGTTTGTACTGCTTCTTTAGCTCTATTTTTTGCTTAAGATGTGATGAAAAACTTAGACCCGATTTTCACTACTTATACTAAATTATATAACAGTAGAAAATTGAGTAATAAGAGTAGTATGTATATGTTCCAGAATCCCAGTCCAACCCTAACGGAGAAAGAGAATGATATTTGTTGCAACCACCAACAGCGAAAGAGAAAAAGCTTTAAAGTATTTTCGTTTATTTATGCCACATAATTGGCCACATCATAAAACACTATTACTCAGTTAACAAGGAGCACTACTTTATTATTCTCATCTGACGAGTAGTGTTAGCTTCTAAGACCGAGTTGGTAGTAATTGCGGGGGTCCAATAACAATCACTAGGAGAAAAAATTGATATAATTAGGAGAAGACAACTAAGTCAGGAGAAAAAAGTAATTAGAATTAGGATAAATATTACTTCGCTAGAAAAATAATTTCACCATCTACAATACCAACTAGTATAGTCAATCTCAGATTTCGATTCCTTTTGGATGGGACCAATATAATGGTACAATTTTATCTCGGGGGAATTCTCGGTGAAAATATGGAAACAAATTATGATCCCAAATTACACACAACAGGTATATCAAGTTTTTGCACAATGTAGCACATCTACTTCACAACAAATGGTTTTTTCTTATCTACTGATTCTGAACTATCTTACAATATTTTCCAACTTTTTTTTTAATATTTGTAGTGGAAAGTAGTTTGATTTGGGGGATGTAATTTATGAACTATTGATGAAATGCACTGCATTTGGATTTATCTCTGTGAAGATGGCACTGCCCCAGAATCCTTATGTTGCTTTTTGTAATAGAAATTTGCAATATCATCTTTAAAACTATTTTTCAATCGTAAGAAACTAACACACAAATAAAAATTGGGTCTAGAAATGATAAAGCCCCTTCCGTTCACTATCTAATCAACTACATCATAGGAATTAAAAACCCCAGCTAAAACGGGAAAGGTTAAAAAACACCGAATTTAATGGGAATTTTCATGGAACATCAAGATCACTAACAACCCACCACAAAATTTGTCTACTGACCTTTTTTTTCTCCTTGTTTCTATTCTAACCCTCTGGGTAGTAGTATTATGAAAGTCATTGTTCACTTCAGTCCCACCACAAAGTGTTGGTGGGGTGTTTTCTAAACTGTTTCTGCAACAACACTATATGAGAAGAACCACGAGAAAAATAAAACCACCGATAATCCCACCGGTTGGGATCCATTTGAGTTTGAACCGCAAGAAATCATTGGTTCCCGAAGCTGGAGATGTTGTATGCACCGAGACGCTTGCTTCAGAACTATCATTAGTTGCTTCTGCCGCCGGTGAAGGTGAACTAGCATTAGATGAATGAGAAACAAGAGGAGCAGCAGCGATAGGTTATAAATAGTATTTGTTTCAGCAGGAATGGTATGAAGACAAGAAACCAACAACACAAAAGAAAACAAAGAACTCTATCCATATTTACTTGAACTTCCAACTTTCTGTTTAAGAAGAAACCTTGATTTTTCTAGTCTGTACTGCTTCTTTAGCTCTATTTTCTTTTTAAAATATGATGAAAAACTTAGATCTGGTTTTCACTACTTATATTAAATTATATAAGAGTAGTAGATGTGGTCCAGAATCCCAGTCCAACCCTAACGGATAAAGAGAACGATCTTTGTTGCAACCACCAACGGCGAAAGAGTAAAAGATTTAAAGTATTTTCGTTTCTTTCTGCCACATAATTGGCCACATCATAAAATGATATTACTCAGCTGACAAGGAGTACTACTTTATATTCTCATATGACAAGGAGTGTTAGCTTCCAAAACTGGGTTGGTAGTAATTGCAGGGGTCCAATAGCAATCATTAGGAGAAAAAAAGCTGATATAATTAGGAGAAGATAACTTAGTTAGGAGAAAAAAATAATTAGAATTAGGATAAATATTACTTCATTGACTGGCTAGAAAAATAAATTCTTGTCAACTTAAAAATTATTAAGATAAATATTTTGATGATAGGACTACTAATATCCCAGATTCATATTAACTTAAAGTTGTCTTGGTCCATGTTTTACAACCACTTTGCAAATTATTTAAAACATGATTACTTATCATTAAATGCGTTAAAAAAAGTTGAAAAGTAGAAAGAAAAGATTAAAGGGCAGAATATCTCCATTGTCATATATATCTACCATCAAGTATAATTTGGTGATTTATTTTACTTAACTTCTTTTTCTTGCATTTTCTTGTTTTTTACATGCCATTTTATTTAAGTTCTTGGTTAAATCCTATTGTTGGTTCTACAAACCCTTATGCTCTTTGTCTTATTCAGTTTTCTCCATCTCTAAATTGAAGTGGTTCTGAATTTATGATGTGTTAACATGTGTTTGGTTTAAATTCTTGAATTTTGCTGGTTGATACCCATTTTTTTATTCTTCAACATGTAAGTTTTCGTTCCAACATGTATTTTTATCTTTTGAAGATTTGAATCTCTCTAGATATATCGGTCAAGCATTTAAGTTTCCTTTTCTCATTCTTCAACATTTGTTTGTCTGATTTGAATTTTAAAGAAAACAGTCAATCTTCAATAATATTTGGAGAGAATTTAATATATTTAAAATATATTTTTTATTTTTATAGTAGAATTATTATTTTATATATTATATGGGACATATTAATTCTTAAGGGGAACTTTTGAAACATAATATTTTATGATTCTATCGAATTTATTATTTTAACACTAAAGGCCTGAGTTGGGACCATGAACATTTATTATTTTGGCGGGAATATAATATTATCAAGTATTACTTCAAAGAAGTTATTTAGGGTTAGTCGTAATATTAATATCGTTCAGTTACTACGTTGGACTTGTATTGCCTCTATTAGTTTCATCGATTTTGGTCTATAAAACCTTACATTAGTACTTTGATTTTATGGTGTTAGTTGCCTCATTTGGCGCAGTTCTGTAACTAACAGTTACAAGAATTGATGGAACTATAAACCTCACATTGATCTTGTGGGGAGATTAAATCATTTTATGGGTAACTAGGATTTTTGTAAGGGATTTGCATGAAACTAGTCTTTTTCCCTGTGTTTTACTTTGTAGCATATGAGTTTGGGTGTCCAACCTTGTTAAATTGCTCGACCAATGTGATTTGATATGCATATCTTTATACTGATACTCTTTAACCTCGTTTAATAAACTTTAAAAACTATCATTCATGCGAGATATTTATTTATGGTATTAGTGATAAGCCTTATATTTTTTCATGTAAGAACACGTTTCTCCATGTTTTCAAAATTGCTCTCTAATAGAGCTTGATAAATCCATTAAAATCCGTTGGACCCATAAAATACCTCTACTGAGGTCTATGACTCTCTGGGTCTAAACTCCATATAAAAAAAGTAAAAGTAGTCATAGGTGAGATGAACGACCTTAACGAGGTCTAGAACCCTTTCTTTGATTTTCAGATTCTGATACAAACCCTAGTTCTCATTTCCACTCAATTTCTTCTCCACTCAAACCCTAATATCTCAATTTATTTATTTATTCACTGTCAACTTTGAATTTAAAGCAAGATCCATGTTCTGATTACTAATACACACACAAAAAAAAGGTAAAAGTCCTAAATCAATCTAACATCAAGAATTGTGTGGTTTTTTTTCTTTCTGTTGATAGAAAAGGAGACGACGAGTGAGAGAGTGAAATTGTAAAACTAATAGTCGATACTCTCTAATTCGTGATGAAGTGGTGGTGGTGTCTTTGTAAAACAAAATAAGTGAAGAAGAAGAAGAGGAAGGAAAGAATAAGAAACTAACGAGATGTGAGATTGGGAGATTCTGAAACCTAGCATCAATGGTTGGGATGCATTTAAATCAGCGGATATAATCATTCCACGTAATTCATTATGGTACAGGTACGAGAATCAACTAGAACGGTCCATGTACTTACTATACAACCAGTTCTGAATCTTGTTCCCGGTCCCTGTCCCGCCTTCTCCGGTTCTGGTCACGATTTGACGGTTTTGGTTCGGTTCTCTGGTTCCAATCCGGTTCATGTGCAGCCTTACTAATAAGTAATGGTCTTTTCTGTTATCTTTGGATAGAAGCAAATAATGAGTTATCTGCCTCCATTTAGTAAACCGCAATAAGGAAACCGGTTTTAATTCCTAGTTCTTATTACTACACCAATTAATAAAGTACTTTATATGTTGAAGTTTGTTTAGAAATTAAAATCGATAGCTCTACTTTTTCATTAAAATCATTAACTTTTTAACCAGAAGTATGGTGTTTTAACAGATCACAAATTATATCGTTTCTTTTATATGGTTCATTGATTGTATCATTTATCGTGTTGATATGATTTAATTATTTTTTTCTTAAAATAAAACCAAGGATAATCATTAAAATAGGCAAACCGGTACAGTTAAAATATTACATGAGAACATTTTTGACTTTAACTTAGAATTTGACATACCCTGGCAGATTAGCAAACCATTTGTTAGAAAAATTACTATTCCTGGAAAACTTCGCAAGAGGATCTTCCACTTGAACACCTTTCTTAACTAAAACACACACCATACCTTGATTCTGAAGTAAATACTGACAACCCATAACTACATTGCGATCTGGTGGTAATATGAGGCACATTAATGTTATCCGTAACGTTCTTGTTGTCTCTTTCCACAATGTCATACTGAAGCAGCTGCAACTGAATAATCCCTTTGAAAGTTTTAAGAATATCCATTGCTTCAGCTTAAGCTACATTTTTTATTCTTTCTACCACAGTCTGGGCCATCACCGATCTACTTGTAAAATCTTTGATAATTAGAGCAATCCAACAATGTTATTACCAGGGATAATTGAATCATCAATCATTATTTTCTATTTACCTAAAGAAGGGAGATTCCATGTATTTTGTTAGTGTTTTCAATCATATTTCTGCCTATGTCGTAATTCAAGACATGCAACTAATGCAAATTAATGGTTGTATATATTTTATTTTTCATTGTAGGAAGAAAGTATTATGTGTTTCAAGCTGATAACGGAGCACCTGCAGTTGTTGAAGGTCAGCTCACTTTACTTCCAAATAAACCACATTATTACAACAATGAGATTTATGTTAGCTTGTTTGTCAAATAATATGTTGTTCTCTAGTTTACCAAGACTTTAACCACCGCTTTATATCTTGAACATAACTGGCTTCTTGAGAAATTTTCGGAGATATAACATTCCAAGCATAGCATAACTACACTTTAAAAGCATATGGGTGACAGTTTCTTCGATCTGTATTGCATCCTGGGAAATTAATATTTTGTAGCTGAGCATGTATTGCAACTCTGTTATTGAAAGGAAGAATAACGTGAGCAATCTTCCAGAGAAACAATTGGCATTTACGAGGAATTCTGAGATGCAATATGCTAATACAGAACTTAAACTCCAGTTTTAAACTAGTTAAACCTTGATTGTACTTGTATAAAATAGCTTGTGTGAAACTAACTGTAAAATGCCCAGTTCTTGTAAGAGGCCATTGTACTATGTCTTTATGATGAATATAAGGCCTTATGTTTATGATTTTCTCCATCTATATATGATCTTGAGTGAAGTAGTTTTGCAAAAGATTTAAATTTCAACTTTTTGTATGATTTATAAGCTCTATCGCTTTCATTTTGTATGGAACGTATTCCCCATATAAGAAATTAGCTTGAATTTGTGATGTTGTATAGTTGCAATCCATTTGCCTCTGAAAGCATAAAACTGTTTTACTTGTGCATATACTTATCCATTTAATAGTTTCATTATTTGTTATTACATCTTGTAAAATATTTTCATCTTTGAAGTATTTAGCTTCTAAAACTTCTACTCCACTTTTTGTCTTATTCTTTTATCAATCTTCAAGAGTGATCATATATAAATTTATTGAATATCTTTAAATTCTTAAATCCAAGATGAAAACGCGGAGGTACCAAAATACACCACCAACTTTTTTTTAGGAAACCATTATGGATAAACTTAAATACAATTTTGAGAATTAAACTTAATGAATCTCAATCAAGGAAGAATATTTAGAGTTATATCTCTTTATCCCATAATAAGAAAGTTTACAGAGACAAGTCCGTGAACCTGATTTACGTGTGAGAGTACTTGAACGATTCCAAAGATCCATATCCAAGAATCAATCAACTTGTGTCCAACAAACAAGGATGGATGTATCTACTTTGATTGACTTACATACAACCTGTCATATTTCAACTATAAAGATAAAAAATATAATGCGGAAAAAGAAATAACACAGACACCAGAAACTTTGTTAACGAGGAAACCGCAAATATACAAAAAAACCCGAGACCTAATCCAGATTAAACACCAAAGAGTATTAATCCGTTACAGATCCTATCCTACTACCAATTAACTTCGTAATGGAATATAGTTGAGACCGAATTAAACCCTTATAACACTTCAGTTAAAGTTGTGTTCCTTATGCCTCTTGAATCCTAGGAGGACTCCGCGCAATTGATTCCCCTAGCTGACGTACTTTACATCCTAAGATTTGCCTCAACTCAATTTAAGACTTTAAACCAATCTGCCTCCCGTAGATAAGCATATATGGTGATTTCCTTTTTGATCGTAGATCAAGGTGAGACTGGAAATTGATAGAAATGGACAAAGTCTAGCTAACCTCAAAATACAGACTTATGCTTTTCTTATAGCATCCTAGATTATTGTTCACCTCGCAAATATTAAACCTGTGGAATCACAAAGTCTTGGACGAAGAGAAATTTGCGATTTCTATATATCTTGTTCAAGTGAGTACGTAGCTCAAAAATCGAACAATATTAGGATATACGAACTATCAAGATAAAATATAGTTGGACCTGGCCTCACAGATCCATGTGAAATATTTTTAGTCGCTAAACCCTAAAAGGGTTTTAGGAAGATGACTCTACTTTACAACTAGGACACACAAAGATAGTGTCAGGATTCAAAGATCCCAGTCGCTTGAGGTTCCTCTTATTTAGAATTTCAAAGTATATATTGTTTTAGGTTTAATCTAAGGTAGATTTGTAACGAAGCAAACAATATCCAACGTTGGATGAATCTTTGAAATGTGATTGACATATCAAGATACACACTCTGATTGGGATGAACCGTAACCAAATCGTGTACAAATACATTGTTCATAAATGGTTAGTCGAAACTCTATGAATGAACTATAAGCTTAATATTTTTCATAGACACTTAAGACTTTTAAGTTTGAGTCACAACCATAGGTTATAATGTGATCAATCATGTCCATACAATGTTCTTAGAGATTTATTGAAATGATAATTATCTCACATAAATAATTTTATGTGCATCTAAAAATATTCGACATGGTAAGTACATGTACCAGGTAAGTGTACTCAATCTTGTTTGTGACTATATTTTTCATGGTACATGTACCGAGTATGTCTACCCTTACGAAAAATATAAGTTCCGGAACATACAAAACTTTTCCGGTTTGCGTAAGTATACGTACCATTCCAGGTTCACGAGTTCAACATACTTTTTGTGGTATGCATACCGGGTATGCGTACCAATAAGTCAGTGTCGAACTATATCTAAACCAGTATGTGTACTGGGGATCCAGACGTATAACAGTTTTCTTAGTTTGTAAAACCGGTATGCGTACTTTCCTGTATCCAGATTTTCAGTAGTTCAATATTTCTCTTTAGCTCAATTCGAAACATTCTTAAATAACTTCAATGACACAAATTACTGTTCCATGCTATTTTCGAAAAAAAATTCGAAACATTCTCTTGCCAACACATGCTGCAGAATTCTCAAAAAAATTTAAAACTCGTTTAAGTGGAAAACAAATTTACTTCAACATGAAAGCTGGATGTAAAATCATCTTCGGCTATTCAAGTTAAAGGTGGTGTTTTTTTTTAATCAATAAGGATGATGGTACACAATAGGAGAGATGGTAATGCACATTCCCAAAAGCCACACTTGCAAAAGTATTTGTATCAAATGGGTTCAAAACCCCGAAAAAAATTCAACCATCTAAACTCACAAGGGGAATAAAATCCCATGGAACTTTTGAAAGTCTAATAGATACATGGAAATTGTTATTCACATACGCCATGTAAACCATTTTAAAGTTGTTAGATATAGCAACAAGGTCCTTTGTTCAGGAAAAAGGCACACATTGAAGGCAACGCAAGAATATTCATTGATAAATTTTTCTAGAACTCCATAAAGATATGGATCTAGCGTTCGGACAGTGTCAATAAATTACCCTCGCAGAAACCACTGGTGGGATAATCTTTATTTACAAACTTGTTTATAAATTTTAAGTTTTCATCCCAGTCCCTTGTGAGATGAGCCTTCGTGTGTATTCAGGTTTGAGCCAATGTTCTTTAGTTGCCATTCTCATTTCATCATCGGGCAATTTTCTAAATTGGAGCAACATATGTATTCAGTTTTGAAGCCTCATCATCATGTTGAAGCATTTTTCCGACTTGGAGTAATCAAAAATGGATTTCCCAGTTAGTTAAAAACTCTCATTACAGAGGAGCTCGATATAAGGAAAAAAAACAGTTGGCTTTTGCTATAACCACTTGTTTATGCTTAAAAAAAAATACCTATTTACTTTTCTAACGTGTGTGAAGATAACAAAGCATTCTGTCTGTCAAAGCAACCAATAACACACTCTTTTTGTTCACCTTTTTCAAAACAACGTAACAAAATATTTCCAGTAGGTTTCAACCAGCTCATTTTCAGATCCAAGAAAGATCTTCTAAATATTTTCCCAGCATCAAATGTAATACCCTGTATTTTTAGTTACTGTTTCAGGTCGGTTTATGCCCGGATTAGTTAACCTTATGGATTAGGTTGTGGTTCCTTAGCCTTAGCCTAAGTGGGTTGATTGAAACTAGGAAAGCTAGGTAGAAATAGAGTCACCTTATTAGTTTTAATAATTAAATAAAAATGAAAAAAATTAAAAGATAAATAAATAAAATTAAATAAAGATTTAATTATGTGTGTTAAGTATTATTATAATTTATAAATGTTAATATAAAAATGAGATTCATGAAAAGTTTAGAAAAATAATTTTAGAAGTAAGAAATCAAAAGGTTGGGAAAAATAAAAAGAGATGGAGATAAAGATAAAGATTTTTGGAGAAGGAAAATAAACAAAATCAAGAGGAGTTTGTAGCAATTGAGAAGTAGAATGTTAAATCCCCCTTCTCCTTGCGTTTTTGTTAATACTTGATTTTAATTTCGTTTAATCTTGTATCATTAGTTTCTGAAATTTACCTGTGTAGTTTTATGTACCCGATTGATGATCAGACTATGAATATTCACGGATAACATGATTAGGTATCTCCGGTTAAAATTTGAGGTTAATCCACCGTAAATTCACCATTCAATATTTGTTTTAGTTTAGGGGATGTTTCTGAAATTTCTGGACAGGGTCGCTTTGCTGTGGTTTTCATGTTCTTAGACAGTCTTAATTATGTTAAAATGATTTTAGGTCTTAACAAAAGTTGTAGATAAACATGTTATCTTTCATTTTGCTTTAAAATTGCTCAATTTAAGAGTTTTTACCTATTTCTCATCCCCACTTTCCCTAAATCCCATCCCAACAACACAAATCAAATTTTGCATAACTCTTTTTAGAGTGGGTAAACAAAAATCACTTCCATTTAGCCCAATCTCCGTACGTAACCTGAATTCCCGTCACCACCAAATTAATTATAGGTTTGGAGATTAATTTGTAAATCACCGTCTTAATCAGGTTAGCAATCTCAACTTACTGTAACTATACTTTTGCATGGTGTGGGACGAGCTTCGCTCTTCCTCTTTATCACACTGCTCAATCACTCATTAACAATTTGAGCCCAATAAATTAACGCAATCAGAACCTAAAACTATAAAATGCATTAGAAAAAGGTGAAGAGCCATATGACTTAAACATCTGCATCTGAAGGGATGCCATGAAACAAAAGTTTCTTCGAGGATACCCATAAAAAACTATATCAAGTTTAAATTCAACCAAATCTTTTGCTCTTTCAACCCGCACATTCTCAAACATGGTAAATTTGATCACGAAAATGTCTTGGATTCATTCATACAGTTGGAAAAATTAGACAGTTTTCAATTCAATGAATTACAAAAACTTCGAAATTAGTGGTATTTGACAACAATCATCATAGAATCAATTAGGACTTTAGGAGGATGGAAGTTCCCAATTTTCTTGGAGAAGATTGGATTATGTACACCGTTTTCTATGTCTGGTTGCAGTAAAAGATAGGCTGAGATTTCAGAGAAAGGAAGAAGAAGACGGTGGTTAATGCAGATGAAGTTTAACTATGGAATATTATTGGGTATTTTAATTACCCAACCTAAAAAAGATCATAAGAAATTTAATTTGTGTAGTTGGGATATGATTCAGGGAAAGTGGGGATAGGAAATAGGTAAAACCATTTGAGATTAATATGAATTTACTGTGAATATTTTGCTAATACGATTTTATCTGCCTAGTTTTTAGAATGATAATATAAAACAAATATCTTTTGTTTGAACTGTTGGTTTGGTGTGAATTTTGGATATGTAATATATGGATGTGTCAAGAATGTTCCTGCAAAATTTGGAGATGATCAGATAAAGTTATTACCATCGAAGATATAATGTAATATGGATGCAATTAACTTGTTTGCATAAATGCTTGAAAGAAATACATATTGTTAAGCCATGGTTGCTTATTTTGTTTGTGAAAATGATTTATAAAAGAAAATGAGTTCATGTTTTACCGTTAAATATGAAACATTTTTCATGCTAACGGCGGGTAATGATTCCCATGGGAACTTGCGCTTCCCGACCATCGATGCCGACTGTCCATGACGATAAATAATTGGTGGATGTACGAACCAAGGTTTTCGTACCGTGAATGAAACAGGTAATGATCCCTTAAAGCAGACGGGTATGATCCCCATAAGAGTTTTTGTTCCTGACCATCGATGGAGGTTGTCCGTGCGAATAAACGATAAGCGGATGTATGAACCAAGGTTTTCGTACCATGAACTCATGGTTTCTCTCTGAAGATATTAATACGTGAATACATATGTTGAATCTTTGACGAATGACTTGTTGTCAATTATTTTGGTATTGTAAACTCATGGTTTATTTGTGACAATATTGATATGTAACTCATGTTCTGAAATTTAAAAGGATGGGTTGTTGGAAACATTATTGATGATGCTAATTGGTGCATTGAATCCTAAATAGATAATTTGTTGGGAATAATATTGGTATTGCGAACTCATGATTGAACAAACAAACTTGATGATTTGTTGATGCATTATTGTGAAGTCTTATTTGAAATCTTAATTAAATGATTTGTTAGAAACAATAATAAAAACGGGTAGGAAAATACCTACCATTGCTTGCACGATAGGAAAATACCGAGTAGAAAGAGCTTTACTTGACTTAGGAGCAAGTGTGAATTTATTACCATACCATGTGTACTTAAAGCTAGGAATTGGAGAATTGAAACCTACCAAGATAACACTCCAGTTAGCTGATAGGTCTGTTAAATTCCCTCGTGGTGTGACAGAGGATGTTCTTATTGAGGTCGACAAGTTTATTTTATCCCGTGTATTTCGTTGTCCTAGATACCCAACATGTCCCTGACCCAGAGAACCAGATACCGGTGATTTTAGGTCGCCCATTTTTGGCTACGTCTAATGCAATCATAAATTGTCGAAATGGTATCATGAACCTATCTTTTGGTAATATGACTATTGAGCTGAATATTTTTAATGTGAACAAGCTACATTCTGAGCTAGATAACACATATATTGAAGAAGTGAACATGATAGGAACCTTAGATCAGGAGGCATTACCAAACATCGTATCGGAAGATCCGTTAGAGAGTTTTCTATCCCATTTGATCCTGGATTTCGACAATGATAGTAACATCAAACGAGTAAATGCTCTGTTGGAGTCTTTTCCTGTGATTATAATTTCCGATTTGGATAGTGATCAGGAGATTAGGTCAGAGACCGTGCTTCAAGAAAATAAGAAAACTTTAGAGTGGACCATAGCGGATATGAAGCAAGCTGAAGATGAACCACCTGATTGCAACTTAGAGAAAGCAATTGACCTTTTTCAAGAACACGATGGTCTAGAAATTAGGAATAGTGTGACTAGTCTATGTAGAGACAACCAGAATTCTAAGTTTGGGGGTAGCGCACTAGAAGAATCTCTTGAGTATTTTAAGGACTGGGATGATCCGGAAATTCTAGCAATAATTAGAGGTTTGTCTGAGGGTAGTGAAAACCCTAAGTTTGGGGGTAGCGAACTAGAAAAATCTCTTGAGTATTTTAAGGACTGGGATGATCCGGAAATTCAAGCAATAATTAGAGGCTTGTCTGAGGGTAGTGATGATTCTTCTGATCGTCAAGTATCCCTAAGTTGAGTCCCTAACTTGGGACTCGAGTCTTGTACATCTGAGATATTACTAGAGTCTGTTCAGAATCCGCAACCCGATCCTCCTGATACTGTCCAGGAGGTAACCCAGGTATTAGAGACCCATTTTGCGGATGAATATAGTTATCGAGACACACATATGAAGCTCAATCATGCAAACCCAGTTGTCTTGACAGAAACCTTAGATGAGGACGTACTCCTTCCGTTCATTTTTGTAATCCAGTGCAGTTGTCTCATACTCATGTTAGCTCTATTTTGTCTTATGGACCCACAATTATTTCTACTATTGGTATACGACTTCGGAAGGTGACAATTCTTTGAGAGGTACTTTATGTCTAGCTAATGACTATAAATTTAGAATTTACTGGGAGGCTCCCGCACTCATGTGATTCGGCAATATCCTTCCTTATTTCTTTTCCCAACAGTGGTAACAGTTTCTCCTTGTTCATGTTTTTAATTTTATCTTTAGAACATTGAGGACAATGCTAGATTTAAGTTTGGGGGTGGGGAAGAAACTTTTTGTTAGCTTAAACTCCAGAGCCTAGAAATTTATCATTATTAAGAAGGACACTAACCAATCTAAGTGGATGGAAGCATTTTAGTTTTAGGAGTTGAGGAACTAATCTGACTAGATGGAAACATCTATAGAGTCTATTCATAAAAGCACAGAGCTCAGGTGTTAGAAATGATATGATAGTTCACCATATCTCGTTGAGTCCTTTTCGCTTTCTATTTTTATTTTTTATTTTATTTTAAGTGACTTGGTAGGGCACACGATTCAAGTTGTTACCATTGCTAGGATGAAATAGAGTGATAGAGATACCAAAAAAAAAAATTATGAAAAAGAAAGAATGAAAAAGAGAAATTGAGACCTGACCACTAGACCAAACGGAATAAAATTCAATAAATTCGACCACTGGTACCCTTGTATATGCCAGTTGTGTTGACCTAGAGTTAGGGTTATTGACCACTGGTTCCCTTGTATATGACAGTGTGTTGATATTAGTCAGACCGGTATCTCAATCATTTAGGTTAGGTTTATCTTGGCAGAGGCCTTCAGACAGATATGTGAAACACCGTTCACCCAAAAACCATCTACATTTTTCTTTATATCCATCTTCTTGATCTTTTCATGTGATTAGTTTGACTCCTAATGTGATGTCCATAGTGAAACTATCTTAGTAGAGCTCTGTCACTTATATGAATTTTAGTATGCTTGAGTGCAAACTCGTGTACAACAATTGGAATTTCGCATCAGGGTTCTTCCTCCCATAAGCAATAAGTATGTCAACCAATGAGGTTCTTTAGTGCCTTCCAAGGTTCTGTGTAGATAGCTAGGGTCTGGAGTATTGTTTTTGTGGGTACACCTCTGGTAAACCCTCCGGAGACAACACTTCGCCATTAGGGCCACCTAGTGGTTTAACGGCTTGCTGCACGTGCTAAGTGTAATCATTTTATTTTCAAGATTAGATTTGCTCGGGACTAGCAAATAATAAGTTTGGGGGTATTTGATAGACGCATTTATATGTCTATTTTCATCTCTTTTGTGTATTTTGTTTGTACCCTTTTCTTCTTATTATGGTGTTTTTGTGTTTGTTTAGGTGTTTTTGGAGAAATACACTTGTGTGAAAAAAGTTGCTCAAAAAGTGATATTTTACACCCCGGAGAAAAGTACTAAAGGCACCCCAGAATTACACCATAGGCACCCCAGAAATGTATCGGAGGCGTCCCAGAAATATGTCGGAAAAGTCACAGAAAAAGTGTTAAAGGCACCCTCATTTTGGATAAGAGCACCCTCAGGCACCCAGAGGATTAAGGCACCCACACTTTGGATTCAAGGCACTTCATCTTCAAGAATTCAATAAAACGATTTTTGGCGGGAAATGAAGAACAATTTTTGTTGGATTTTCAATCGAGAAAATGAACGGGTTAGATTGTGACTCAATCGCTCAAACTTGGTAGGAAGATGTGATATAGCATAAGGAACACAGTATGGGTAGTGGTTTCGATCAGTTTTGGCTGGAAATCCCGGTTCGATTCACACGCCCAAAATAGAGCAACACGTACTGTGCACGAGCTCAAGTGTGTTTCTGATGTGCATGGAGTGATGTGGAGGCGCGGGCAAACTTCTGAGGCGTGAAGAGGCTGATTTCGAGCGTACAAGGAGTGAGTTTACGTGTGCATGGGCTGAAAATGGTAATTATTCTTATTTTTGGGTAGCAAAGAATAATCGAATTGAAGAGAGAATATACGCAGTAAAGTGGGGATTTTTGGGATTCAAATCAGTATAAATACAAGTATCGATCATTGCAAAGCACGGTCTTATATTGATTTTCATTATTTTTTTTCTTCTTGTAAAGCATCCTTTGAGCAGTGAATATCAATTTTGAGTGTTTTTCCAACATGATGAGAGGCTAAATACCTTGTCATTGAGGCAATGGAGGATCTATTCACTCATGTTTGATTGGTAATATTATTTTTTTTATAATTTCTTTAATTATTTATCTTATTTAATTCACTTGGATCAATAAAAAAAAAGATAAAAATGGTTTTCTTAATTAGTTGTGAATCAGTTTGATATTTTATGCTTAGAATTAATTCTTTGATAAATCATGCTTAAGGATTACAATTCAATATTTGGACACCTTGTAGATTAATAAGTGATTTAATGAAGAAAAAAGAGCTTAGTAATTATTTCTGAAATATTATTTATAATCAATCAACTTGAAGTAATAGTGAATCCTGAGCCTTAATCCTTCTAAAATCTTGACATCACTCTTGAAAATTAATTTCCTTAATTTATAAGTTTATCTAAATCTAAAAAAAAAAAAGTTATTCCCTTCACAAGTTCGAAAAGAACCAAGTTTTTACCACTATTCACAACAACATTTGAAAATACATCATTCATTTGAGTCATTTGAACTAGTTGTGGTGAAGAAGAATATGGTTAATATGAAAGTGCTCATGCGGCTAACCATTTGGTTAACTGTTGTTGAACCAACAAACATACATGTTTGGATACGGTTACACAAACCTAAAACGTGCACATTTCTGTGTAACAAGCTCAGTTTTCGATCAAACGGTTCAAATATATTAGCTTGAATCTAATCAGGTTTTCATCTAATAATGAATATTGAATGCTTTCTTACTAAGCTAACATTGATTGCAAAATTTATTTGAAAGAGTATATGAGGAAGAACTCTACCAACTGGGAAACCTAATCCCGACACCTCATGTGTGATACTAGTTGTATAAGCTAGAGTCTTTTAACCTTAGGTTTCTACCGAGACCCTGTAGTTTAACGAGTTGAAGACTTCACTGAGATTGTGAAGCCAGACCGATACTACTTTATTATAATTGTGTGATTTGATCTTGTTGTTTCTATCGTATTGAGTACAATCGTAACGATTGGATTGAGATTGATATCTCCGATAAGAAAGATATAAAAGTAGTCACAAACATCTTCGTATCATCGTTTGTCATTCCACAATATCTTCTTTTGCCGCGTCGATTAAGATTATTATAAGGTGATTGATAATACTAGGCTGTTCTTCGGGAATATAAGTCTGGGTTATCAATTGGTTCATGTTCACCTTGATTTATCAAAAGACAGAACAAAACTCGTAGGTATTTTTGTGGGAGACAAATTTATCTATTATCATATACTTTTTTATTTGATATTGTCTTCGACTTTGGGTCGTAGCAACTCTTGGTTGTGGGTGAGAGAAGCTAAGGGAATCAAGTACGTAGTATCATGCTGGGATCAGAGACGTAAGGAGCGCAAAGTACCTTGGATCAGTGTGAGATTGATTGGGGTTCAACTACAATCCAGACCGAAGTTAGTTTGGATTAGGCTAGTGTTCGTAGCGGCTTAATCTAGTGTGTGTTCAATCTGGACTAGGTCCCGGGGTTTTTCTGCATTTGCGGTTTTCTCGTTAACAAAATTCTGGTATTTGTCTTATTTCTTTTCCGTATTATATTTTGTTATATAATTGAAATATCACTGGTTGTTCATTAATATCGATCAATTAGAATATCCAACCTTTGGTTTTTGATTTACACTGATTGAAACTTGAAAATTGGTCTTTGGTACCGTTTAAGTTGTTTCACATAATAATCAGGCTCACGGATTTCTATCTGTTTGATTTGATTATTACATTGTGAAATACATATAATATAACTCTTTTATATAATTTATTAAGAATGAGTTCAGTTGATTCTCTTGAAAGTATATTGGAGTTATTCCATACAGATTGCTAAGAGAAATATTGGGTGTGTTTGTTGTACCACCAACTTTTCAATTGGTATCAGAGTAGGCAAACACATTTAAGACCTTATAAGTCTGTGTTTATGGCGAACTGACTCTATAGACGATAAGAATATCTCCGATAACATCATCTCAGAGTCACCCTTGTGAGCTTTAAAGTCCTTAATATTTTAATAAAGACTTTGTTTTTGGTCCTTTGTCTGAATATACATTTTACTGGGAGAAATTTCTTAATGAACAATTGGATGAGCTTTCGGATGAAAGTGATTCATAAGAAGGACAAAGTCTTGATGAGGAAGTCTCTCAATATATCAAGTTGTTTGACCGTGCTTTGAAAGAAAAGAAGTCAACAACTTGCTTGAGTAAATAAATTGATCCTCTTTGCCAAGATTTTTTTTTTTAGAAAAATCTTTAAGGGATATGATTGTTGATATAAACTCTTACAATCAATCGTTAAAGATCGAGAAGAAGATGTGCACTCAAAAAGATCTGAGTGTGATAATCTTCTTCGAAATCTCTTTGTGTTGAAAGAAAAACTTGCAGAATCTGTAGCAAGATATGACCTTCAACAAAAATGTTATAACGACAAAGAACTCAGTTATCTCTCCAAAGAAAAATACTTGGGGACTGACCTTGTTGTTGCTCTTGATAAAGTGAAGTCACTGGAAGAGAGTCTGAGTAGATTCAGTTCTAGATCCACATAATTATCTTCTATGCTTGGCGCATGTAAAAATATCGTGATACACGTGGTCTGGGATATAAAGGAATAAACTCTCCAAAAACTAATAAGATCAATTTTGTTAAAGCTAATGATAACTCTTCGTGTGAGAAACCTTTTGCAGCTTGTAATGATTCTAGAAATAAGGATTTTGCTCCTTCGAAATCTAGTCACACGAGAACGGTGAAGAACAATTCTTTTAACTGTTATTATTACGGAAATAAAGGACATTCTGAGCGAATATGTCATTTTCGTTTAAGGAATGAAAAAATTCATAACATTCTTGCATGGATGTCTAAAGAAGTTATGAAGCATGTCTCTCATGTTGTCGGAGTAAAAGGAATTGTCTACAATCAAGAAAATTTATGTGATAAGTCTTTTCTTAATTGTGTTTTTGAAACAAAAAATACAGATTATGGTAGAAGGAAGATCAGCAGAAGGGAAACAGACTTCTTAAATAACTCTGAAAATAGAAAAGGGAAAGAAAGGTTGGGTTCCTTTTCTCTCTCTGAAGAAGACTGTGGATCCAAGTCTCCTGCTTTAGATTTCATTCATATCAATAATCGATTCTCAGAGGTTAAATCAGCATAAACATGCTCAAACGGATCATCAAAAAGACAAGGAAAGCGGATGGCTCAGGTACTTCTTGTTCCTCTCTTGATAAAACTCCTTTAAGTAAGTCAGGTGATTTTTCTGTAAATCCTCTTGAAGGAGAGAAAAAAGAAGTCAATATTTATGAGCAAAATGCTCATCTAAATACAACATGACTGCTCAATGTAGCATTCTTCTTGTGGTCTAAGAAGGATGCTCATAGTCTCAAGAAGTGTGTCTTGAGAATGCTGTCAAGGTTGTATTTTTTTTTTTTCATTCTTATTTTGCAAGCGATGGTTGGGGCACCTGGGTCTTCGTACTTAGGAGTTGTGGTGCTCTGAATGATCGAACTTACATGTCTAGCTAAAAAGGATTTTTTAGGGACATTAAGCTTTCGCTTTCGGGTACACATATCCTTAAGGAACTTGGCATAAGCCGGTAGTTGCCTAATTGCTTCTAGTAATGTAAGGTTTATGGTAACTTTCTTAAAAACCTCAATTATGTCATTAAAGTTGGGTTCACTCTTTGTTGGTGCTAGTAGCCGGGGAAATGGGGCTCTAGGCATAAAATAGGGCCTCTCAGGAACCGAATCGGCATTATTAGAAACTTTATCAGTCTCTTCAGTATGGATGGTCCTGAGGGGTGAACTACAGTATGCTCACTATCAGGCATGGTTACCTTGTTGTATATAACTCTACCACTCCTAAGGGTTTTGATTGCATTCACATGATCAGATGATCTTCCTCCTATTTCATGAACTCCTCTAGGATTAGGTTGTGTCTGACTAGGAGAACTCCCATTATATCTCTCACTTAGAATTTTAGCCATTTGGCCAATTTGAAGATCTAACTTAGCAATAGCCTTGTTAGTGTTTAGAAAATTCTGATGGGTTTCCTCTTGAAAACTAGCCTGGTTCTTTTGTAATATACTAAGAGATTCCTCAACGCTAGTTAGTCAATTCTCAAAAGGGTTCTGGATTTGGGATTGACCTGAGGAGTTCTTATTATAACAAAAACCTGGCGGAAGTGGAGAATTACTAGACTGTTCTTGACTCTGGCCCTTAGACCAAGAGAAATTAGGATGGTTTCTCCAACCAGGGTTGTAGGTTTCTGAGTACGGATCAAACCTCTGACGGTTCTCAAATCTAATGTTATTATAAAGAGCATTGGCTTGCTCTTCATTATTCTGTCCTTCCCGAAAAGTCTCCCCTCTACCACTAGTGTGACCCAATTTCAAAGCTTCTAACCTCTTTGCTATAGCAGCAATTCTGGCATCTGACTCATAGCCTCCTTCTACCCTATTGACATTTCCTCTATTTAGAAGAATTGTTTTCTTGGGCTCCCTATTATTTTCCCACTGTTGGGTTTTATCGGCGATGTCATTCAAAAATCCCATTGCCGCATCAACAGTTTGGTTTTCAAACCCACCAGTGCACAAGGATTCAACCATGGTTGTTGTCGAATAATCTAAACCCTCGTAAAGGATTTGAACTAGTCTAGCATTTTCTATACCATGTTGAGGACATTGGGATAACAAGTCATTTAACCTTTCCAAATACCTATATAGGGATTCTCCCTCTTGTTGAGAAAAAGTACAGATTTGCGTCCTAATAGACAATATTTTATGCCTAGGGAAAAATTTCTGTAAAAAGGCAGATGTAAGTTGGTCATAGGTTTCAATTGACTCAGGAGGAAAACTATACAACCATGATTTGGATTTATCTTTTAAGGAAAATGGGAATAGCCTAAGTTTCAGAGCATCATCATCTAGGTTTCTAATTCGTAGAATACTACAAATTTCCTCAAAATCCCTAATATGAAAATAGGGGTTTTCATTTTCTTTCCCTAAAAAGATTGGGAGCATCTGTAGAGTCCCTGGTTTTAATTCATAAGTTGCTTCTGTGTCAGCTAACTTAATACACGACGGACGAGTAGTCCTAGTAGGATTCAACAATGCTTTCAAAGTTGTCATTTCTGGCGCTATCGGAATAGTAGGGATTCTCTCCTCAGTAAACTGCGTGCGTTCAAAACAGGACCTTTCGAGAACAGGACTTTCTAAATTAAGGTAATCGAAATCTTTAGAATTAATAGGTTCCTCCCTAATGAATCGACCTAAAACGTCTCTTTTACGTTGTGGCATACACAAGAATATGGAAGAGAATTATAAACAATCACAAAGCAAGGCTGACTCAACCAAATCAAACCTATTGATTTCTAGCAAACAAAAAGCATGATGGCTCCACTTAGATTGTTTCTAGACTAGCTTCTATCTCTCGAAGGGGAATTCGTTACAAGTTGAGCAAACCCCTCTGGATCAATCCAAGCTAATGTGAGATGAAACTGAGGCGAGGGAAGCTCAATGGAGATTTGATACCCAAGGCCTCACTGGCGTTACAAGGAGGCTTGTTTCAACTCCCAGAAGTCATCATGACCTTTGAAATTGCTTAAAAGGTAACCAATATTCCTCGAAAATTTTTCCTAACAAGCTCGATACCCTATAGATCTCTTTCTAACCAGATTTTAAGGCTTGGGTTCGCGTTAGGTTTTGTTTTCCTAAGGCGGGAAAGAAGGGAACGGTGATGAAATCCGAACCCTTATCTTATATGGCCAGTCCTTGCCCTTTACTAGGAATATAAAAACAGTCTGTATTCAGTCCTCAACAGATATGCACCGTAAGGAATACAGTAACTCGCTGACAGGAGATTCGCGAGTGTTCAGATTCTTACCTCCCGTTCCAGACGGGGGATAAATCGGTTGTATTCGAATCGGGCCACTGACTCCTGTGTCAGTGTGTGAACCCAAGGTTCAGAGACAATATCGTAATTGTCCTCCTTCTCTGCAAACAGTTTAATATTTAAAGATACCCTTCCGTAGGGTATAAAAAATAATGTCCAAAAGTTTAAAGTCCAAAGTCCAAAACAAAAGAAAAAAGTACAAAATAGTAAAGAAACCCTAATACAATTTCTAAAAGTAATAAAATCTAAAAAAAAATAAAAAAATACTAAAAAAATCTTCTTCTTCACTCATTTGGATTCTTCTTTTCTTTCGTTCTTTGGCTTCGCTTTTCTATTCAGCACTTTATCTTTGTTTCCTTAGCTCAGCTCCAAATCTGAAAAGAATCAAAAAATACTAAACCAGTAAAAAAGAACAAAAATAATAAAAAACTAAAAAAATAATAATAATCTAAAACCCTAAAAACAAGTCCCCGGCAGCGGCGCCAAAAATTGATGTGATTGTTCAGTTGTTCGTAAAGTGGTAAATAAAGTTGTCGTTCTCTCGAACTTGTGAAGGATTTTCGAAAATTGAATAAAATTGTTTCAAACATATAAGAAAATACCAAGACTCAGGATTCCACCAATGACCAATCAACAGATAAACTCTAATCAATATTCATGCAATTCTTTCTTTAAAAGTGATCTAATATTTTGCCTCTAATTGATTTTTGAAGTAATAGTTGTAATCACCAAGCATAAAACATCAAAAGTTTTAAAACCAAGCATGTTCCATCAAAATAATTCACAACAACTCAATAAAAATCAATAATTCTTTGAAGTTCTATGCAAATAATCTCTTAAAATAACTGCAATAAATAGATAAAAATAGAATTATACCAATTTTCATGAAACAATGGCTTCCTACGTTGCCTTGGCTAAGGTGTTTAGCTTCTCATATTAGTCACTTGCTCAAAATACATGTTTTATAGATCAAAAAGTTGATTAAAAGAAGTAAACAACGCAACAGAAAAATCGCAACAACAGTTCCGTTGCCAAGTCGCTGTTACTCCGTTACAAAGAGAAAAAAGGTAACAGAACTGAATCTCTGTTGCAGAACAAACAACGATGCTTAGTTTCAACTGTCGCTGTTGTTTCTGTTTTAAGTCTGTCGAAAAACGACAGTCCTGGAGGGTGTGTTCTTCAACTCCTTCTTCTTCCCTACGCAGCAGCAGCTCTGCAACTCGCTCCTTTCGCCTCCTCTGCTCTCTGCTAGACCCCTATTCTCTTCTTCTTCTTTTTTTCTTTTGTGAACCCATCCCATGCTATTTATACACACACAGGGCGATTAAAATCCGAGATAAATCCGAGTATAACTCGGTTTCCTTTTTTTCACGGAACCCTCTTTACGCGTCTTCTTTAGGTCTCCAACTTATCCCAAACTCTTAGTTACATATAGAAGAATCTATATGAATGTATATCCACAACTTAGTCACACTGGAAATCCAAATTCGACTCGAACAAAACCCAACATAGTACGAGTTTTTCTTCTTCACTGTTTTATCTCCAATCGGTTCTCACGGCTTATCCAGCCACTTCTGGCCCTTCAAATCACCCATGTTAGCTTCCTATAAGTCCACAGAGTAAGCCCAAACATTTCCGGCCCTTTAATCGCACTATAGCTCCTTCGAAAATTCCGATCAAAAACTGCCAGTTAACAAACTCACTTTCCTGCCAAAACTTCATTTGAAATGTGAAGAAGAGATTCCCCCTATCCAGTTCAGGGGTGCAAATAGCAAGTGGGGTTGAAACAAAATTCCTGGGGTGGAAATAACCAAAACTTGGGTGCCTTTAGTAATTTTTCTGGGATGTTTTCCAAAATTTTTCGGGGTTCCTCCGGGGTATTTCTGGGGTACTTCCGGTACACTTCTGGGGCGCTTCCGGTACTCTATCAACGGAGGTCCAAATGCCGTATTTTCAGCCAATTTCGCCGCAAAACTTTATTCTTCTAAAAACACCTACAAATAAATAAATAACCAAATAAGTACAATATCGAGCACTAACAATATATACAATTAAGATATATTAGACACATAAATGCGTCTATCAGATATGTGTGTTTGCGTCTGTGAAATATGATTGTCCCATACCTTGTCAAAAGTTAACTGTTTCATATGTCGATATGCATGTATTGATAAAAGAATGAATGAAATTTTGACATTACAAAAGATAAGCCTATTATGTCGTTTATTGATGGAAGATAGGTTAAAATATTTTGTTTACGAGGATTATGTCTATATGTCATTGTGCAAATAGTGATGGAAAATAGAATGAATCCTTGTTTATTCCGCAATATTGATCTTCCTTGATCCATATTTTTGTGTATATATTTTGAGGCTCTGTAAGTTCTCTTATGTTGAGCATTTACAATTAGATTAATTATAGGTTCTCTTGTGATTAATCTAATTGAGTATTTCTGGATTCAAATTCATATTCGTATGTTATTTGTTATGTCCAAGGAAACCCTTTTTTTCTTACGAAATTAAGGCCGCTCTTGTTTTTCTTTCGGGACTGACATATTATGGGGGAGAGTTCTTAATTGAACTTATGCTTAATTGCCAAATCTTTGTGTGGATTGCGGTTGTGGAATATTATAGGAGTTATCTTGTATCTTTATAAACTCCTTGAGGAAAGCATTTAGCTTCGTCTATACGATTTCATCTAAATAAGTTGATACGTGCTTTTGTCATGAAATGTCTCTTTTGGAAATTTCATCAGGATCCCGTTTTCGTACCTTTGCCAACTTTATTGACAAAAAGGGGGAGAATTAATATGTAGTTCATACTAAAAATACATATGGTTTTCGGATCAATATGTAAGGGGGAGTGGTTTCCATGTGAAGCGGAGTATTGACTAAGGGGGAGTGACACATATCACCATAGTATTTTTGTCGAAATTGTGATACAATTGAACTTTGATGATGTTTAATAATACTATGACACTGTATAACAATGATCGAGAATACTTGTTTTCTCATTGTTATAACTATGAATTTTCAACAACGATGATGCTAAACTTACAACCTTTGGGATCATTAGAGTACTTGGAAGTGACGAAGATGTCGAGTAATGTTGAAGATTAGGCATGCGGAATAGGAGTTACAAAAGTTTATTTATTTATATTTGTATTATATATATATTGATAGTTTTGTCACTAAAATTGACAAAGGGGAAGATTGTTAGAGCACTGCTCGGTCGAACTCGCATGCGTTGCTATCTCAAGCATGTTTGTCAATGTTAGTGATCAAAACTATAAAGAGCTATTCAAGGAACTGGTGGAACTTCATCAACTAAAAGCTATGTGGAGATCTGAACTTATCTATCACTCAAAAGTCTATCTACTCTATCTCCTATCTTGAGACAAAAGTCGTTTTGCAATATAGACTTTGATTATACACATTTGCTATTTCGAGCCGAGTTTATCTCGCTTATCTATTTCTCAAAATATGTGTTAGTAAGCTTTCGCTATGGCCAAGTTCATCTTTACCTAGTAAATAAAGTCATTTTATGTTTCAATCATTTTGAAAATGTCTTTGAAGAAAAATGGTTTGTGAATAACAACTATATAACGTCCTCTAAGAATGTTTCAATGATTGAAATGAGAGTTTAGATTATATAACCAATGTTTGATATAATCATTGTGTGGTAATTCCTTATTCCTTAGAGGAATAAGGAATAAGATGAACTTTGTTGATCAAGGAATTATATATATATAATTCCTTATTCCTTGAACCAAAGTATGTGTACTTTGTTGATCAAGAAAATCGGAACAAGAGTCCATAAACTCAGTCCGCGAACTGTCGAAGGTTCTCATCCCGAGAAAATCTGCTAGAGTTTGTAAACTCCTTCCGGGAACTTAGTCCGCGTACTTGAGTTGGTTATATATAAATACGATTATTTGTGAACTTATATTTATATTAACTAAGAAAAGCAATTTTCAAACTGTGGCTATAAAGTTCATGAATCGATTCGAGTAAATCAAATCGCTTTTTCTTCGATTATGTCTTGTATACTTCTATAAGATATAAGAAATTGAAGAACTCTCGAACTAGTTCATTTGAGTCATTTGAACTATTTATGGTGAACAAGAATATGGTTAATATGAAAGTGCTCATGTGGCTAACCATTTGGTTAACTATTGTTGAACCAAAAAATGTACATGTTTGGGAACGATTACACAAACCTAAAACGTGCATTTCATTTGTGTGTAACAAGCTAAGTTTTCGATCCAACGGTTAGAAGATATTATCTTGAATCTAATCAGGTTTTCATATAACAACGAATATTGAATGCTTTGTTACTAAACTAACATTGATTGCAAACCCTGATTTGAAAGACTATATAAGGAAGGACTCTGGCAACTGGGAAACCTAATCCCTATACCTCATGTGTGATACTAGTTGTATAATCTATAGTCGATTCTCCGTTCACCTTAGGTTTCTACCGAGACCTTATAAGTTAACGACTTGAAGACTTCATTGGGATTGTGAAGACAGACTGATACTACTTTCTTGTAGTTGTGTGGTCTGATCTTGCTGTTTCTATCGTATTTAGTACAATCGTAATGATTTTCTTGAGATTAATGTCTCCAATATGCAAGATATAAAAGTAGTCACAAATATCTTCGTCTCATCATTTGTGAGTCCACCATATCTTCTTTCGCCGCGTGGATTAAGATTATTATGAGGCGATTGTTAATACTAGGTTGTTCTTCGGGAATATAAGTCCGGGTTATCAATTGGTTCTTGTGCACCTTGATTTATCAAAAGACGGAAAAAAACTCGTAGGTATTTCTGTGGGATACAGATTTATCTATTACCGTAGAATTTCTGTGTGATACAGATTTGCTTATTACAGTCTTCGACTTTGGGTCGTAACAACTCTTAGTTGTGGGTGAGATCAGCAAAGTGAATCAAGTGCGTACTTTCCTGCTGGGATGAGAGATGTAAGGAGCGCAAAGTACCTTAGATCAGTGTGAGATTGATTAGGGCTCAACTACAGTCCATATCGAAGTTAGTTTGTAGTGGACTAGTGTCTGTAGCGGCTTAATACAGTGTGTGTTCAATCTGGACTAGGTCCCGGTTTTTTTTTTTTTTTGCATTTGCGGTTTCCTCGTTAACAAAATTCTGGTGTCTGTGTTATTTCTTTTCCGCATTATATTTTCTTATATAATTGAAATATCACAGGTTGTGCGTTAAGATCAATCAATTAGAATTTACAACTTTTGGTTGTTGATTTACATTGATTGACACTTGAACATTGGTCTTTTGTACCGTTCAAGTTGTTTCACATAATAATCAGGCTCACAAATTTCTATCTGTTCGATTTGTTGATTACATTGTGAAATAGAGATATTATAACTCTTTGATATACTTTATTAAGATTGAGTCTAGTTTTTTCTCTTGAAAGTATATTGGGGTTAGTCCATACACATTGATAAGAGAAATATTGGGTGTGGTGGTTGTTTTGCAGCTTGATTTGAAAAACCATTTAGTTTCTACCAAACCCTTGAATCTGTCCTTTTTGACTCCCAAATATCTCCCGTGTTTGCTTTATTCCTTTTCTTGTACCCAGCTGTGTTCTTTTGGCCTTGTGTGATTTAGTGAATTAATGTAATGTTTTACGTTGGACTTGTTTAGCTAGGATTGGATTTTTGGGATTTAGATGTTTTGTTTTGGCCATGTGTTGGATATGATCAACCGTATGTAGAAAATTTTCTATTAATTCTCTTCACAGAGCTTGTAACAACATACAACAACTACAAGACTCACAAACAATTGGATTAACAAAAAAGAAGACGTTATTCAGCTCATTCTAGATCACTTCTCTCAACAATATACAACACCACTTACAATAATAGATGAAGATCTCTTTACAATTATCAGACTAAGATTAAATCCCAGAAAATCGAAACTACTTACAAAAGAAGTAACTACAACAGAAATCAAACAAGCCCTCTTCTCCGTAAACTCTGAAAGTGCATGGGGTCCAGACGAATATATAAGTAAGTTTTTCAAGGTTTTCCGGGAAACAACTCACCCCCAACTGATAGCAATAGTTAGAAGTTTTTTTTTTGATAACTTAAACATGCATCCTCTCATGAATCACACGAACATAACACTAATACCTAAAGTTGACCATCCGTCGAAACCTTCACAGTTCAGACCCATAGTGCTCTGTAACGTCACATATAAAATCATATCAAAAATCTTGGTTAACGGAATTTGACCCCTTTTACCCTTTATAGTAAGCCCTTACCAAAGTGCTTTTTTACCACAAAGATCAATACCTGACAATATAACAATAGCTGGAGAACTCTTCCACCATATCAGAACCTCAAACCTAACTAAAGATCCAAAAATATCTCTCAAACTAGACATCCAGAAAGCTTATTATAGCTAAGATTGGTGATTCATCAAAACCTCATTTACAAAACTTGGATTTCCACAGACATTTATAAACTACATTATGTTATGCATCACAACAGTTACATACTCGATAAAAATAAAATGGTACACCCCATGGATACATCAGTCCAAATAGAGGTATAAGATAAGGACACCCAATTTCCTCCTATATTTTCATCATATGTGCTAAAATCCTATTTACAGACCTAGGAAACCTTTAAAACCAAAAATTAGTTCAAGGACTTAACATATCAAATATAGCACCGCCAATTCTTCACTTAATGTATGCAGATGATTTACTAATCACATACAAATCTTCAAATCAGAGTAATCAACATCTTAAAAACATCATCCACTCCTATAGCACTTCTATCGGTCAGGTAATTAAAACTACCAAATTAGTAATCATCCATCACCCAAACATTGACTCGATCAAGATAAATGATCTTCAACATTTATTCAATATGCCAACTGATGAGTGCCAAATATTGTATATATTTATCCCTTTTTGTTGGCATTTAACTCATCTTTTGTGCATTAATTCTACATTTTATCCCATACTCTGTATTTTCATTGTTTTCAAGAATAAATATTTTTCTTGCTTAATTTTATATTTTTAGGTAATAAATAAAGTCTGGATGAATTGCGGAGCGGAATAGAACAGAAAAGTAGTGAAAAGTCGGGAGGAGTTACGCAAGGAAGCGGCGAAGAATGGTGGGAACAAGTCCAAAAAGCTAGGAATGGGCTCAAGAAGGAAGAATTGTTCTTAAAGAAGATATGGGCTTGACATACCCAGGGCCCAAAACCCTTACTCAAACCCATTTCCACTATCCAAGCCCGTTTCGGATTTCAGCCGTCAGATCGAAGCATTTCATCATCCTACGGTCGCTCCATCATCGCACATCAAACTCCGAAGCTCTCGCTTTACATCGCAACGCCCATCTCCATCTTGGGCCGTCCTTTTCGTTGCATTCCTTCATCCGACGGTCGCTCCTATATGCTCCTATCTCACCGTTAGATCCACCTACCAGCTTCGCATCCAGTGGCTTACCGTCTCTGGACATCGAACCTTGATACCCCCGCTCAACACCTAATCACCGAACCCTATACTACCCAAAACAAACAGACCCTCCACCATTCTCCATCGTCTTCTCTCCCTCACCATCTCCGTCTGCAAACTCCATCACCACCACCACCAACTCTTCCAGCGCCATCACCTACTCCATCAACAACTCTCCACCGAATCATCTAAACCCATCACACCTATCATTACCCTCACGTCCTACGCCATCTATTCCACCAATTTCACAACCCTAGTTTCTGTTAGGGTTTGGGAATTTGTGAACTAGGTAGTAGAGGAAGCTAGATGAAGAAATTAACACATGGGAATGGAGCAAGGAGTGATTATAGAGCATGGGTCGAGGTCAGTTGGGATCAATTTCAACAAATTAGGTGAGCTTCACCAACCCTAGTTCAACTGTTTTGGGGGGAAATTGGGGGAAATTCTATAACTTGTAATTGGATATAAATTGAGGTTTGGGGGGATGTGTTAGAGGGGATCTCTGGACTAGCCAGCAGAGAGAATTGAAGAAAATTTTATCTTGATTCCAATTCCAGTTTTTTAGGCAGTTAACAGTTGAATGTGTGCATTTTCATTTATCTTGAATGTTGTATGTTGTGTTTAATTTATCTTATTTGATGAATGTTGTTGCTATTAACATGTTTAGTATGAGCTAAGTTACTGCATCTAAGGCTCAGATGAAGCCTTAGCGCACTGTTGAATGATGAATTATTAGGATAGACATCTTAATGCCTGTTTTGCTTGAGTAATGAGAAGAAGTTAGTGCTTTGATATGCCTGTGATTGACTGTGCTGTCAAAAGACAGTCAATACTAGGGGCAAATCAGTGAGCAAACTGATTTTCTTCCCATTATAGTTGTATGCTTAAGATCTTCATATCAACCTAGAATTGCATTGTTTGGCTAGGACACAAAGGTGAATTCTAAGCCTTAGCTTAGCCACAACCCTTTTTACAGTCGCTTTCAATTTCAATTCTGTTTTGGTTCCCTGCTCAGTTAAATTTCTTAGATATCTTGTTTAGTTTTTCTTGCATTTTGAAGCCCGTTGTGCACTGAAATCAGTGCACAAACTCCTCCTTGCCCTTGGCTTACAGCCTTGGTTCTTTGCTGTTTTGTCATTTGCCATCTGCTATTTAATCTTAACTGTTTTATCTTCACTGTTCACTTCCATTGTAAATGCTTCCATTGTTTCATTGTCTTTACCACTGTCACTTTAGTGTTTTTGTCTCACTGTTTTCTTATTCACTTCATCTGTTTTCTTTCTCTGTTTCTTTGTCATTGTAGACTGTTAGGTTAAGGCCAAAAGCCCAGCTCATTGCTAGGGTGAAGCAAAAGCCCATGTTCTACTTCATTACAAAAGCCCAGATCACTGTTAGGGTGCCCAAGGCTCAGTTCAGTCCATCCGTAGTCCAAAGGCCCAAAGCCCAGTTCATTCTTATAGAATAAGGCCAAAGCACAAACTCAATCAAGAGCCCAGTGCACTTCAAAACCAAAGCCAAGCCCACTGTGCCTAGAAGTTACCAAAGCCCAATAGCAACTTAGAAGCCCAAAATAGATACACACTCCAAACACACCCCAGTCCCTGTGGATTCGACCCGTACTTGCACGAGCTACAACAGACGACCGTGCACTTGCGGTATAACCGTAGGCCCGTTTTTATTGCTCTTCATATTTACACACCTTTCCGGGCCCACCACCAACCACATCAAAACCTCCAATTTATATAGGAGTTCAGTTCAAACATGGAAGGGAATTCAATCAAACCTTCGCACCCCTCTTACAAAGATTAGACCGAAAAGCTAATTGATGGATGACAAAATGCCTAACTCCGGTCGGAAGACTCACGCTAATCACAACATCCCTAATAACCACAGGAAATAAAATCATGCAAATACAAAACCTACGAAGCAATATAACAAACAAATAGATCGTATCACCAGAGTTTTTTTTTCGGGACACGACTCAACTACCAAAAAACTACACCCTATAGGATGGAATAAAGTAACAAAACCATTATCCAAAGGAGGATTAGGAATAAGGATGAGTAGTGATTATAATAAAGCGTTACTCATGAAGAGAATCTGGAATCTTCATGAACAACCTAATTATATATGCGGAAGTATCTTCAGTGCAAAATATCTTGACCTACAACCAATACTACAAGGCAATGATTCCATACCCTCCTCCGCCAATCCTCAATGGAGACAACTAGCGGCAATTTTACCAACCATGCAGCATCTAATATTCCATCGTATTAGAAATGGATTATCAACTCCAATAGAAGACAATTGGATTCCACACTCACCACTCCAAAACCCAACACAATGCTACCCAATCCGATTGGTAGCAGATATCATCGACCTAATAACACAAACATGGAATCATGAAAAATTAAGCAGCCTTCCCAATCATATAATTCAAAAAATCATAAACATCCACCTACCCCAAAATGGCTCTCAAGATAAAATTATCTGGCCACACTCAAAATCTGGAAGCTACACTACTTCAACGGGATATACATGTCTAACCCAAGGTCAACCGACACACACCCCACTGCCGCCTACCAAATTTATATGGACCTTACCATGTCCACCAAAAATTCGGATTTTCTTGTGGAAAGCCGTCAATGAAGGATCACCAACCTTCTCCCTCCTCCACAACATCCATTTGACCAACTCAGACATATACCCAAGATGCAACACAAATCAAGAATTAGCAAGTCACATTCTATTTCACTGTCCAACGGGAAACTAAAGCCCCGTTTGGGATTTTTTTTTTCCTACAAAAACACTTTGTAACCAACTTGTAACAAACTTTTTAGGAAAATATTGTTTGGTAAAAAAAAAAATCAAAGCGCTTTTCTCCAAAAGCACTTCTGTTTTAGGCCAACTTTTAAAAGCTACCCAGGAGTAGCTTTTAAAAGCAGTAAAAGCAGAAGCTGTGGACCCAATTAATTTTAATTAATTGATTATCTATTTTGACCTTGTTATTGTATGAAAAAGACAAAATCTACCCTTAAATATTTATCTATGTACAATTATTTCATTAATCAAATTTTTATTAATTTTTGTTATAAATAATAACTACAATAACAACAACAATAATAATAGTATTTAAAAATAACAATTTAGAATTTAAAATAAAAATGAAAATAAAATATTCAATGATTAAAACTAAAGTGAAATTAAAATATTAAATGATTAAAATTATAATTAAAATTAAAATATGAATAAGAATTATTATTATTATTACTATTTATCTTTATTTAAATAATATTCAAAATAAAAAAATAATTATTATTAATAGCTGTAATTTAAAAAGAGTTATTAAACCATGTCTATATTCGTCATTAGCCGCTTAATAAGCACTTCAACATGATAATTTACCAAACAGAATTTACAGTTTGTTGGTTCCATAACACTTTACGTATTATAGTTTACCAAACGTCTGACTACTTTATTTTTAAAACACATCACAACAATGCACAACACAGCACAACAAAAGAACTTTTGTAAAACTCACAGCAATACCAAACTAGGCTTAAGTCCTGGAACAACTTATTTGATCAATCTACAAATCCATCAAACTCCAATCCTCTCCAAGCTTTCACCTTAATACAACACACAACCATTTACCAAATCCTTCAACAACCCGCATCGACAACTGTAATGTCCTATGTTACCTTTTCCATGTAGGCATTCACTTGTTTAGGCTTACCATCATAGAATTAGAAGCAATAATCACAAGATAAGACCAATAGAGAGTTATAAGTTAAATGATCAAATTAACTTAGAAACCATTAGAAGCAATAATCACAAGGTAAGTTATCCGCGAAAAAAAAGGAAAAAACTTGGGTACTTGAAAGAAAAGAAAAAGAAGACGATATGCAGTTCAATAGATTTTGATGGTCCAAACAATCAATATGTCTGAAAAAGATATATGGAACCTATACTTATATAGACCTAATCCAAGCAAAACCCCATCTCTAGACTTGTTACAATGCATTTTGTAAAAATTATGTTTCGGAATCTTTCGCTTCAATTATCAAAGAAGTTAAATGGAAAACAAAATCAGCAGAAACTGAGGGAGACTCTTCAAATTGGTATCTGTTTACTTCATCTACCTAATCACATTTCTAACACAAATTGGCCCATTAGCTCAGTTGGTTAGAGCGTCGTGCTAATAACGCGAAGGTCGCAGGTTCGAGACCTGCATGGGCCATTTTGATATCTTTTCCATTTTTTTTAGTTTTCTTAACAAAAAGCATGCCTTTATTTTCTTTCAATCTCAAATCTCATCCCCAAATTGGATTTCTATAGGGTTCATTTTCCAACTTTACTCTTTTCAATTTTCCACGGACCAAATAAAACCCCCATTTTCTCAAACCCTAAGAATTTTAAAGGGTTGAAAAGAATTTCCATCAATCATGGAGTATTTCAAGATTCATCCTTAGGGTTTAATTGAAAATATTTGCACAAATTTGAGAAATATCATTTCTCATCTTAATCATCCTTCAGCTGATGTTGGTAAGTTGGGTTTTACTGAGTATTGTTTTCATTTTAATGAGAATCATGATCAGTCATGAACAGCCATTGAAAGAATCACAAGATTTTAGATTTAACTTCACCCTTCCGTTTAAGAAAAGTGGGATTGCTGGTTTGTGTGTAATTCGTCTTGCTATATAGATCACAAAGAAATTGTTTGTATTTGTAACCTAATCACTAGACAGTATGTTGTTGTGCTTCCAGAATTAAGATAGATTATTGTGATTTTCATCATTTTAGTTATTGCTTCTTCGGATTTGGTTATGTTCCTTCCACCGGTGAGTTTAAAGTTGTAATAGTATATACGTTGCACAAGTCCCAGTCTGTACAAGTCCATATATACAATCTAGGCAGTGGCATTGGATTGGGAAACCTTGGAAAGGTTGATCCTGATTTCAGCTCGTGTCATTGGAGACACAGCATTTTTTCGTCAATGGAGCACTTTAGTGGCTGAATGATCAATACTTTCAATTTGGCTGTGGAAATGTTTTGTCCACCACTTCCTTTGTCTGTCAGAGACTGATTGGGATTTTAACACAATAGGAATTCTGGATGGGTTTTTGTTCTTTTCTGTGTTTCTAGATGACAAAGAAGACATGGCTATTGGAAAAGAATAAAGATGATTATGACATGAAAGAGAAACCAGAGGAACATCAATAAATACTCCGGAGTAGAGAGTTTAGGATTGACACAAACGGATTATTGGCCGATACGAAGACTAAGGGTGTTTTAACTTATAATGATAGCGATCTCAGCATTTGTGACACAAAAGCTTTAACCTCAAAAAGCCTTGTGGAGTTTAAGGAACACCTTAGTTTCTTTAAAAGAGTTGGGGGAAGAAGATATGAAGATAATGGAGTCGATTGAAATTAAGGAAATAGAAAGCCTTGTTCAGCCTTCAGTTATTGGAGGATGAGATCCCTGAATACCCACCTATCAACTGGTCAGGTAATCTTTACTGAGTTTCATTTTAAAATTGGATAAACTAGCATTTGTTACATTTGTGTGAACCTAATTTCTGTTGACATCGTCTTAGTGAGCATTATATAAATCTACTGTTATCTTGTCTTTGTATCATCTATCCAACTCTATGGGAGTGCTTTTTACTTTATTGTTTTTGTTAACTCTGCGTTTTCTTAGTGACTTGAACTTCTTTCAATGAGTGAATGTGAGGTTACTTTAGTGACATCTTTTCGTTTATGGAAGTCGAAATAAGCAAATTTGTAGTTTTCTCAGTGAGGGCTTTCTCAGTAGTATGAGGGAACATATTCATCTCTTACTTATTACCATTATCTGGTACATAATCATAGGGATGCAAATTTATAGTTTTTCATATTTTTATCTAGTGTTTGATACTGCATGGTGGAGCGTTCGAGTCAACTAGTGCTTTCCGCTAGCCATGATTGTGACGTTTAATCAGTCGTAAGTTCTCAGGTGAATTTTATTTTGAAAATATTTGAAGAAGCACACGTGGAAAGTCTTTTTAATATTATGAATTAAGTATCCCCATTCTTGCGTAGTCACTGGATTCATGATTCTCAACTTTTCCAACACTTACATCACTAAAGTTTGTCTTCATTCATCTGTACAAGAACTTTAGAATCAACTTGGCTGGATTCGCTGTAATGAGTAAAGGTACCTTGCATACTTCTACTGGGATCTAAGACAATGATTTCGTTTGCAGGTTTTAACAAAGTACCTTACAAACTTCATGCCTCCTTCTACAGTTGTGACTATAAATTCTCCAATGGTTTTAACTTTGATTCAGTGAAACTGTTAGAACTTGGATCGGAAGTTGTTTCATTTTGCATTTTCTATTGCTTCCAAAAGCACTAGCTTAGTTGATCTTATGTAGCAAATTAGCATATATGCAATCGAAAATAGTACATACAATATATAGATAATGACGTATCAATTGTCACTTACTGGTTTTACTTTTACAAGCTGCACTGGATTTTACTCCACGTACGATTTTAGGTGTTTGCATCTCTTTTTTTAGGTGTTTTCGTTGGCAGGATTTTCGGCGGGTGCGGTTCATGTTAAGATAACAGGTAGCATTTGTATGAATCTTAATTTTGTTGACATAGACTTGGTGATTATGTAGACTACTGTTATTCTATGGACTCATTAATCGACCTTCTCATGATGATAACTCTAGTCCCTACATGAGTCGCATAAGCCTGCTAATTGTTTGGTGAATGAACATTTACTACATAAAACTCTAAGCAGACCATCTTCCATTTGCTCGTGCTGATTCATGCTTTAAGAGCTAATATCTTCTGACACTCCTGTACAAATGGTTATTGGGATACATGTGGGTGACCATGTTTCTTGAGCTTTCTACAGTTGCTTGTGAAATTCTTATCTATGGCAGGAGTAACTTTCATTTTGTATGACCCATCGTTCTCTTTATCTTGTAAAGAATGTGTAGATACAGCAAGCTGAGTGAATTATCTATTTGTGTACATCTCATTTACCATCACGTATACTGCAGTTGGCAGTCTCAGTAACTGCGATCTTTTATTGCCAAGGCCCCTTAGATGCTCCTGTATTTGTTGGTTGGGCGATGCAGAGGAAACTGGTCTTGTTGGGGAGGTTTCCAACTCCACTATCAAGCTAAATCAGCTGATGATAGCACCTCAATTGGTTGGATCCTTGAGCATATCACATGAAAAGATTAAGGTACGAGCTATGACCATGAAAAATGCATATATGTTACTATATTGCAGATTTTCTTAACGAACCTCTACTTGCTAGTGAGAATTTCTAGAATAGTTTCCACTATCGATTTAGTCAATCATTCTCTTTTTGCTGGTCAATCTGAGTTAGTAGAGAACTTCCTAATTTAGGACTCACAAAGTTCCTAGCTTGGCATTTGAGGCTATAAATTTTTGCAATGACCAATGCAACGACTAGATCACCCTTTGAATATTTCCTCTATACAGTCAGAACTAATTTCTATTATGAATAAAGGGAAGGTCTGATCGTCTGAGGTGTCTCATGCAACTGACACAAATTGTAACCAGTAAGCTGAACAACTGGGGATATCTTAACATGCATATAATGCATAAATTTGAATATACAGTTGCATATATCTGGACTTGTTCCTGCGAAAGCAACTACCTTGAATCAATCTAACACTATATCGGAAATAAACAGATATAAATGAGGTGGAACATATCAAGTATGAACTAGTTGATAGAAAAAATTGCTGATTTCTGAAATTTGTTTAACATGACTTTGCAAGTCATAGAGAGTTTGTATGCACACTGCTTCTCAAGTTTAAGGTTTCCAAGTTACTTATAACTTAAGAGCTCTATCCCCAACTAATTGTTCAGCATATTTCTATGCAGTTGGATGCCACGATGAGAGCTTGGCAGTGGAGATTGTTGGTCCTTTACTCGCTACATCTAAGGAAGAGAAGTTGCAGAAAGGAACAATGTAGTCCGCTGCTATTCAAAAGGGTCAACTTAAAGCCAATGTCTGCTATCAACCTCAATATTCAGCTAATGTTGAGGTACCTAACTTCATTCTACTAGCTGTCTTAATTTTTTTGAGTAGTTTCGGTAATGCTGTTCACTTGTTTCTCGCGCTGTACTGTTGTAGGTGAAACATTTACCGCTTGATGTGCTGGAGCTGGCTTCACTAAGAGGAACAATACAAAAGGTGAGAAATAGTTTGTTGTATCTGTAGTTCGTACTAATTTTTTTTTTCTATAAGGCACCCTTGTTATTCTCGTCTAGCCTGTAGCTTATTTGTTTGAATTCTCAAGAGTTTGCATTCTTATTTTTGTTTTATCCGCCCGTACAAGGTCGACTGAGCGTAGTGAATCATGTACTTGCTGTCTTAGTCTCACATAGGGCCTGGACAGGTTAACAGCCTAAACTTGGTCATTATTACTTAAACTTGTTCTGTCATATGGTCATTGGTCAAACAGAAGTCTTACTTTATTTTCTACTCAACACATACTTGCATATCCTCTAGAGAGAAAAAGCTGAATGACCTTTGATGCTGAAATGATTCAAGCAATCGTTGTTGTCATAAAGGCCACTTACGAAAGACTTTCTCAGTTTGAGGGTGGATTGCGAATTTAATATACACAGCATATTATACTGCATTTATAAGTATTCTTCCTCCCAATTTGTATGCGTACTGCTGCATATTCGCTAGGGTTAAGGCACCAGAAATAATGTGTTGCATGCTTCTAGTTAACAATTGCTGATGCATATTAAAGTAAAAAAAGGTGTGATATCCATTCTATGTGCTTGATCACGTCAGGTTGGTAGGTTTTCTCATGCCAAGGAGCCAATGAAGTGTAACTTTTTCCAGGGATTCAAATGTTAATCATGCAAGATGGTGTGAAAAAAAAAAAGCTGTGCATAATAGAAGTGGAGGATGATCTCTGTGTTCAAAGAATTAGTTTGTTTGTATCTAAAAGATGTGCACTCTCAACATATAAGAAATACTAAAAAAGAACATTTGTTAATAAAGAGTCTTTGCATTTTTATTTGAGAGCCTATATACCTAGTTTACCAGAACCCTCTTATCAAAGGTGATGTCCAACACATTATGAAGGCTACAACAGTTCAATCCCTATACCTTCGAATATTTGGTGTCTGCAGGCTTATGTGTCATTATTGTCATCACTAGTCTTTCAAACATGAGATCATTATTATGACGATATTAACACTGCTCACTTTCAGGCCGAAATCCAGCTTAATTTTCAGAAAAGGAGGGGTCATGGAATGTTATCTGTGCTTCGCGCAAATTTTGTGGTTTACATGGTGAAGCCCTTGATGTGGATGCTAGGTGGAGTGGAGATGTTGTGAGTAGCTTTATTCTAACCAAAACTGTTCTAAGTCTATTTTGCTGTTAGCAGTTCCAGTAATTTGGATAAAAATCCCGAGCATCACCTTAGCTTTTAGTGTTTTACTGTTTTTCTTGCAAGGTTGGACTGTTGGAATTTTAGACTTGTGTTCGACAGAATTGCCATCTTTAATGTTCAACGGATGTTAGGAACACGTTTCCAATATTTGTGTTTGAAAGAATTACCATCTCAAATCTTTGGACTACCACTTTTTGTGGATGAGAGGAAGTTTTGTGAATTACTAGAAAAAATGAACAAAGTTGTCTATCGCCATACATACTTTGGCAAGCTTATTACAGGACCTATAAACAAAAGAACATTTATAGGAATGGAACTTAAATAACAGACTTTTGATTCCGTAAATGTGTCCTCCATTTTTCAACGTGTATTGAATTGTATCTTACTGAGAACTTAGTTATTGTTATATTTTAGATTGGTGATCCACTGCATGTTTTGTTTCCATTTGTATGAGGTCAAAAAGAAATCATACTACTATTAGAGTACTACAATTTTAACATGTACAGTAGCTTTTAAGAAAAATTGTCTGCTGCTCAGATTGCCATTGAAAAGACTGTTTTGGAACAAGCCAATAGTCGATATGAGCTCCAAGGAGAATATGTATTGCCAGGACGGGATCGTCACAATACTGGAAAGAAGAAGAGTGGCCTGTGGGGAAGGGCTATGGCAGGGCATCTGGGTAGTGTAATATCTTCAATTGTGAGGTGGCGGATGAGACTAGAAATTCCTGGAGTGAGATGCTTCCACTTGCACGACTTCTTTCTCGAAGTAAAGACCCTGCTGTTCTCTCGATCAAAGGTAGTAATTGGCTTACTTTTGAATGTGCAGACATTATCTTGTCGAGTAATTGTAGTTTTCCTACTTGTGCATTGTGCTATATACACAAATTGGACAATGAGATTTGGACGTCATTGGCACTTCTTGGCTATTTAGAAGGAAGTATTAACTAGTTTTGTATAGTTAGCATTCTTTGGGACTTCTTCAATGCATCCTTTTCTCATCCCCCAGTGAAGCATATTCTGCTACTGGTGTATCCTTTAAGGAACCGTTCCCATAGTGATTTTACACAAAGATTGAAGTCTCCTATTTCTGGTTCAGTTACAAAACGATGTAATATTTTATAATATTCGGTTTCTTAGTTTCTCATCTCTCTGTTTTGTTTTATATCTAGCTTTTGGACTTGTGAACAACCTTCAGTAGTGTTGTTTGCTGTCAGTGGTGCGATCAAAACCAAAGATCAAAGATCAAAAAAAAGACCAAAGTTTGGGTTTAGTCCGTGTTGTGACGCAATGGTACATGATTAAAATTTCGTCAGGCGGACTTTAAAAGTCCGCCCCATTTTTTGTAAATTTCATCAGGCGGACTTTAAAAGTCCGCCCCATTAAAATTTCATCAGGCGGACTTTTCCATTCTTTGTAACTCCTCATTTTTTTTTTTATTTAATTTGAATTTTCATCGGGCGTAATTTAAATCTCCGCCCGTTAACAAGCGTACTTTAAATTTACGCCCAACAACAAGCGTACTTTAAATTTACGCCCGACTATATTAGAATTTGGGATTTGGTCGCGACCATATTTGGTCTGGAATTTGATCTTTGGTTGGGATTTGATCTTTACTCCGTCCCACTGTGTTACGATCTCATCCCAAATTTTTGGTTATACTCGCCCACTGTGGATGCTCTTATGAATTTTGCTCTGTTGAAATGAATAACAGTATTGGATTGGTGTATAGCCCTAGCATAAGGGGTACTCTTAAGCTAACTTACCACATACCCAAACATTTACTTTTTTCTTTACCCCATACTGCATATCCATCCTTTCTTGGGGTTGTCTTAATAACTTTTGGTGTATAATCTCTCTATTTTGGGCTTCTGTTGTGGCTACTTCTCTTTCTCTTTCGTCCTGATTCTTTTTGTTGTTAAATCAACCGTAGGACTTCTTCATTGGCGATTTGCAATGAATTCTTGACACTGACAAGGGGAAAATAATTTATCAACTATGAAATGTGATGTTTATACAGTAATGATGTCATCTAGTCAGCCAATTTATTGGTCAGTAATGATGTCATCCAGTCAGCCAATTTATTGGTAGACGATTTGGTTCGGCGCTAGGCGTTGTTTGGTTCAGCAACCTGCTGTTAGATTAACGATACCATAAAATTTAGGAAGTTGTCCTAATTGATGTGGATGATCAATCTAGCAACTAGATATCATTCATTGAAATTATCCTAATCCCGTGAGGGATCGGGTCGTTAAAAAGAAACACTTCTGGGATAGGTGTGTGGTGAAGTGGGTTCCTTCCGTATGAGTCATGGGATCGACCTCGGGATTTGCTCCCGATACACCAAGAATTATCAGTGCTGTTTACCCTCCAGTGGGGCTCACATGCAAAATTATTTTCCGCTTGTCAGTATCAGAAATTCATTGTTGTCAGGCAGTTTGAAATGCTCACAAATTGTTTGGTTTGGCGACAACTTCCCTTGATGGGTGGGTATGTTTACACGTGTAATTTGGATGGTAAGGATTTCATGTATTAATTATACTACATCTGACTAGGTATTAAATGTGTAATAAATATCACCACAGGTGTGTATTTGTTGCGGACATTTACTTTAAAATTCAGCCTTCGTATGACTTTTTGATACAAAAGTTTTTTAAGCATTGTATAATTCATCGTTTGTATCACTTTTTGAGCATTGACGTTTCAATCTCGTTGATAATTGGAATGCAATCAAATGTTAGGAGAAAGAAGTATCCAGAAGTAGTGTTAACTTTTTTCCACATTCTTTTCTTGATTTACAACACTTTTTTGTCCAATCTAACAGTTCAATCTAACTCATAGGGGTTACTCCTTATACACGGGAGAAGCCCTGGTGTGTGTATGCGGACAACCTTCCACTAATGTCAGATGTCGTTTTTTTTACCATGTCATTAATAACTTGATTATTTTTAGATAATAGTAGATAGAAACAACGCTCGCAAGAAGTCCTATTGAAACCAAGAAATATAGGCCTCCCTGCCATCCGCACCAGAATAGAATAATCACCTGCTTTCGGAAGAAATCGAAGCAATTCTTGGGAATTCCACATGTAACTTACTAAATAAGGGGAGGTAAAGAAAAAAGCTTTTTTCTTTTTCACCGAAAGATTTATTATGAAATGATTTGACAACCAAGTGATGTAGAGGCACCAGCTAACCGATCACTTGAACCAACGCGAGAAAATATAACATAACCACGGTTACCAGATGTAGCATAAACAGGGCCTTCAGAAAGGAGCGATAACTAATAAAAGTTTCTAACTAGTTCACGTTCACTAGCTCTTGCTCAATCACCTAGCTTAAATCTAAAACCTCTTGATTCAAGGCTACTTCCACTTGTGATAACGAATCCCGTACATACTAAATGCTCAGGATCTCATGACCCATTTTCTCATCGACCGAAGAGTACGAAAAAAAATCAGATTTCTTTTTCGACCGTGCATATCCGCTTGGTGCGTGAGATTGACGCATTCAGTTTTCTCGATGTCAGTACAACGGAAACTCTATGATCAAGGAATCCATGAAGCACTACTCAAACAACACCCCCTATAATTCTATGTGATGGGGCCCGGTTTATAAGTCACGGGATTTTCCCCGGTATCCAGCCCCAATCAGTGTAGCATTATCCGCTCAACCTAGCCTTTTGCACTTCCCATGCCTAATAAAGTTCATCAACCTAAGCCGATTTTCCACTTTCCAAACTCTTGGTATTTGCTTAAAATGTCTGGACATTTTTTCACCACAAGTAAACCTCACTCCTTTTACCGGATTTTCCATGGATCCTCGTCACTTAATGCTCCAAGTTTATCTATTTTATATACCATTTTTTTTAAGGATAATTGGTGTTTGGTACTCGGATTTAAACGAACATTAGTATTTGGTCTAACATTTGTCCAACGCTAAGAATTGGTACCTGGATCGGACGTTGACTAGTCTTATCTTTCGTTAAGTAATAATTAAAAATTTATACTAAAATAATTATTAAATAAATTTACTTATTATATCCTTCGGTTTTCTTCATATTTACAAAATCCTAGGAGTTAGGAGTAAATAACGAAAAGAGCTCATCTTTTTCTAAGAGTATTCGGTGTTTTCATCAGTCTTTTGGTAAAAAAGAAGAAGTGAGATATCTCTTGTGGATAAGGCTGTATCGAGTGCGAAGAGTGATACAATTTTTTCAACATATGGAGAAAGACATCCGGATCAACTACTTGTTCACCAGGATTGTAAAACTTTTAGCTGTTGAGCTCTATTGCACTCACACGGCTGCCTGCATCTTTTACTATCTGGCGACAACTCTGCCAGCTGAGAAGGAAGGATATACTTGGATAGGAAGTCTGAAATTGGGTGACTACAGTTATTCGAATTTTAGAGAAATTGATCTTGGGAAACGATATATCGTTTCACTGTATTTTGCCATTGTCACCATGGCAACTGTTGGTAATTGTTTCCTTCCTTTCTCTCTTTACTCATTTCAAAGCATTTCAAAATTCACTACAAATCGATACTACTATTACTTCTCCTAGTATTATAAACGCTTTGGTCAGCAAAGAATACTATTCAAGAAGGTTCAGGATTTACATCTTACTTAAACACTAAAAAGTAAGGGGAAAACTTTTAGATTATTCCATTTATATTCTTTTCGATGGGCTACAAATATAGGATCTCTAATTAGCAGTGGACGTAGGTTCCAACCAGAGTAGGTATGAGTTTGATCTTGCAACTCTATTTGCAATACAAAGTAACTCTGCAGTGTACTATGCATGCTGAAGTCACGAAGGCAGACTTTGGTTATGCTCATTGCCCAAGATCTGGAGTTCTACGACTCACTTTGTTAGACATCTTTTCTAGTTCTGACTTTTAGTTTTGATTGTTGAACTTTAGGGTAATCAAATAATCTGACTCATCTCAGTTGATTTTTATGTTTTGCAATCCCTATTTTAGATTAATGTATATAGAACACTACCTTGAGTTGCCCATTCGAATAGGAAATTGTGTCTTCTTTAAAAGAACAAGACTTTTAAGTACTAGACCACAATCAAGCTTTTTCTCATTACATGTGAACAATTGTTAATGTTAGAAGTTAGGGCTCAGCTGGGGGGCACTTCTCTTCATTATTTATTTGGCATAGTAAAGACTATAATAAATAAAAGATTATTGCAGATAATCCCAGTTGTGCCCCTAAAAGCTGAGAGGTAGGGGATTTATTGAAGATTATGTGCAAAAACAATATACCTCAAAATGGGCTTCATCAAGAAACTGTTTGTTGGGTTTAGTTGTTTCATCATATTCACCATCAGTATGTCAGAGAAAGAAAATAACACTAATGAGGCACCTCTCCCTTGTTTTTGTATGCTGAAAAACCGTATATTGTAAAGAAGAACATATTACTATTCAAGCATTTCTTTCTTCTTTTTTTCAGTTAGTTGTATTGCGATCCACTAATTAATATTTTCAGTCATGTCTGATAAATAATGTTTTCTGCAACAGGATATGGAGATATACATGCAGTCAATGTCAGGGAGATGATATTCGTAATGATTTACGTATCATTCGATATGATTCTTGGAGCTTACTTGATCGGTAACATGACAGCTCTAATTGTAAAAGGATCAAAGACAGAAAGATTTAGGGATAAAATGGCGGACATAATGAAGTACATGAATAGAAACGAACTAGGAAAGGAAATATGTGATCAAATCAAAGGTCACTTGCGGTTACAGTATGAAAGCAGCTACACAGAGGCTGTTGTTCTCCAGGATATTCCAGTTTCTATCCGGGCTAAGGTATTATTTGGAAGTCTACTATACATAGCACACAAAATTTATCAAGTGGCGCTTGACATTATTAACCTCTCTAGCCCACTACTTTTCTATTGGTTGATATTAATACCGCTGCTGAGTTGAAGGCTTTCTTTACCTAATATGTCTGTGTGATAATATTTATTTTCTATTGCTTAATCATATTGTCTTTGTTCCTTTATGTTGCAGATTTCACAAACTTTATACAGGGATTTTATTGAAAATGTTCCTCTTTTTAAAGGATGCTCTCAAGAGTTAAAGAATCAGATTGTAAGTATTCTAACTCACTGACTCACCTCACATAGAGAAAGAGAGGTTAAAACAAGGGAAGTTAAAGATAATATCGGTGTTAGATGGATGACCGACAGCTCAGTTATTTACAGAAAGGATGTTTGCACTGGAAATATAACACTAGATGGTATTACCACAAGGAATAATCTGATGTTAACTAATGGAGCTTGTATTTGCACATTCTTCCTTTCTTTCAGGTAATTGGACTCCATGAGGAGTTTTTTCTTCCAGGAGAAGTGATTATGGAGCAGGGCAACATTGTTGATCAAATTTATTTTGTTTGTCATGGTGTGCTGGTATGCATAAATTATCCTTTCTTTCTTGACATCTTTTCCTCTCGTCTGTGTATTGCATCTATTGCAGAAATTAGCTGACCTCATAATCCATTTGAACATTAGCTGAATATCTAGATATATAGAATCTACAAATGCCTAGTCATTTCGGGTTCACAAAATCTTTCTTTTCTTCTGAGTTTGTTTTGGTTTCTTTCCATAATTCCAAATAATTTCTCGAAATACTTTAGTTCCTTCACTTCATTAGTTATTACACCTTATTATTATTATTATTATTATTATTATTATTATTATTATTATTGCTAATATAGGTGTTTCTGTTTACAGCAAGAGATAGGTGTGGGGGAAGAGGGATCGGAAGTAAAAGTCTCACTTCTTGAACCTAATAGTTCATTTGGGGAACTTTCCATCCTTTGCAATATGCCTCAGCCTTATACCATTCGAGTTTGTGAATAATGTAGGCTCCTTCGACTTGATAAGGAATCTTTTATAAATATCCTGGAGATTTTTTCTTCTGATGAGAAAATTATCTTGACCAACCTTTTGAAGGTAAGCAAACAGGGGATTGACGGGTTGTTAGTGTGTTTCAAAGTTCTGTTTTATCAATTGACGTTTGACATCATATGAATTTGCCTGGTCCTCATCTTTTATATGGTCCAGAGTATGACAAAGTTGAATGCTTCTTTCACCTCTTATGTCCATGCAGTGCTATTTATCTTCTATTGCTTAACTATGTTATACTGAATTCCTTTTTGTTGAGATTTCACAAACTTTATATAGCCCACATGTTGAAATGCTTCTCTTCTAAAAAAAAAAGAGTCGATAATGTAATATGTAAAACCAAAATCATCTATACCATAATAGAATGGGTCAACAATTAAAGAGGTATCTTGATCTGCATGACAAGTTTCCTGAGTTGACTTTCAGAACTGGGGTTGTCATCGTACCTTATTGAATAGTGAAGTGTTTGAACTTACCTATTCAAAAAATGACTTGGATTATCTTTATCTTCTTGCTAGTGGGTCTTTGAAATGAAACAATCTGTTTGGGACAGTTATAATCTTTTTAGGAGGCAATTGCCTTTGATCAGAAAATTCTGTAGAACTGTCAATGTGTAAGCTTCTTTTCATGAGCTGCACAATGCTCACCAGTTTTCTTTGATTAAAATAATTTGGGTGTAGTTCTCCATTGTTTTTAATTTACTTAGTAGGAGTAAAATTTTAATCAGTCCTGGTACTACAGTAAGAAATTTTTGATCAACCTTTTGCGTTCAGTTTCATTTTTTTCTGTATCAGACAATTAACTGTGACAAACTGACAGGAGAAAAGGTCTAATAAAGACTTCCACGGAATGGAGCAATTGGAATCGGACATCATGTTTCATATTGGAAAGTAAGAAGGTGAGCTGGCTTTGAAGGTTAACAGTGCAGCGTATCATGGAGATTTGTATCACCTGAAGCGTTTGATTCGAGCTGGAGCTGATCCCAGCAAAACAGATTATGATGGAAGGACGCCTTTGGTATGAAACTCAATAATGAATTATTACCTGCTGTGTCCCGTTCAATTTATTTTACTATCTTGCTTTTTGTATATCGTCGCCCTAAGATAGCCGAACTGAACACTGCAATTACATTGTGGGATAAGATTACACTTGTAGATAACAAGATAAATGAAATCAGTCCCTCTGAAATTTTGGTTTTTGAATCTAGTGAATACCCATCCTTATATTACCTTATTAATTGCTTCCATTGACTTAGTGGGTCGGTCTGATGTTTGTTTATTAGTTCTAGTTTAGTTGTGTAGAATTTATTCCTGTTTGGCTGTCTTTTTAACATCTGGGTTATCAAGCTAGCATGCCTTAAATTTGCTAGTAATTAATAGTGTTGTTTCGGGATCTTTATTTTTGGTTCACTGGGAATATCTGTGGAATGCCTCTCATAATTCTATTTAGTATGCAATATCATCTCTTACTCTTCTTACATTTTAGTTGAACACGTCTGCTAGCTTTCTTAATGTATAAGTTTCAATTTCTGTCTAGAACCCTCGGTAGTATGATCATTGATCTTTTACCCAAAAATTTATTAGTTTTTGGTGCACCAGACCATGATATTTCAGTATTATTCAATATTGATTCCTTGAAAAGTGTAAATTGAAAATTGTTTTTGCATTATCCGTTACTTTCAACAGCATATCGCAGCGTCAGAAGGATTTGAACACATTACGTCTTTTCTTATTCAAGAAGGTGTTAGTGTAAACATTGCAGGTAAGTGGTTAGATGGGTTATTGCACTCACGCTCCGAATATTTTAATTTCCTGGAAGATAAGCTTATTTCTTAGTAACACTTGTAAGCTAAAGTTGATTAGATAACTTTGGAAATACACCTTTATTCGAAGCCGTCAAGAGGGGAAATGATCGGGTAGCTTCATTACTTGTCAAGGAAGGAGCATTACTAAATATTGTTGATGGCGGTAGTTGTCTCTGTCAGGCTGTTGCAAGGGGGGATTCAGATTTCATCAAAAGGTTGTTGTCCAACGGATTAGATCCGAATTCATGTTTCTGTTTCACAAGGATTATATATGATTGCAAAAGTGCTAATAGAAGGTGGGGCTAGTGTGTTAACTCGCGACAGGTATGCCCTGTAAATCCATTCGGTAGATATAATGATCACTGTTACTTGTCTTTCTTTCTTTCATGTTTTATTCTATCCCCCTTAGACTTCTTATAGTGCAAAATTATCCATCAAAAAACTGTCATAACCGCAGATCCTTCAGGCCAAATCCAGTATTATGTCTTAACCTTGATTGCTATCTTCTTTTTTCGTTGTATACCAGTCTTATCCAGTATTATATCTTCTGTTTGGATGCACGACCCCTCTCATTTGTCGTTCCTATCTATTTTCCAAGCTTAAGTATCTTGTGGATGTACAGCTATACAATCTTATGAAAAAAGACAATCTATCCTCCAACCATTTCATTTTGCCTCCCAGCCAGCAACTTTGTATCTAATGCTCGAATTTATCAACTATTTTTTAAACTGCAGATGGGGAAATACTCCAGTCAATGAAGGCTGCACTAGTGGAAACCAGAAATTGGTTAAGCTATTGGAAGAGGCAGAGTTAGCTGAGCTGTCGAAGGCCAGTGCCAGTGATAGTACATCAGAAATAGAAGGTACCCTACTCGCGTACAAAAATAATTTCATCTTCTTTCAGGTCCTTAAAATGATGGTAGTGTTAAAAAGGAAAGTTCAACCATTGAAACCTAACTGTATAACGGCTGAGCTGATTATCTCGACTAATGGTTAAATACCCAAGTTATAGAATATGTTGGTCCCGTGTGAGAATAAATGGAGTTTACAGAGCTCTTCCTAATTAGAATCAAACATGGATCATCTGCAATTGGCCTTTTAGCAAGATTCTCCCAACTCTGATCTAACCTAGCCAAGTGCTGAGGAATTGTTGAAATTTGAAAGTCCAACATAGTCAAATAACTGTAATACAAGGACCTGTGATCTATGATGTTCTTTTGTGTACTGTATATCCCCATATCTTAAACGTAGTTCCTTGCTTATTCTCGTGTTTCAGTTGCAAATAAAGTGAAACCAAGGAAATGCACGGTATTCCCTTTCCACCCTTGGGACCCGAAGGAGAAACGAAAAGAAGGAGTTGTCTTGTGGATCCCAACAAGCGTGGACGAGCTCATCCGAATGGCACCTTCAGTTCTCTGATGGTTCATGCACATTGTCAGAGGATGGTGGTAAGATCCTTGATATTGAAACAATTCATGATGGCCAAAAGCTTCATCTGGTTGATTGATATATAGTACACGATCAATGTAAGAAACAAGTACAGTTTTAGGTACTTAACCTGGACGTGCAGCCACACCCTCCACCAAGTACAGTCTACTCAGTAGAGTATGTTGATTTTAGATTTGTAGTTTTGTCCTGTTAGGACCCTTCGGGTTTCTATACTGACCCCGGGTTCATTATATGTATGAATTGATAAAATCAAATATTTCATGTCTTATCTTTACTTGTTAAAACTATTTGTAAGATTGATCTTAGTTAAATTGGTATCAGAACCTGGGAAATACGATTGAAGCTAGTAGTAGAACAGTTCTGCTAATTGGCCGAATATGAATGCGCTTAATTTTCCAGACATGGTTTTGTGTATTAGTTGTTACGTTATTAGAAGCAAGTAGAGGCACGGATCGCCATTGCAGTAAATAGTAAGATTGAAGGGCTTTTTCTTTGCATGAAATGTGCAGATATGATCCCTTAGTTATACATTCAGTTTCAAGATGTTCTTAACCTTCCCACGACTAGTTTCTATTCCTATTTCCTAGTTTTTTCCTTTTGTTATAATTAAAATCAAAATTTGTATTGAATTAATTAGTAATCTATTTCAATAAACACAATTGGTATAATTAGATATATAATTGTTATTGTGTTTTTCCACCAGCTGTTTCTATCCCATTTTGCTTCACAAGAAGTTGTTCCTAAAACAAATTTTGACAGCATCAATACTACTATGGCGAAAATGCAGCAACAACAGCACCATTTTAACGCGGCAATGCTATTGAAACAGTGGCAAATCTTCACAGTATCTGATATGGTTAAATGTGGCATGTTACGCATGTATGACCAAATAAGGTCTATCGTTATCCAAAATGATTAATGCACCGTAGGAAAATCCCATAACAAATCCCGTATAAGAAGGGGTGGATCCATTTTTATGAATCATGTAATTCCTAATTCTAATGCTAAAATCGCTCCCTATTTAAACATTGATTTTCCTTAAAGAGAATCTTGACGACAATTATCACGGTCAACATAGAATTTTTAGGAAATTAATCACAAAACATTGTCATGTAAGGACCAAATGACCCGTTTTAACCCATTTTACTATTCAATTATAGAGTGGTTGAAGAACGATGATTTGACCCTTTTATATTAAATAATTATGGCGCAAAAACCACGGCCAACGTTACATGGACATGTGTCACAAGCACCGTGAAACACTGTATAAATACCTACACTGTTAATACAGGGTATCCAGGCCCAGGCCCAATGTATTATTGATTCTAGTTGTTGAGGCTCATAAAAAAGGTGGCATACAGAATATACCATATCTTTTCTGGTTTGTTTTGGCATGTGTTTAATTGATTCTGTGTAATATATTTCTCATTTATGTCAGATAATCCCTGAAAGTGGACTTACATCACACATTAATACAGGGTATTCGGAACCAATATATTCTTGTTTCTACTGAGGCCTATAAAAAGGTGGTATAACTCATATACAGAATACACATAAAATCTTTTCTTAGTTTGTTTTCATATACAGAGAGGTTTTGCAGTTTGTGGTGGTGAAGAGACTGAATAGTTAAAGATAAACAGTAGCTTCTACAAGTAACTGAGGAGGATGAAGACTTCACCCATTTTTGTGCTAGCATTTCTGGTATCTGCTCTCCTTGTTGCAGTAATCTCACAAAATCCAGGTAACATGCATGATCAGGATCGAATGTTCTCTTTGCTAATTTGTTTTTCATGTTTTTAGACACTAATCAAAGTCCTAATCATCTTTATATTTCTATGTTTTGGGGTTTGCTTGATAATAGCTGAGGCAGCTGATGAATGGTGTGTTGCTGATCGTCAAGCCTCTAAAGAAAAACTTGAAGCCGCACTAAACTGGGCGTGCGCGAAAAGGAATGATATTTGTCTCAATGTACAACAAAACCAACCTTGTTATCTCCCCAACACATTAGAAGATCATGCTTCTTATGCTTTCAATGGTTACTATCAAAAATTCAAGAGTCAAGGTGCCGTTTGCGATTTTGGGGGTATTGCCAAAATTACTAACGTTGACCCAAGTAAGATCTTTAATTTCTTTTGCAAAAATTGTTGATTTCAAAACTTTATGGCAAGACCCACTGTTTAGGAATAATAGTCGGAACCAATGAATTGGTATGCCAAGAGACGACAAGGATGAAGTTAATAGCTTTCAAATCTAGATAGTGTCTCCTTATGCAAATGTGATAGCGTCTCCCTATGCAAATGCAAATTCATATACACAGATAGTCACTCAACGAGTCAATGTTCACTATGAAAACAAGAACAAGTGCATTTGCTTCGAAAGTTGGAGATATTTAGAATTTGAATAATCCATGGTTTTAGGTTTGGTTTTAATAGTAAAACCTTCCCTTTTGATGAAACACAAAGAAGAAAAAAAGGAAAAAAAAAAGGTTGCTAATAGAGGTATTAGTTCGCTTAGGGCATACCAAAATCTATATAAGAAAAAACATCACATGCATATATTTAGATATGCCCTAAACAAAACGATGCTAAATGTATTGTTCGTTTCATGGTTATATAGCCCTTACAGTTATCATTTCTAGTGCTAACTCTTTTTTTCTTCTTAATCTTGGATTAAAGGTTATGGTTCATGCAAGTATGATATTGGAATGGCGTAATTTTGATACTAAAGACCCGATTGTCTTGAATCAGCTCAAAAGAGATCTATTTCGATAGAAAAGAACAACGGTCAAGACAATTTGGTCTTCAAAATTTAGTCAAATTCATTCGTCTAGAGATTCAAAAAAAAGTTCTAATCGTTTTAGTAAGTTTCATTTCATTAATTATAATTTCTACATTAAGAATATGTTTGGGTCGTCGTTTGTAGTAGAGGCATTTATTTTAAATGTACTTTCAGTATTACGATAATCTCAAATTTACCAGAAATAATAAATATGGAGTTTATGTTGATTTTGGGTATTTTCATCATTTATTATCATATGCATCATTTTTCTTGAAATAATTTAATGTCCGGACAATCTATCTCTTTTCTTCAATTTGGTTATATCAATCTGCAACAGAGATATTTTCCTAATTAAAGTGACAGAATCTATTACCTTCGATCTGATTTTCTATTTTTTTATATTATCCATCGCGACCTAATCATACAATTTTTTGTACTATATTCTCTTTAATTTAAGGTTTGGAAAATGAGTCACGACTCAGGTTATATGATATTTTAAGTTACAACGCTTAATTAAAAAATAAAAAGAATTATGATTTGAAGTTTCGATCAAATGGTTATAAGTGCACGAAAACACAATTAAAATATTTTTTTATATTTTGTAATTTTATTCTTTTAATTTTAGGATTTTAATTTTTTTCTTATAATAGTATAAAAGTATTACATTAACTAGTTGGAAACCTAACAAGCTAAGATCCAACAACGTACTACTACATTAATTGAACAGGTTGACATGCTAATCTACCAGCGAGTCTCATGGGTAACATAGTCAAGAGAATCGAAGCGGATGTGTGGTGAAATTGTGTCACAAGGGGAACAAGCTAACTCTAACTTCCATGTTAATTCCTTCAATATTACGTCGTTCGGAGCTCGAACCTGGGACCTTCTGGGACGCATGAAACTTTGGGAATTATAATGGGCCTAGTAACACAATTATTTCTTACTTATCAGTTATATAGATATATGTACCATTGAGCCTCACTGACATGCTGGATGCGCGTGATCGTATTAATTATCGTCTTCAAACCTTGCTTTAAAAAAGATTGCTCAATTCTTTCAAGATAAGAATTGGAAAAATGTTACATTTTTACTTAGTAAAATGGTATTCCCTCCGTTTCAAAAAAAACTGACCCCTCAAAATATTAAGAAGACCGTAATATTTTGCTTGTATACACTTAATTATTTACCTATTGTATTTTAATAAAAATGAAAGTGTTAAAAAACTGTTTAAAATTGATAGAAGAATTGTAAATAGGAAATGGTAGGGCTCTCAACGACACTTAACGTAACGAACATTGGCTCTACCGCTTCCGTTGCCATTTAAATTAGCGGATATCCGATATCCGTTAACTTACGACGGAAATATGACATTTAGTTCCATTACCGTTACGTTGGGCTTACCGAATATCCTATATTTTTCCGATACCATCTGGTATGTCACAGAACAAACACAGAAGAAGTTACAAACACAGAAAAATTACAGAAAACAACTTCCAAATCCAAGAAACAAGTTCTAAATCCATGCCACACACACAAAAAACATACAGATGTTCATGTTCTAAACCCATGCCACCAAATTATATGTTCAGATGTTCTAGCAAAAGAAAAAACCATGTTCTTGCAAAAGAAAAGACAAAGTATGAAAGGAACTCCATCTGCATTTGTTGCATCAACTGCAAATGAATTCCTCAGTCTCCATATTATCCACTGTCAACTACATCTGCAAATGCATTCCTCCTCCTTACTCCTTATTCCCCAACTTCTACATTTTTAAAGGAAAATAAAAAGTGTTAGTTAAGCAACTTAAGCTGGCAATGTCAGAGCAATAAGCCAATAAATATAAAAGCAAATAAAAGATTAAGATGTAAGGAAATTCCAATAATACAACTATCACTGTCACTGAGAGTAAGATCTGACATCCAATCACCCAAACAAAGCAATGCTTCAACAAGTTATGGAGCTAATGAACTCATGTGAGATGTGAGAACCCTACCACCAGTACTAAACATAGATTTTGATGCTACACTTGTCATTGGAACTGCCAATACATCTCTTGCATTCCTTGAGAGAGTTGGGTACTCAGGAGCATGATTCTTCCACCAACTTAAGATATCAAACCTCATTTTTCAATGGCTGTGCCTTTAGGAAGAAGTGGTTCTGCTAAGTATGTATCCAATTCTAACTTCTGAACCTCAAACACATTTTTTTCCATAATAAAATAACCATAAATAAATTCATATGATGTTATTGTAGCTGCAGAGCTCTCAATTCAAGCTGAATTCATTCCACTATCATAATAATATGGAACTGTGATGTTTGTTTCATAAGCACAGTAAAGAGCATTGACTGCAAGCTCAAATTTGTTATAATGACTTTGATAGTTACACTATATACTCTCTTCATAACAAACTCCACCCATCTATCCTTATACCTATGATCTAAAACAACTCCATTGCCCATCAAAGTGTTAATTTCTTTCCAGTAGCTATTAAATCTCATCCTCATATTCTTGGCCATGTCTCTGATATACTCATGCTCATTTGATTCCCAGATCTTAATGCATATATTAACTTCTTGCACTCCATTATAATACAAATTTGTTGTGGGATACTTAATCCCAGCAAATTTGGTTGAAAGCACATCAAACAATTCCAAACATTCACATATATGTACTCCTTGTTGCCACTCCTGAGAAGTTGGTAGTATCTTGAAGTCATTATCCAAATCACCTATCCTAACAAAAGCTTGTCTCAAAAATATTGCATCCTTTAGCATCTTATAGGTGGAGTTCCACCTGATATCACATCTAAGCCAACAGACCTTGAAGAAGGAAGATTAACTTGGGCAATAGCACATTCAATTCTCTCTTTTCTAGCCTGACTTGACTTGATATATTTTACACACTCTCTAACTGCATCTATAAATGGAGCATCTACTCTTATTCCACACCCTACATTCAAGTGCAACATGATTACTACACCTCATTTGGAACAGATCCCCATTAAGAACTAGACAATCTTTTCTATCAAGCCATTTCTTCAGATTTTCCATCATAACATTGTTGGAGCTAACATTGTCAGCATCTACAACAAAAATATCATTTTCTATGTTCCAATCTAGAGCTATTGATTTCACTATAGATGCTAAAACTTCTCCAGAATGTGGTGATGGCACTAAAGTGTATGCCAGTGTTTTCTTAATCAGTTTTCACTCATCATCTATGTAATGCATTGTCACACAACAATAACCATCTTTTTATGCTTACATGAACACATATATGTTGTTAAACTACATTTAGATGTAATTGTGTCAAATTTTTCTTGTAATTGCAGTTTTAATTGAGCTGTTAGTTTCATGATATCTTATGTTAAATCATGCTCGGTCGAACTCGCATGAGTTTCTATTTCAAGCATGTTTGTCAATATTAGTGACCAAAACTATATGTCTTGATTTCTAGTTTACTTATGACTGAGTCCCGGTCTAGGAAAGTTAGGAATAATTGAGCTACAGAATCCATGTCGATTATCTTGCAAAGATGAAGAACTACTCAAGGAACCAGTGGAACTTCATCCGACTAAAAGGTATGTGGGGACTTGAACTCATCTTTTCACTCAAAAGTATATCTACTCTATATCCTATTCTTGAGACAAAAGTCGTATAAGTATGATAGTTTTCATACATACACATTTGCTATTTCGAGCCGAGTTTACTCGCCTATCTTTTTCTCGAAATATATGTTGGTAAGCTTTTGCTTTAACCATTTTCATATTTACCCGTGATGAAAGTCATGATGACGTTTTAATCTTGAAAATAACTTAGATGACCATATTCGATTCTTTATGTCTAACGACTATTATAACATTATAGAAGAATGTTTCAATGATTGAAATGTAGAGTTGAGAATATGAAACCACCTATGGATATAAGCATATAGTGTTTTCGAACATTAGTGTATAAATCCATATGCCGGAAACCAAGTGCGTGCATATGTGTGCATGCGTTATTGGTGAAGGAGACAAGTTAGGTACGCGTACCTGTACACGTACTGGCGGAAGTTCACGTCCGTGAATTTCTGCTGAGTTTGGAGTTTACAAACTCAAAACCAGTCACCTTAGGTACGCGTATTGGAAGAACTTTTTCACCCGAAAAATTTGCTGAGTTTGGAAACTAAAACCAACTCAAAATCCGGTAGCTAAGGTACGCATACCCGTACGCGTACCGAAGATGGTTATTTCTCAAATCGGTAGTTCATGGACTTAAAAAAATAATTTATAAGGAATGAAATCTTTGTAAACGTGTCTATATTGTTCATCAATTGATTTAAATGAATCAAACTGATTTTTTTTTGATTGTGTCTATGCAGAAAGACCTAAGCAATTGAACAACTCTTGAACTAGTTCTTATGAGTCATTTGAACTAGTTATGAGAAAGATGAATACAGTTAATATGAAAGTGCTCATGTGGTAACCATTGGTCAACCATTTGTGAACCAACCAATGTATACGTTTAGGTATGATTACTCAAACCTAAATGAATACATTTCATTTGTGTGTGTGACAAGCTAAGTTTCGATCTAACGGTTGAAAGATATTATATTGGATAAATCGGGTTTTTTCATAAACGGTGATTATTGAATGATTTGTTACAAAGGTAACTTATATTGCAAACCCTGATTTGAAAACTATATAAAGAAAAGTCTAGCAATTGTGCAAAACTCACACCTCCTGTGTAATACTAGTTGGTTTGCTAGAGTACTCTCCTTTAATTGTAGGTTTCTACTCGTGACCCTGTCGATTAACGACTTAAATACTTCATTGGTAATGTGAAGCCAGGCGAAACTACTTCTCTTGTAGTTGAGCGATCTTATCTTGCCATTTTATATCGTACGAGTTCAATTGAATAATTGACTTGAGATTATATCTCCGATATAGCAAGATAAAAATAAATCACAAATATCTTCGTCTCATCATTTGTGATTCCAGAATATCTAGTTTCTATACCATACGATTTAGATTATTGTGAGGAGATTGATAATACCAGGCTGTTCTTCGGGAATATAAGTCTGGTTTATCAATTGGTTCCTGTTCACCTTGATTTTTATCAAATGACGGAACAAAACTTTTAGGTTTATCTGTGGGAGACATATTTATCTATCCTTGTAGACTTTTCTGTGTGATACAAATTTATTTATTAAAGTCTTCGACTTTGGGTCATAGCAACTCTTGGTTATGGGTGAGATCAGCCAAGGGAATCAAGTGCGTAGTATCTTGCTGGGATCGGGGACGTAAGGAGCGCAATTGTACCTTGAATCAATGTGATATTGATAAGGGTTCAACTACAATCCAGATCGAAGTTAGGTTCTTGTAGGCTAGTGTCTGTAGCGGATTAATACAGTGTGGTGTTCAATATGGACTAGGTCCCGAGGTTTTTCTGCATTTACGGTTTCCTCGTTAAAAAAATTTCTGGTGTCTCTGTGTTATTTCTATTCTGCATTATATTTTGTTATATAATTGAAATATCACTGTTTGTGCATTGTATCGATCAAGTGTAAAATCCAACATTTGGTTGTTGATTGGAAATTGATTGATCATTGGATATTGGTATTTGGTACCATCCAAGTTTATATATCTCTTGTATTTGATAAAGACTCACATATTTATATTTGCTTGAGTAAAGATCAAATCGAGAGATAGAGATATTAACTCTTTGAAATACTTTTATATTGATTGAGTCTAACTGTCTAGTTGATTCTCATAAAAGTATATTGGAGTTTTTCCCTACAGATTTCTAATCGAAATATTTGGTGTGGTTGTTAGATCCCCTCCTTTTCAATTGTTATCAGAGCAGGCAAACACCTTAAACCTTATAAGTTTGTGTTTGTCCGATCCTCAAAAGTCTATCTCTATGAGAAATATTTTTGGGAGACTTGCTCATGGTATCTGTAACGCACACCAGAGTTCCTTAAAGACTGTTCATATATTATTATACTTCAGATCTACGGTCTCTCATGATAATCTCATACCATCTAGAATATTGGAAAATCTAGATTTGAAGAAACTGTCTAAGGAAAAGACTAAAATTTTCTCTAAAGAGAATTTTCATAGAAAACATGGCCACTTCTCAAAGTTATTGCAGGTATTCCTTTTATACCTCAAAAATCCTACCTTCCTTATGTGGGTCGCGGTTCGTGAACGGGTCCAAGCCCAACTTTAGATATAAAAGAAGTTCGGGTACACAAACCCTTCTTCCTCCCTCATCAGTCCGCGTACGTGAACTATTCTAGGGTTCATGTTTCTTCTCCATTAAAGCTTTTTGGAGAACAATTTTTGAAGGGATTTCTCAAGATAAAGGTCAAGTAAGTAATCTCTTTCCAATTCCCTTATTTCCTTCTGGAATCATGAAGGATATTAAGTGTTCAAAAGGTTTATCAAATAACCTAGGTTCTTCACCCTCTTATATGGATCTTCCTATTGAGCAAAATTCTATTAGAATTAGATTTGTGGATGAATCCTGTAGCAAAGTATTTGAAAAGATTTCTTCTACTGGGTTTATCTTAGAAAATAAGTTGGATGATGTAAGTGGGTGATGAGTGCCAAATATTGTATATATCGACACCTTTTTATTGGCATTTAACTCATCTTTTGTGCGCTAACTCTCCATTTTATCCCATATTCTGTGTTTTCGTCGTTTTCAAGAATAAATATTTTTATTAATTAATTTTGCATTTTTAGGTACTAAATAAACCTTGGATGGAATTGAGGAGCGAAAAGAGCATAAAAGTGGTGAAAAGCCGATAGGAATCACGCAAGAAAGCCGCGAAGAATGTTGTGCGCTAGACCAAAAAGCTAGAAATGGGCTTAAAAATGAAGAAATTGTTATTAAAGAAGAAATGGGGTCAGAACCCCTAAGCCCAAACTCATTTCTCTAGCCCAATTTCCAAACCTAAAGTCTAAAACCCAAACCGAAAACCCGTTTCCATTTTAGCCGTCAGATTGGATACATCTCATCATCCAACGGTCGCCTCATCTTCGTGCATCAAAATCTGAAGATCATGTCAAACACTATAGTACCTAACTTCATCTTGAGCCGTCAGTTTCGTTGTGTCACGCATGCTACGGTCGCTCCAAGCTTCCTTCCTTAACGTCGTTCGATCCAATCTGAATTGATCATCTGACGGCTACTTCTCTCTATGCATCAAATCCGCTAATCCCCGCCTCACACAATAGCACCTAACCCTACACAAAACCAAAGCCAAACACTCCCTTCCTCCAAACCCGTCGATCCCATCTTCTCCCCACCTCTGCAAACACCACCAACTCCTCCTGCCGCTTCTCAACCACCGCCTTCTCCACCATCTTTTCGTCACCAACCACCACCAAAAGCCATTATGGCTATCCCTCACCAAAACCCATCATTCCCCTATCTCTCTAGCCTTCTACTTCATCAATTTCTCACCTATCTCTCTCTGAAACCCTAGGTTAGAGGTTGATGAACTAGGTCGATCTAGAGAAGCAATTGGAGCAGGAGATGGACCAGGAGAAGCAGAAGAAGCGTGGGTCGAAGAGATGGAGCAGTTGTCCCATCTAATTAGGTAAAAATCGAAACCCTAATTTCTACTGTGTAATTTAGGGATTTTTTGTGTAAACCCTAATTTGATTTTGGGTATAAAAGAGAATGGTGTATGTGTGTTGTGGGTATGCCTGGGTTAGCCAGAGCAAAGCCATTAGAGGCCTGGACTAGCCAGTGCCCTCAATGTTAATGTCCTGTTGATGTTCCATGTAGTGTTAATGTTAAACTCTCTATTTCAGTTCTCAGTTAGTTACAATATATTCTAATTTGCTTGCTGAGGTTTCAATGAAACCCTAATATTGCTGTGTGTTCATTTTGATAGTATTGTTCTTGGATGTTTATAATTCTTATGAAAGATTCAACTTAGTGCATCATCATCTTGCTCTCACATTGCATGTCATGCATATCTTGTAGTTAGCTTTACACCATGATGATTGAACTACAACTCATGCTTCAACAGGTCATCTTTGATCCTTAGACTAGTTGTACTTGACTTAGACAATTAGTACTTTGGATAAAAGCCTTAGTTGTGCTTGGTCTTTCTAGTGGGGAAACCTCTCAGATATAGGGCAGACTAGGATCTTACCCCTTATCTGCTATAGGGACAAGAATGGTGCAGTCAGTGGAAGGCATAGTACAAGATTAGTGGTGGATTTTCTAACCTCTGTTCACTCATCTCTTTGTTTAACTTGCTTACTGCCTGTGTTACTGCCTCTTTTTGTTGTTGTTGCTCTTACTTTTACTGTCTTGAATTTTACTTCACCACTTGTTTACTTCCTTGCCTTTGGTTACTGCCTTTGTTCTCTGTTAAGCTTAGAAAACATTCTATTAAATCCTAAACTTCAACTTGCACACCCAAGTCCTTGTGGTTCGACCCGTTCTTGTACTGTTCGACACCTCGACACCGTGCACTTGCGTTTTAACTGTAGGCTTCTCTTCTTGCTCTTATTTTCAACACAGTCCCCAGCCTACCAAGTTTTTGGCGCCGCTGCCGGGGACTTGGTGCTGTGAAGTGAAGTTGTTGTTTTTATTTTGCTTTGTTGTTTTGGTGTTTTAGTGTAACTTAATTGTAGTTTGTAATTTAGCTTGTCTTAATTTTCTGTTCTGTTTATCTTAGTGTAATCATCTCTAGTTGTAGTTCAATCACTTGCATATCATTGCATACTTGCATATCCTTTTCTCTTACTGTGCATTTAGCTCTCTTGCTGTGCACTTAGTGTAATCATCTTGCATATCTTGTTCACCACTTACTTGCACTGCATTGCACCTGAAGTCACTGAATTTTTCATAACTCAGCTGCTGTCCAGGTACCTTGCCTGCTGAGCAACTTGGCTTCTGCTGCTGGGCTGCTGCTGTTGTTGTGTTGCTGCTGCTGCTGAGTCTCTGCTGCTACTGTTGCTGGTGCTTGCTGCGCCTGCTGCTGCTGGGAGCTTGTTGCTGATGTGAACCAAAGCCCAACTGGGCTGTTCCCAAGCCAAGGAAAAGAACCAAAGCTCAATTGGGCTGTGCAACCAAAATCAGAGCAGCTGGGCTGTGTTAAAAGAGTAAGCCTAAACCCATTAAGAGAACCCAAATTGTGGGCATCCATTTTCTATTGGGTTTGTAATTTGAATGAACTGTGGGCTTGTAAAAAACTGAATTTTGGGTTTCAAAAACCCAACAACTAAACATCCTAAACAAGTTTTTTTTCTTCTAAGCCCAACTGGACCTGCAAAATAAACTTGTTTCAAAGACCCAACTGACCCAAACAAGAGTGACATCCTGCTGGGCTCGATCAAATTAATCCTGCTGGGTATCCTGTTGGGCTTCAGTTTGCACATAAACTGCTGGGCTCACTTAAAACTCCTGCTGGGCTCGTCCAAACACCCAGCTGGGCTCAGTTCAAAATTTCTCTCGCTGGGTTTGTTCGCCTGTCAGGCTTCCGTCAGCTGTAGTGCTTTGGGCTTCATTTTAAGAACAATTTTAAAACCAAATTTCTTCCCACAAAAACCAAATTGCTCCCTTTTTAAACCAAATTCCCAAATAGGCTTTATCCTTAAAGTCTAAAACCAAATTTTTGAAACCCATAACTGAAAAGTGTGGGCCTTGTTTCTCTTTTTGAATTGTGTGATTGTTTGGTAAACATAACATGTATGGATTTTGGTCTGCTTCTGGGGATGGAAATAAAACTCTTAGAGAACTTGTTTATGGGCATGCGCCACATTATGAGCCCCCTACAGACCATGATGTCAATATTCATAGGAATTATTATAGACATTTTCAAAGTCCTGAGCCTCAATACATGAAACCTAATGACTATTCACACATGCATCATTCACCACAACGTGAAAATGAACATTTTGTTAATGCCTCACTCACACAATCATCTCTTGTGGATCAATTAGAAGCTATAATCACAGCTTTAGAAATGCAATCACATGAGGAATCCGCCACATCTAATTTTCATAGGCAACCTGAAATCTATGCTTGTCCCGTATGTGGTGGCTTAGACCACCCTGTTGAGAATTGCTATACTTTGCATGATTTTAGGCAGTCTAGAGAAAATCCAAGGTATGCAATACCCACAGATTATGATGCTGGTAGTTATTGGGACCATAATCAACCTTTCGAAGGTTGCGATCAGCCTTTTATAAACCCTAACGACCATGCACCCATATATCAATCAACACAATGAGAAGTTGAACAATTTCATACTCCCATGAGCCCTTGTATGCAATATTTGACGGAAACTATCAAACTCGTCAAACAAAATACTGCTAGATTAGAAATGCAAGCATTGAATGATTATCCATCTAGCAACATCTCTGAAATCCCCTTCTATAGTGAACCTCACAAACAATCATGTTTTGACTATCCATATGAAGTTAGGGTACCCACTAGTGAAGCCTCTCCTTCCATTGAACAACTTAATATGACATTAAGGAGTAATTTGCTTCATATAAAAAATGAAGGAGAGGAGGAATTTCACCATGAGATGTCTGTTATCCCTAATGAAATTAATTTTGAAAATAGTGTTTATAATCCTGCTCATACTAGTAATATTGAACATGAACCTAATCTAGAGGTAAATGAGTGGACTAGAGACACTGTAGTTTTGAGGGAATCGCATTCTTGTTTTGATGATGATGATGATGATGATGATGATGTTATGTTAGAAGAACGTGCTTATACTGAAAATGTTATGGAACCGTTGGGTTCAAATACATTAGGCTTCTCTGCCTTGACCTTCATGAATGATGTTTCTTCTAGTATTCCATGTGATGTTTCCCCTGATTTGACGATGCATGAGAATAGATCTGTTGATGATATTGATGATTTTGATTCTGGACTTGCTAATTTGTTTGATGACTGTGAGCATGTTGTGAGACGTGTAGATGATATAGGAGATATTGATGTGATTAATAATGATGTGCTTATCTTCCTACATAAGTCACAGTCTGATGGCCTTCCATCCAACCTAGATTTGTTTTGTACCCATATTATCAAACCGACTTTTCTGAGAATACCTAATCTAGGTCTGGAACTGTGTGCTTCCCAAGTCCTCTTGGACTATTTTTCATCTAAGTATAATACTTTTGAGGCACCACAGTTGGAATTAGCATGTGCACCCGTCCCTAGCACAGTTCACTTTGAGTTAGACCTCATACATGATGAACCCCCAAAACTGCGAGACTTTGTATCCAAAATTTTATCTGTTGAAAAATCCAGGTTTGGGGGTAGCTCATTTTGTTTCAAATCTTCACTTGCATGTCTATCATATTATTATTGTGTGGAGCTGTTGAAATGTCTACACTTCGTCTTTTGGGTTGATTCTCAACTCTTTAGATTTTTAGTGTATGGTGAATTTTCTTGTATATAATCCAGTAGATAAAATTTTAGTTGAATCTTTTATTTTTTTATATATATTGTGCTAATCCAATGTGACTCTTAGCCGAAAAATGTTGGATTCTAGCCGGGAATAATGGAGTTCGGTTCTTTCTTTCATCAAATCGGGTATTCTCTTTCCTTTTTCTCTACTCAACATAATCCTCTTCATATGTTGTATTATAATTATTTTCATCTTTTGAAACATTGAGGACAATGTTTAGTTTAGGTTTGGGCGTATAGAGTAGATACCACGATAACATGCTATAATCGAAAAATAGAACTCCTTCCTTTTTGAAAAAAAAAAAGAAATTTGAAAAATGAAAAAAAATAAAAATCGAGCTCATTTACCTTGAAATGTTGATTCCTGTGCATGTATGTAAACTTAGGTTTCTTAGTCTAGATGATGAGGCACCCCTGATTCTAGCACAATTCACATGTTGATAAGAACTTTGCACATGCACGATCTACGAATACATGTTTAGCCTCGGGCAGGTGTTTTATCGGTTAAGTAGACTGTCAATCATCTGGAATACTGAATGAGACTTGACTAGCTTGTTCTTTGGTTGGCTGGGATAGAAGTTGGAGGTTACGTCAAGAAAAGCAACCATTGAATTTGAGCGGGTGCATCGAAAAGGGCTACCTCTTGCTATGAGTCATGTAATTAATTTTCCTTTTTTTTCATATATCAAAAATGTTACTATGTTGTAAATATCAATTCCAAAAAAAAAAAAAAATCAGAAAAACACAAAAATATCAAGTTTCAATGTTTTGTCATGTTAAAGACAATGTTTCTCTCTTACCTAAAAATAAAAGAGAGTAGTCCATGTAAATAAGAGTCATCTTTTTGTTATTTATTGTAATAAGCAAGGACGGTGCAGCCATCGATGTATGACGCGGGTAAACTGAAATATCACCAACTCATTGGGTGAACATTCAAAATTCTCGTAAAGTCGGACAGCTAGCTTGGCTTTGAATTCGGTTCTTAGCCTAAAAAACTATCTCTTAGCGATTGGCAGTCATAACTTCTGATCATTCTCACTACAAGAAAAGGGGTGTATTGCAACATGTCCCAAATGTGGCAACAACCCATATTTAGTGTGGCTATATCGTTTTGCCACATAAAAATATTTTGCCACACCAGTGGCAACAACTTGGGTGGAAAGAAATAGTCGCCACCCCTTTAAGATACAGTGGCAACAGTCGGATTTCTTGCCACACCAAATGGTGAGGCAATAGGTATTTCTATTTTTTTTCTTTATTATAAGTTTTAATTATTTATTTTAAATTTTTTGCCACATCAATTGGTGAGGCAGTAACGTGAGGCAAAAATTTTTATTGTTATTTAATATAAAATTATTTTGAATTACATTTTATTCAAAAAATATTTTGCCACACCATTGTCGTGGCTATTAGTGCGACAAGGCAGACCCTGATGCCACAACTTGTATGTAGCTAACGACTATGAGTGCGACAAGGCAGACCCTGATGCCGCAGCTTGTATGTAGCTAAAACTCATTTACTGATTTACATGCCATTTTTATATTATGTTTTAAATTATGCAGGGTAACAAAAAACAGTAAAACAATAAAAAAAAGTGAATCCAACTAAAAAATTTAGTTCCATTAAATTAAAGTAGTTGTCAAAAGGCATAGAGAATCCCACTTAACCATAAGGAAACAAAGAAATTACACTATCAAAACTAAAGAAACCTAATAATTCAAACTTGGCCTAGTCCATGTTAAATCAAATCTCAGACGGCCTAGGTATCCAATCCCATACGTCTGTTCCCGTTCCCTGCGTACCTGCTAAACAAACCAAAACAGAGCAAAAAGAATACCAACAAATGTAGAGAATTATCATATGTCTGATGGAACATCAAAAAATACCTTTATTAACAAGGAAGAGAGACTTACAATTATTTTGAGGTCTGTTGAGTTGGTCCCTGGATATGTAAAGCGGCTCTGCAGGTCCAAAAAGTAGCTCATCGGGTCTGCCAGGCTTCTCCCCAGGTCTTTGGCGCTGCTCCAATGGTGTGAAATGCGTCTCCCCTTGTCTATTGGGATGCTCCCCAGGCTTGTAAAGCGGCGAAGGTCCAAAAAGTTGCTCCTCTGGTATGCCAGGCTGCTCCCCAGGTCTTCGACACTGCTGCAAACGTATGAAAGACGTCGTCCCGTATGTAGATAGTTGCTCCCAAGGTCTGTGATGATGCTCCCCAGTTCTGAAGAGGTGATCTGAAGGTCCTGAGAGTTGCCCCGATCTCGTAAATAGGTCTGGCCTGCACAATCTGACATACTCCATCATTTGGTTCTGACGCATGTTATACTGCTCATTTTGTGCTTCCATTCGCCTCTCCCATTCTGCATCTCGTTCTTTCATTTGCCTCTTAAATTCTTCCTATCGCTCTTCCTTTTCTCTCTCAAAATCCTCATTTCTCGAGTATTCTAGATGGCAACTTTGAGCTTTTATACGTTTATGTCTGTTTGTAGGTACTACATTTGCATAGACTTCATTACTGATTGACTGTTGGTTACCATCTTCATCCAACCCATTCTCATCCAACCCGGATTGTGCCCTCAATTGGGTCTATGTATATCATGAAAAATAAAATAGGCAAAAGGATCTTCTATAAGCATAAAATTCATGAACTTTGCTAGGAAACCATTACAATAGACTTACAATGTATCCTTATGAAAATGGGTCCAAAGCTTTTCCACTGACTTCATTTATATGGGTTTTAATGAACACGTCACCATCAGTTGGTGGGTTCCCTCCGTTCTCTTGAGCCTAAACAAATTCATCCACATAATGATTAATGGTATCCAACAGAATTATATGATTAGAATTCTAACAAAACTTAATAGAAGAAAAAATTGGTTTAGCACTATCCAATTCTCACTAGCAGTTAAGTCAAACAGATGACAAACAAGTGCTAAACATGCTAAAGGAAAAAAAGGCCATTTAAGCACTGTTGAAAATACATGCATCTACATACCATTTCAGCTTCACATCGAGAGTAGTTTTTCCTTCCCATTGTGTGCTTCGTTTTCTGTTGGCTTCTACTACTGGCATTTTTCTTAGATAGTATCTTACGATTACAAAATTCAAAATTAATTAGACATGAATGTTTTAACAGAACTTAAATGCAAACATTTTAGATATGTTAACTTACTTGATGCTCTTCACTATCCCAAAGTTTTACAAGAGACTTCCACTGCCCTTCGGTTAACGAATTGGGTTTATCTTTCAGATTCATTGCATGTGTATTTGTGAGATTATAGTGTTTCCTTTTCCATTTACAATACTTGTCTTTAAATATTCCACCAGCAATAGACAGGGTATGTTGTTTATGACATTCATCAACAACAAACAAATCCTGAAATGAATAAAACAAAAAAATTGCCATTCAGTTCATAAGTCACACAAACAATCCTTAAGTTCACTGCATATTATGTTCACCTTAAGTTCGGCCCACAACCAATCCTTAGCATTTTCATCTTGCAAATTCCAAGGGTTTTCCCAGTTCCAACGGCGAGATTGTTTGAGCAACACACCATGACACCGGAATATTTCGCTTGATTTTTTCCACAAGGTTTATCTTTTTTCACATCCCAATAAACCATTTCCCTTTCTTTCTCCTCTTTTTTCTTTCCAAGGAAAGATGCAAAAGTGGTATCACCTCGCACCTTTCTCTTTCGATTGACAACAACTGCTTAAAGAGCAATGTAAGCATTTTATACACGGTTAAGTAAAAATACATCTAGATATAACGGTACCCAAAAAAAAATCACCAGTAGATTCGCAATTGGAATGCTCTCCTTGCTCCCCATTCTGTTGATATTCCATCCTGCATAAAAAAACAAGGTTTCCTTTATAATCATACATCAGAAGAACACTCAAAATGGAATCTATGAGAGAACTGTTGGAATATGATAATTTGTAATGTCCACATCTAATCAAGGATTTCATACGTAATACTTAAGCAAGAATATAATAAAAGGGTGAGTTTTGAGCAGCAACACTAAAACTAAGCAAATACATCTCCGTAAACAACATCATTGAGTGTTCCAAGTACTGATGTATACTTACAGAAATGAAGCACCTGAATTCTAACACAACAAAAGAAGCCATCCCTCGCATATCCTAAGTATGAGTATGTACAGATGCTAAATAGGATGTTAAGCTGATTGTACCTCATGGAGTCAGGACATTAAGCCAAGTGACCAATCACACATGATATCATTAAAAATAAGGTTAAATGGCAACAGAATCAAGAGGGTGGGATAAATCAAAGTATTCAAACTAGGTCATGCATAAGAACCATAGTTATTAATTTATATGGAAGCATGGTTATTATGAAAAACAAATAATTCATCTGTAAAAAATAAGTAACATGGACAATTCGCTAGGTACTAAGTGACATCTCCTAGCATTGAGACAGATGAACATAAATGCAACTACACCTGAGCTTATAGTATGGTACTGGAAGAACATCTCATAAATTTGTACTACAAAAGTCCCCTGTCAAGAAAACCAGTGGCTACTATGGTACTTCAAACTAGTAACCGGAGCTTAAGAACATCTCAAAACCAGTGGCCTACTATGATATAACACCTGGTTACATGGAGGGCTTGCAAAATGTAACCTTTAAGGCTACATGTGTAGATACACTTTACACTCTTATCACATGTCTTTAGTTGTCACCAGTGCTAGGATTGTGCCTTAGAAAGATAGATTGACATATCCATTTTGTTGTGAGCTTAAACTATCTTGCACATGTCACATTTCATGGAATCTGAGCTTATATTTTGTCCTAAAACTTTGTGGGTATGTTCTAAGCAAACCCTCACGAGATTTCAACTCGTCCACTAGAGACACTTAGTGGTTTAAAAGGCTTAGTGCATACGCTAAATGCATTCGAGAGATCAGCGACAGTGGTATAGTTAGGATTTCCTTATATTGTTTTACTTGAGGACAAGTAAAATTCAGGCTTGTGGGTATTTGATGAGTGCCAAATATTGTATATATCGTCACCTTTTTATCGGCATTTAACTCATCTTTTGTGCGCTAACTCTCCATTTTATCCCATATTCTGTGTTTTCGTTGTTTTCAAGAATAAATATTTTTATTAATTAATTTTGCATTTTTAGGTTCTAAATAAACCTTGGATGGAATTGCGGAGCGAAAAGAGCATAAAAGTGGTGAAAAGCCGATAGGAATCACGCAAGAAAGCCGCGAAGAATGTTGTGCGCAAGACCAAAAAGCTAGAAATGGGCTTAAAAAGGAAGAAATTGTTCTTAAAGAAGAAATGGGCTCAGAACCCCTAAGCCCAAACTCATTTCTCTAGCCCAATTTCCAAACCTAAAGTCTAAAACCCAAACCCAAAACCCGTTTCCCTTTTAGCCGTCAGATTGGATCCATCTCATCATCCAACGGTCGCCTCATCTTCGTGCATCAAAATTTGAAGCTCATGTCAAACACTATAGCACCTAACTCCATCTTGAGCCGTCAGTTTCGTTGTGTTACGCATCCTACGGTCTCTCCAAGCTTTCTTCCTTAACGACGTTCGATCCAATCTGAATTGATCATCTGACGGCTACTTCTCGCTACGCATTAAATCCGCTACTCCCCGCCTCACACACTAGCACCTAACCCTACCCAAAACCAAAGCCAAACACTCCCTTCCTCCAAACCCGTCGATCCCATCTTCTCCCTCACCTCTGCAAACACCACCAACTCCTCCTGCCTCTTCTCAGCCACCGCTTTCTCCACCATCTTTTCGTCACCAACCACCACCAAAAGCCATCATGGCTATCCCTCACCAAAACCCATCATTACCCTATCTCTCTAGCCTTCTACTTCATCAATTTCTCACCTATCTCTCTCTGAAACCCTAGGTTAGAGGTTGATGAACTAGGTCGAGCTAGATAAGCAATTGGAGCAGGAGATGGAGCAGGAGAAGCAGAAGAAGCGTGGGTCGAAGAGATGGAGCAGTTGTCCCATCTAATTAGGTAAAAATCGAAACCCTAATTTCTACTGTGTAATTTAGGGATTTTTTGTGTAAACCTTAATTTGATTTTGGGTATAAAAGAGAATGGCCTGGACTAGCCAGTGCCCTCAATGTTACTGTACTGTTGATGTTCCATGTAGTGTTAATGTTAAACTCTCTATTTCATTTATCAGTTAGTTACAATATATTCTAATTTTCTTGCTGAGGTTTCAATGAAACCCTAATATTGTTGTGTGTTCATATTGATAGTATTGTTCTTGGATGTTTATAATTCTTATGAAAGATTCAACTTAGTGCATCATCATCTTTATCTCACATTGTATGTCATGCATACCTTGTAGTTAGTTGTGCTTGGTCTTTCTAGTGGGGAAACCCCTCAGATATAGGGCAGACTAGGATCTTACCCCTTATCTGCTATAGGCACAAGAATGGTGCAGTCAGTGGAAGGCATAGTACAAGATTAGTGGTGAATTTGCTAACCTCTGTTCACTCATCTCTTTGTTTAACTTGCTTACTGCCTGTGTTACTGCCTCTTTTTGTTGTTGTTGCTCTTACTTTTACTGTCTTGAATTTTACGTCACCACTTGTTTACTGCCTTGCCTTTGGTTACTGCCTTTGTTCTCTGTTAAGATTAGAAAACATTCTAGTAAATCCTAAACTTCAACTTACACGCCCAAGTCCCTGTGGTTCGACCCGTTCTTGCACTGTTCTACACCTCGACACCGTGCACTTGCGGTTAACTGTAGGCTTCTCTTCTTTATCTTATTTTCAACACAGTCCCCAGCCTACCAGTGGGTATAAGGAGGATTTGACTTGTTTTGAAAAATTCAAGATTGGAAACATCTTTGATGGATTTGGGAAAGGTTTTGATACTCTTACTAGAGTCTTTTATGCAAACATTCATGATGTTGTCAGTGAGGACATGGAATTCAAGACCATGGTCAATAGAGAACGTATTGTAGTTAATAGAGAATTAATTTCGATGATTACCAAAATTCCGTTGGGTAATTTCTGTATCCCTAGACCAAGCGATGAAAGACCCTCATATGAAATTATTTCAAATGGTCTTTGTGGAAAAAGTGTTGTGTGGAAAAGAGGAAAATTTCCTACTAATCAACTAGATTTTCCTGTAAAGTCTTTGGAAAATTGGGAATTTCTAACCTTTGTCCTTCCATGGTTTAGAATTCTCGTTGGAGTTGTGAGTTTGTGGAATTAGTCTATTACCTTGTGATGGAAACCAAAGGTCTTGATATTTGTGGATTCATTATTTTGAAAATGATAGAGTTGACTACCGTCGATAAGAAGTTAGGCTTTCCTTGCTTGATTGAGCAAATTTGTCGCAACTTCTCCATTAATCCAATTGGGAATTCCATTGGAACCCCCAAGCTTGTTCGACCGTGTACCTTCATTCATATGAGGGAATATGATTGCAAGAGACAAAGATGTGACACAATTGATGGCTCGAATGATACTTCTATGAAGCCTTTTCACCAAATTTACAAAATTGTTTTAGATTGAATACCAAAGTGAATTTTTGTCCAAGAACAATTACTTGTGATTGCTACCAAGTATCCCGATATTAAAGAAGACATGGACAAAGTTCGTTCCACCTTCATGGCCTCCGAAGATGAAGATAATGAGTAGTTTTTCTTACTTCTTTATATTGGTGTTAAGTTTATTGTCTAGAAAGTCTTCTTATGAGAAATTTATTTCTTATGTTTTAGGAAGAATAACTAAAGTTTGGAATAACCATTATTGTGAGTACACATAGCTATGTCCAATGTTTTTCATCTTTATTTTTTAGGTTTATTTATTTAAATTCTAAAATTGTGTGGAAGATGATTTTTAAAGTATTAATCTTTATGGTTTTATATATTGCAATATGCTATGGGATATGTGTGTTTGCGTCTGTGAACTATTATTGTCCCATACGAAATGTCAAAGTTATCTATTTTATATGTCGATATGCAAGTATTGATACAAGATCGATGAACTTTTGACAAACAAAAGTTAAGCCTATTATGTCAATTTTTGATGGAAGATAGGTTAAAATCTTTTGTTAACAAAGATTATGTCTATTATAAATCGTTATACAAATAGTAATGAAGATAGAATGAATCTTTGTATATGCCGCAGTATGGATCTTTCCCTGATCCATATTTTATGTGTATACTGCAATGCTCCATAAGTTTTTCTTGTGTTGAGCATAGAACGATTGAGTTAATCATTCTTTGATGGTTAACATAATCGTTGCTCTGTAAGTTCTCTTATGCCGAGCATGTTCAATTAAGTTCATCACTTTTGTGTTTAATTTGATTGTGTATTCCGATTAAATTAATCATGGTTCTCTTGTGGTTAGTTTAATTGAGAATTTTGGATATAAAAAATCATTTCTTTATGGTTTTTGGTGTCCAATAAAACCCTTATTTTCTTGCAAAAGTAAGGTCGTTCTTGTTGTTCTCCTTGGAATAACATCAAATGGGGGAGAGTTCTTTTGAACTTGCGCTTAATTTCCATATCTTTGTGGGGAGTGCGGCTGTGGAATTATTTAGGGGTTATGTTGTATCTTTATAAACTCCTTGATGAATGCATTTAGCTTCGTCTTTATGATTGCATCTAAACAATTTGATTTGTACTTTTCTTTGGTCTTGAAGTGTCTTCGTGGAAATTTCATTAGGATCCCGTTTTCGTACCTTTGCCAATTTTATTGACAAAAATAGGGAGAATTAATATGTAGTTCACACTACAAAAACATATGATTCACGTGCTTTACGGGTCATTATGTAAGGGGGAGTGGTTTTCATGTTGAGACGAAAGTATTGACTAAGGGGGAGTGATAAATATCACCATAGTATTGTTGTCAAAGTTTTGATATAATAACTTTGATGCTGTGTAATAATACTATCACACTGTATAACAATGATCGAGAGCTTTTGTTTTCTCATTGTTATGACTACACAACTTTAATAACTATGATGGTTAATTGAACATCTATGGAATCATGAGAGTACTTGGAAAAGACGAAGTTTTCAAGTAATGTTGAAGCACCAAGGAGATCAAGCATGCGGACGAGAAGATACAAAGTGTTATTTATTTTGTAATCCATATGTATTGATAGTTTTGTCACTAAAATTGACAAAGGGGAGATTGTTAGAGCACTGCTAAGTCGAACTTGCATGTGTTGCTATCTCAAGCATGTTTGTAAATGTTAGTGATCAAAAATATATGTCTTGATTTCTAGTTTACTTATGACTAAGTCTCAGTCTAGGATAGTTAGGAATAGTTGAGCTCTAGGCTCTATGGCGATTATCTTGCAAAGACGAACTACTCAAGGAACCAGTGGAACTTCATCCGACTAAAAGGTATGTGGAGACTTGAACTCATCTTTTCACTCAAAAGTCTATCTACTTTATTTCTTAATCTTGAGACAAAATTCGTACAAGTATGATAGTTTTCATACATACACATTTGTTATTTCAAGGCGAGTTTACTCGTCTATCTTTTTCTCGAAATATGTGTTGGTAATATTTTGCTTTAACCATTTTCATCTTTACCCGTGACAAAAGTCATGATGACGTTTCAATCTTGAAAATAGCTTTGAGGACGATAGTCGATTCTTTATGTCTAACGACTATTATAACATTATTGAAGAATGTTTCAATGATTGAAATGTAGAGTTGAGAATATGTAACCACCTATGAATATAAGAATATAGTGTGTTCGCACATTAGTGTATAAATCCATGTGCCGGAAACCAAGTGCTTGCATATGTGTGCATGTGGTATTGGTGAAGGAGACAGGTTGGGTACGCGCACTCGTATGTGTACTGGTGGAAGTTCACGTCTGTAACTTTCAGCTGAGTTTGGAGTTTACAAACTCAAAACCAGTCACCTTAGGTACGCGTACCCGTACGCATACTGGCGAAACTTTTTCACCTGGAAAATTCTGATGAGTTTGGAGACTAAAACAAACTCAAAATCCGGCAGCTAAGGTACGCATACCCGTACGCATACCCAAGATGGTTATTTCTCAAATCAGTAGTTCATGGACTTAAAACAATACTTTATAAGGAATGCGATCTTTGCAAATCGTGGATATATTGTTGATGAATTGATTTAAATGAATCAAACCGATTTTGTCTATGTATAAAGACCTAAACAATGAAACAACTCTTGAACTAGTTCTTATGAGTCATTTGAACTAGTTATGAGAAAGATGAATACGGTTAATATGAAAGTGATCATTTGGCTAACTATTGGTCAACCATTTGTGAACCAACTAATGTACACGTTTATGTACGGTTACTCAATACATTTCATTTGTGTGTGTGACAAGCTAAGTTTCGATCTACGGTTAAAAGATATTATCTTGGATAAATCAGGTTTTTCATCTAACGATGATTATTGAATTCTTTGTTACCAAGGTAACTTATATTTCAAACCCTGATTTGAAAACTATACAAGGAGACGTCTAGCAAATATGCAAAACTAATCCCCACACCTCCTGTGTGATACTATTTGGTTTGCTAGAGTCGATTCTCCTTTAATCAGAGGTTCTCGAGACCCTATCGATTAACGACTTCACTGGGATTGTGAAGCCAGATGAAACTACTTCTCTTGTAATTGAGCGATCTGATTTTGCCATTTTCTATCATACGAGTTCAATTGAATAATTTACTTGAGATTATATCTTCGATTGGGCAAGATAAAAAGAAATCACAATTATCTTCGGCTCATCGTTTGTGATTCCGCAATATCTAGTTTCGCTACCATATGATTTAGATTATTGTGAGGTGATTGATAATACTAGGTTGTTCTTCGGGAATATAATTCTGGTTTATCAATTGGTTCCTGTTCACCTTGATTTCTATCAAAAGACGGTACAAAACTTTTAGGTTTATCTGTGGGAGACAGCTTTATCTATCCTTGTAGACTTTTCTGTGTGATACCGATTTTCTTATTAAAGTCTTCGACTTTGGGTCGTAGAAACTCTTGGTTGTGGGTGAGCTCAGCTAAAGGAATCAAGTGCGCTTTATCCTGCTGGGACCAGAGACATAAGGAGCGCAACTGTACCTTGAATCAGTGTGAGATTGATTAGGGTTCAACTATAGCCCAGACCGAAGTTAGTTTGTAGTAGGCTAGTGCCTGTAGCTGCTTAATAAAGTGTGGTGTTTAATCTATACTAGGTCCCGAGGTTTTTCTGCATTTGCGGTTTCCTCGTTAACAAAATTTTGGGTGTCTATGTTATTTCTATTCCGCATTATATTTTGTATATATATGAAATATCACAGGTTGTGCGCTGTATCGATCCATTGTGAAATCCAACCTTTGTTTGTTGATTGAAAATTGATTGATCCTTGTATATTGGTATTTGGTACCATCCAATTGTATTTGATAAAGACTCGCAGATTTCTATTTGCTTGAGCAAAGATCAAATCGAGAGATAAAGATATTAACTCTTTGATATACTTTTCTATTGATTGAGTCTAACTGTCTAGTTGATTCTCATAAAAGTATATTGGAGTTTGTTCATATAGATTGCTAATCGAAATATTTGGTGTGGTTGTTAGACCCCCGCATTTTCATCTTCCCTAACTGTATTCCTAGTGTAAAGCTTAGCAGCAGGATTCAGAGACTTAACAAACTCTCTAAAATATGGATGCTCAACTATAGTAATTGGATAACGATGTTTAACAATCATTTTTACAACTAGTATCCTAGTAGCATCAGCATCATACTTCCAATTAGCTAACTTGGTTTGAGCATTACCTGTTTTGATTGAAGTAATCTTTCTTTGTCATTTCTTATTCACAGGCTTTTCTTTGCAGGATTTAGCATGGTGATGCAAGCGGATGGTTCCCTGGTTACTGGGTGCAGTAATTCTCTTCTTACAATGTTTTCATTCAGCCATAATCATCCCAACCTCCTTCCCACTTTTCAGTTTCTTCTTTCCAATTGACCTTTCAAAATCAATCCATACATCATACCTTACTGAACGTAGTTTTTTATTTTCTTCATATATAATTGGATCTTCATCTACTTCTATTTATTCTTCTGCTTCTTTTTTGGGACGAATCACAGGTGTAATAGCAGCAGGTATTGAATGAATTCATGAACATTGAACTTGGTTTGATTTAGCAGGTAATTGTGATGCAACTGAAACAGAGGGATTGCTTGATGAACCAACATGATTGGAAGCTCCTCTTTCTCTTTGGGACATGATTAATTTCACGAATCTCAACATGTTCTGAAAACCCTAATTTCAGAAACCCTAAATTGAAAATTGAGTTTTTATAAATTGGAATTAAACTCAAAAGAAATAGAAGAATATAAACCTAGTTTTCTAATCAGTAATCACACATGATTTGTATATATAAGAAGATGATTTTGCATGAATTGAAAGGCAGGAGGTGAGGTGAGTTTTTCTTCTCTCTTTTTCTCTCTTTTATGTCGACAACTGAAGTGAAGAATGAGAAGAGATTCATTCGAAGAAGGGAATGATAATACCTAGGTCTAGGAATTTACACGTGCAGTACACATGTTACAGGATCTCGGATATAAGGCTAACAGAAACACCCAATTCCACTACCGTTACGTTAAGAGGAAAATATCTGATAGGTTATCAGATACGAATATCCGTTTACCGATATGTCAGATGGTAACAGTAATGGATTACAGATATTCAATTACGGATTTCAGACATCCATTGGCAGGCCTAGGAAATGGTGTTATTTAAAACTTCGAAATCTTTGTCTTAAGTTCATATTTTTCTGGGTAAATCTCAGTTTAGTGATCTTATTAGTATTAGAAAGTTTCATCTGCTTTCCGACTTATCTTCCTTAGGAATTTTGCACTTTTTGTGTGATTGACCTTAAAAAGGAGAAGCTACCAAGTACACCACTAACTTTTTCGTTTTTGATAGGAGTATGAACCTGTTTAGTACTTTTAACAATAAAAAAATACGTAAAAGTAAAAAGCACACAAACACAAGAGCTTTGTTAAAGAGGAAACCGCAATAGAAAAACAAACTTGGGAACTCATCCACATTTGATCACCAAACTGTATTAAGACGCTATAGACACTATCATATGGCCAAATTTTGGACTGGAATGTCGATGAGACCGAATCCACCCTCCAAGCGAGTCACTTACAGTTGCGCTCCTTACGTCTCTTGAACCTTGCAAGGCTTTACGCAGTTGATTCCCTTAACAACTTAATAGTTTCTTCAACCTAAGTGTAGACTTTTGATACCAATCTGCCTCTTACAATTAAGCCTATTTGATTTTCCTTTAGATCAAAGATCAAGACATGGAAATATACTTGCAATAGACTTACATTTAAAGTCTTTGAGGGTGATGTATGATACTTAACTACCAAATTTTAACATAGTTGGAGATTTAGTTGGAGATTTAATTTAGAAGACTAGTAAGAAACATATAGTTTTGTTCCACTAACATTGACAACAAGCTTGAGGAAGCAAAACTTATGATTTCCACCGAGAATTGCTGTAATATCCCAAATTTCAGGTCTGCATTCCAACCCAAATCAAAACCCAAAACCCGAAATGTTGCATTTAATATCAAGCCTAGACTTCCACACTTGTCTCAAGTCCAAACAACTAATTCTTTGTCTAATTTTTGTTTATGTTAAGTTCAGAAATTCTATCGCAGCGGATACATATAAATTATTTTAGGAACATTTAACCGTTATATTTATGTGATTTTTAATCCACATGAACCCTAACGAACTATATTTTACCGGAAAAATTAATTTCGCCGTTAAAGATTCCAGATTAATCCAAAAGAGTTATATTTTTAAGGAAGAATCATAAAATAGACCCGAAATAAAAGTATATTATAGAATAATTATCACTAGCAGTCAAACCAGCATGACTCAAAAATTTTCATTGTCTAATCAAATAAAATTTCCTTAACAAGGCATTGTTTCATTGATAATACATTAACCCAATAATCTCCAAAGTATTAATAATCAATAAATACTCAGTAAAAATCATCTAAAAGAGTTTGAAGTGTTGTAGAAATATTATTGGTGGTGTAGTTGACCACCCCCATGTGTCACTATACATGGGCAACTTCTCTCCATGCTAGACACATGTAACATTTCCTCTAACTCAATCAACACATGTAAAACCATCTCACATGCAAGCTAACACATGTAATAGCTAGAGTTATCTCCCTCTTGTATATATATGTGATTAATAAATGAATGGAACTCTATGATTCTCCTTCTACTTCTATTTTGTTTCCTTTATGCTATAATCTTTGTCTTCTCCATGCAACAAACTTAAACACGTTATCAACACCTTGTCTAAACATTTGAGTATCAATCCTTCATACAAAAACCAAAAGAAAGTTGTTGGCTTCATTCTCAAACCAAGTAGGATTTTTTCCAAAAGAAGGTATAACTCAAATCACTCCTTTTATTGTCATGTACCTATTGAAAGTGATATTTATGTCTCATGTATCACATGACATGATAATATTAGCTTCTACTCTTTATTTTAGTTACACCAAAAGTTAAAAGAAAATAAACCATTTGATTTTTACTAGTTGATTTTCAACTTGATAGTGATAGCTTATTTGTTTTTTTTATGATCACATGCTTGTCTCTAACATGAAAGTGACATTCTTATCTATAGTTTAATTAATTAAAATCAGGTGATACAAAAGTGTAATTTGCTTTATTTTTCAAAAAAAAAAAAACTCACTGATTTTGTACTTGCTCCTTAATTTTTTTTGAAAAATAAAATAAATAAATACATGCGTGGATATCATATCATGCTACTTGTTAGCAAATTTGTTATACCCATGAGGTATATGTATGTATGTTAATTATTTTTCTTTTATGCCATGAATATCCTAGTAATTTATTTTTTATCAAATATTCATCATATATACATACATGATGTTACCCTTACTATATGTTATAATTTACCATACATATTCTTTTAGTATGTTATATTATTTTTTCTAGACCTTCCTTAAAATTGTAAATTTTTGACATGGACCTTATACTTAGTATTATATCTTAATTTGATATTACTCATGCATGTCACAAATATTAGCCAAAATTTATTTTTATCCCGCAAACGTCCTGCTATTAATTAAATATGCAAACGAATTGCGACTTAAATTCCAATAATCTTATATGAGTATATAAATGATAAATGGGCACGTAGTTTTTTTTTTGTACATACCTATTTTCAGTTGACTATTTTGTCAACCTTGTTACCAAAATTGTTTGCAATTTTTAAACCATAAAGAAACTCGGTTTGCGAACAAAGTTCCCTTGTTAAAACCATAAATAATCTTGGTTAATTAATTTTTTGGATTGGGTTATGATCAGATATTGGACTATATGACATATCTGTATTACCCACGCAACCATAAGAAATTTGGTCACGGGAAAATGATACCGGGATTTGTTGTGGACTCAGAAGGACTTGAGCACCATATTAATGTCATTTATTTTGTCTATATAGATGGACCCAATTCGACCAGAATTCGAACTTTCGGACTTAGCAGGACTTGAGTACCATCGTTGGGTAGCTGATGTGGAAACTACCTTTGTGGCAAAGGACTTCACCTCCACTATCAAACCATCTACCGACGCTGCTCCGCCAACTGAAAAAGACAAAAATCATGCTCTGATGTTCCTCAAGAGGCACATCGATCCTAACATACGTTGGGGTTATCATAACTTGAAAACAACAAAAGAGCTATGGGATGCTCTAGATAGCCGTTTTGGGAACATTCATGATTCCTTAATACCACAATTGAACGTCCTGTGAAACGAAATCTGCTTTCTCGATTATGTAAAAGTGAATGATTTCCAAAAATACATGCTGCAAATTCAGGCATGTATGGACTTCTGTGGAAAGAAACTTACTGATGAGGAAATGATTTAGAAAACCCTATCGACCTTTCCCACCTCGTCCATGATACTAGCGAACCAGTTTCGTTTGTAGGCTGATAACAAGAGAATCACCACATTCAGTAGGTTGATAAACTTATTGCAAGTGTCCAAAAGACACAATGAGATTCTTGTCAATAACAATGCCAGAGCTGTCGGGAAAAAGAAAGTTCCCAGAGCTAACCATGGCAAGGTCAATAAGGGAAAGGGCCCCAAAGGAAAAAGGGCTCGACATTCTGATTCACATCCCCATGATCCATACCCACGTGGAGATAACACCTCTCGTGGAAGAGGACGTAAGGGACATAATCGAGGTCGAGGACGTAACGATCACTCTAATGTTTGGCATAGAGAAGGAACTTCTGGCCATAGTGGTGGTGATCCTAAGTTCGAGAAAACACCCAAATATTCCACTAACAAAAGGACCGCAGATGAAAGTGCGCCTTGTTTTAGGTGTGGATCTACCAGAAATTGGTATAAGCATTGCAAGGCTAGTTCCAATATAGCTTCGAGCTACAAAAAGTACCGGGAAACTCTCCAACAAGAGGCTAACTATGTGGAAGAAAATGATGTAGCCCCTGACGTCAACCTGACAATCTTAGACTTCCTGGGCAATGAGGACTTTTCCAAACAATGGATGTTCCTGATTTTGCTTGGGCCTAAGAATTTAGTTTCTTGTTTTATAGCTTGCTAGACTCTCTCTTTTTATGTTATCTTAGACTATCGTTTGTTTCATGGTTTAAGTAGGTGTTGTTGTTTCTAAACATGTTTTTACCATCTTTATGTCATGTGTATGAATTATCTATAAGTACTTATTTTCTATTATGTTCTATAGAATTTTACTTTTTTATGATAATATATTGTTTAGCATATCAATTAGAATGGAAATGACGTCATTCTAGTAGAACAAGATTCTCTAAAGAAAGTGAGATAAATTGTTCGTTTTTTTTGTTTGTAGCATTCCTTCCTAATGTACTTATAGGAATGTCTCCAGGAGAAATTGAATGTTTAGTTGATAGTGAAACCACCCACATTATCCTAAGAAATAGACAATTATTTGTCGATTTTACTCCTTATAATACATGTGTGACTACGATGATTGGATCATCGCAAGTAATAATTGGGCGAGGTACTGTTGAATTGCCAAACAACACAATGATTAAAGTCACTATATGCACCAAGAGCTCACCGCACTTTGTTAAGTTTCAAGGATATCCGTGCAAATAGTTATCACTTGGAAACTCATTGTGAAAATGGAATTGAGTATATATATGTGACCTCTAGTGAATGCAAAAGGAAGCACATCTTAGAGAAACTAATGAGTCACTCTAGTAGATTGTATATCACCACTATTAGGATTATTGAATCCCATGTGGTTTCCAAAGATGAACTATTGGCCAGTCACTTATATAAGCTTTGGCACGATCGACTAGGTCACCCAGGTCGTGATATGATGATCCGCGTTTTGAAGAACTCACACGGACATCCTTTCTTTAGAATGAAAAATAAAATGGGACAAAAGATGTTACAATGCAGTGTAACAATGTGCATTCTAAAGTAAATGATGCACATTTTATGCATTCTAAAGTAATTGAAGTGCACCCCCTATCCCATTATTTTTCGCTGTCCTTATCGAAGGCACATCGCTCATTCTGCAAAGCTTGTTCTTTAACAAAAACAGGATCGAGACCATCCTATGCTAAAGATACCAAACAATTTTGCAAAGAATACAAGGTGATATTTTTGGACCTATACATCCAGAATGTGGACCATTCAGGTATTTTATGGTTCTGGTCGATGCTTCGACCCGTTGGCCACACGTTGCATTGTTGTCCACAAGAAATGCTGCATTTTCAAAGCTCCTAGCACAAATTATATGACTAAGCGCTCACCACCCTGATCATCCAATCAAGTCTATCAGACTTGATAACGCAGGATAATTTACATCTAAAGGATTTGATGATTTCTGTATGTCTAAAGGAATTTACGTAGAGCATCCTGTATCCCATGTACACACCCAAAATAGTCTCGCAGAAGCTACCATCAAAAGGTTACAGATGATAGCTAGGTAATTGGTTATGCATTCCAACCTGCCTATTACTGCCTGGGGTACGCCATATTGCATGCAACATTACTTATTCACTTTAGACCCACTACTAGCCAACCATTTTCTACGTAACAGTTGGTAACCGGATATGATCCTGACATTTCACATTTACGCATATTTGGTTGTGCCGTATACATGCCTATTACACCCCCACAACGTACTAAGATGGGTCCACAAAGACGAGTAGGTATTTATGTTGGATACGAATCCCCAACAATTATCCGCTACTTAGAACCTTTGACATGCGATCTCTTTACTGCTATATTTGCGGATTATCAATTTGATGAGGCAATCTTCCCGATATTCGGGGGAGGTATGGAAAAGGACTTCCAAAGGGAACAACAGAAATTGTAGTGGCGTGTTCCCACGTTGTCTCATCTTAATCCCCGCACTCCACAATGTGAAGGTAAAGTGAAAAGAACTATTGATCTTCAATATGTAGAAAATTCAATGCCTGATGCATTTACTGATATAGCTAAAGTGACGAGATCACATATACCAGCTGCAAACGTTCCTGCAAGGTTGGAAATTCCCTACAAGGGAAAAGGTACCATAGATATAGGTACCAAGGCTGCACTTGGTGGAAGTGTAGCTGAGGCCGTGGCCCGCAAAAGGAAGAGGGGGAGCCCACTTGGTTCGATTGACACTCAGCCAAGGAAGAAAAGAGCGAGTAAGGAACAAACCGATCCATATATCATCAATACTGACAATCCATCTCATGAGATTATCTCTGATTACAGTTATGTCCATGAATCATTACTGGGGGATGACCCGAATTTTAAATTGATTCCAGAGAACCAAGAAATATCTATGGATTGTGAAAGTGCATACGTGTTGATGGAAAGATCATCCACGCATATTGATGATATATTCGCATATACTGTTGCTCGAGAGATTATAGAGCACGATGATATCGAACCACACTCTATTTCAGAATGCGAAAAGAGAGAAGATTGGCCTCAATGGAGAGATGCAATCCGTGCTGAACTAGATTCACTGGAAAAAAGACAGGTATTTGGTGCGGTAGTGCTAACCCCACCAGGTGTAAAGCCTATAGGACATAAATGGGTATTTGTTAGAAAGCGTAATGAGAAGAACAAAGTCTTGAGACATAAGGCTCGCTTTGTAGCGCAAGGTTTCTCACAACACCCTGAGATTGATTACAAAGAAACATACTCGTCTGTAATGGACGTCCTAACGTTACGTTACTTAGTCAGCTTAGTAGTTTCAGAAGGACTTGAAATGAAACTTATGGACGTGGTTACCGCATATTTCTATGGGGATATTGATACAGAGATATTCATGAAAGTTCCAGATGGACTTCCATTGCCCAAATCAAGTAACTCTAAACCACAGAATGCGTTTGCAATTCGGTTGAAACGCTTACTTTACGGATTAAAGCAATCCGGCAGATGTGGTATACCCGTCTAAGTGATTATTTGATTGTGAAGGGATATATACAAATAATAAATTGTTCCCCTGCGTGTTTATAAATATAGTAGGTACTCTTGATGAACTAAAAGAAACCGCAAGCTATTTGAAATCCGAATTTGAGATGAAATATATTGGGAAAACTCGAACGTCTAGGGCTTGAACTAGAACATCGAGCTTGTGGAATATTAATCCACCAGTCTGCATATGTTCATAAGATACTCAGGCAATTTAATATGGACAAAGTGCACCCTGATAGCACTCCCATGGTTGGTCGAAATTTAGATGTACATACAGATCCATTTCGCCCAAAGGAAGATGTCGAAGATGTATTGGGAGCTAAAGATCCCCATCTAAGTACAATAGGCGCATTATTGTACTTACCACAATGTACTCGACCAGATATCTCATACTCGGTGAATTTGTTAGCTAGATATAGCTCAGTGATAGACGCATTTATGTGTCTAATATAACTCAATTGTATATAGTGTTAGTGCTCGATTTTGTACTTATTTGGTTATTTTATTTATTTGTAGGTGTTTTTAGAAGAATAAAGTTTTGCGGCGAAATTGGATGAAAATGTGGCGTTTGGACCTCCGTTGATTGATTATCGGAAGCACCCCAGAAATACCCCGGAGGAACCCCGAAAAAGTGCGGAAAATTTCCCAGAAAAATCACTATACGGACCCTCGATTTTGGATAAGGGGTAACCTAATTACTAAGGGTTGACCTATTTCCAGGCAGCTGCTAAAGGGAGAACAACACAGGATAGGGGAGGTCACCTTCTTCACGTTTCAAATTGGAAATTTTGGCGGGAAAATACTCTTCACTTTTGCAGATTTTAGAATCAAATTTTAGAAGAGTTTTAGAGAGATTAAACACTGGAAATCGATTGGGCTTGACTTGATATAGCATAAAAAGTTTACTAGAAGCAATTGGATCGATCGATATGGGCTGGAATGGCCGAAAATAGGGAACAGAGTTAAAAGAGGAAACACGGTTCTATGGGTTCGTATTTGGTTATTAAAAGAGATTAAAGGCAAGTAAACCATACAAACGGTATATATTATATCTAAGGAAGAGTTTGGTACCATTGGGAGAGCTCAGAAACGCGTAAAACAATTTCTGGAAGGATTTTTTGTCGTGACTGCCAAAGAAGGAAAGAGGAGATTTCGAAGTGATTTGGGAGATATTTAATCGTCCTGTGGTGTATAAATAGGAGGATTAGGGTCCATATAAGGTTTTCGAGGATTTTGGTAGAGATTGGAGAGCTACAGAAGCTAGAGAATTGATCGACAGTTCTCCGTTTTCTGCTGCTGTAACCTGCTGCTGCTGTTGAAGAACAAGTGTTGCAAATAAGAACAACGTCTCAAATTTGCAACACTGCTACAGTTTTCCCTCTGTAACAGTACAATATATCACAGAGCTTCAGTTCCGTCACCAATTCTTTCTTTGTAACGGAGTAACAGCAGCTTCCCAACAGGAACTGTTGTTGCGATTTTTCTGTTGCATTGTTTACTTCCTTTAATCAACTTTTGGAGGTTTAAACATGTATTTTGAGCAAGTGATTAATATGAGGAGCTAATCCCCTTAGCCAAGGCAACGGAGGAAGCCATTGTTTCATGAAAATTGGTATAATTCTATTTTATCTATTTATTGCAATTATTTTATAAGATTATTTGCATAAAACTTCAAAGAATAATTGATTTTTATTGACTTGTTGTGAATTGTTTTGATGGAGCATGCTTGTATAAAACTTTTGATGTTTCATGCTTGGTGATTACAACTATTACTTCAAAAATCTATTAAAGGCAAAATATTAGATCACTTTAAAAGAAAGAATTGCATGAATATTTATTAGAATTTATCGTTTAATTGGTCATTGGTGGAATCCTGAGTCTTGGTATTTTCTTATATCTTTGAAAAAATTTTATTCAATTTTTGAAAATCCTTCACAAGTTCGAGTTTGAACGATACTCCACTTACCACAATCTATAATTACATCAATTTTTGGCGCCGCCGACGCGGACTTGTTTTTAGGGTGTTAGATTATTTATTTAGTTTTTAGTTTTTTTTTTAATTATTATTTTTGTTCTTTTTAACTGGTTTGGTATTTTTTTTGATTCTTTTCAGATTTGGAGCGAGCTATAAGGAAAGGAAAGAAGAATCGAGTGAAGAAGAAGATTTTTTTTTTTTAATATTCTTTTTTTTTTTTAGATTTTGTTACTTTTATTTTTAGAAATTGTATTAGGGTTTCTTTATTATTTTGTATTTTTTTTTCTTTTCTTTTGGACATTGGACATTATTTTTTATACCCTACGGAAGGGTATCTTTAAATATTGAACTGTTTCCAGAGAAGGAGGAAAATTACGATATTGTCTCTGCACCTTGGGTTCGTACACTGACACAAGAGTCAGTGGCCCGAGTCGACTACAACCGATTCATCCCCCGTCTGGAACGGGAGGTAAGAATCTGAACACTCGCGAATCCCCTGTCAGCGAGTTACTGTATTCCTTAAGGTGCATATCTGTTGAGGACTGAATACAGACATTTATTTTCCTAGTAAAGGGCAAGGACTGGCCATATAAGATAAGGGTTCGGATTTCATCACCGCTCCCTTCTTGCCCGCCTTAGGAAAACAAAACCTAACGCGAACCCAAGCTTTAAAATATGTTTAGAAAGAGACCTACATGGTATCGAGCTTGTTAGGAAATTTTTTCGAAGGATATTTGTTACATTTTAAGCAACTTCAAAGTTCATGATGACTTCTGGGAGTTGAAACAAGCCGCCTTGTAACGCCGGTGAGGCCTTGGGTATCAAAGCTCCATTGAGCTTCCCTCGCCTCAGTTTCATCTCACATTAGCTCGGATTGATCCAGAGGGGTTTGCTCAACTTATAACGAATTCCCCTTCAAGAGATAGAAGCTGGTCTAGAAACAATCTAAGTGGAGCCATCATGCTTTTTGTTTGCTAGAAATCAATAGGTTTGATTTGGTTGAGTCAGCCTTGCTTTGTGATTGCTTAGAATTCCCTTCCATATTCATTCGTATGCCTGAACGTGAAAGAGATTCTTTAGGTTGATTCATTAGGGAGGAACCTAGTAGTTCTAAGAATCTTGATTACCTCAACTTAAAAAGTCCTGTTTACCAAAGGTCCGGTTTTGAACGTACGTATTTTACTGAGGGAAGAATCCTTAATACTCCGATAGCGCCAGAAATGGCAACTTTGAAAGCATTGTTAAATCCGACTGGGACTACTCGTCCGTCGTGTATTAAGTTAGCTGACACAGAAGCAACTTATGAATTAAAACCTGTGACTCTACATATGCTCCCAATCTTTTTAGGGAAAGAATATGAAAACCCCTATTTTCATATTAGGGATTTTGAGAAAATTTGTAGTACTCTACGAATAGAAACCTAGATGATGATGCTCTGAAACTTAGGTTATTCCCCTTTTCCTTAAAAGATAAATCCAAATCATGGTTGTATATTTTTCCTCCTGAGTCAATTGAAACCTATGACCAACTTACATCTGCCTTTTTACAGAAAATTTTCCCTAGGCATAAAATATCGTCTATTAGGACGCAAATCTGTACTTTTTCTCAACAAGAGAGAGAATCCCTATATAGGTATTTGGAAAGGTTCAATGACTTGTTATCCCAATGTCCTCAACATGGTATAGAAAATGTTAGGCTAGTTCAAATCCTTTACGAGGGTTTAGATTATTCGACAACAACCATGGTTGAATCCTTGTGCACTGGTGGTGGTTTGAAAACCAAACTGTTGATGCGGCGATGGAATTTTTGAATGACATCGCCGATAAAACCCAACAGTGGGAAGATAGTAGGGAGCCCAAGAAAACAATTCTTATAAATAGAGGGAATATCAATAGGGTAGAAGGAGGATATGAGTCAGGTGCCAAAATTGCTGCTATAGCAAAGAGGTTAGAAGCTTTGGAATTGGGTCACACTAGTGGTAGAGGGGAGCCTTTTCGGGAAGGCCAGAATAATGAAGAGCAAGCCAATGCTCTTTATAATAACACTAGATTCGAGAACCGTTAGAGGTTTGATCCGTACTCATAAACCTACAACCCTGGTTGGAGAAACCATCCTAATTTCTCATGGTCTAAGGGCCAGATTCAAGACCAGTCTGGTTATAATAAGAACTCTTCAGGTCAAGCCCAAATCCAGAACCCTTCTCAGAATAGACTAACTAGCGTGGAGGAATCTCTTAGTATATTACAAAAGAGTCATGATATGTTCACACAAAGCCAACAAATGTTAATAAAGAATCATGCTAGTTTTCAAGAGGAAACCAATCATAATTTACTAAACACTAACAAGGCTATTGCTAAGTTAGATCTTCAAGTTATCCAAATGGCTAAAATTCTAAGTGAGAGATATAATGGGAGTTTTCCTAGTCAGACACAACCTAATCCTAGAGGAGTTCATGAAATATGAGGAAGATCATCTGATCATGTGAATGCAATCAAAACCCTCAGGAGTGGTAGAGTTATAGACAACAAGGTAACCGTGCCCGATAGTGAGCATACTGTAGTTCACCCTCAGGACCATCCACAGCTGAAGAGACTGATAAAGTTTCTAATGATGCCAATTCGGTTCCTGATAGGCCCTATTTTATGCCTAGAGCCCCATTTTCCCAGCTACTAGCACCAAAAAGGAGTGAATCCAACTTTAATGACATAATTGAGGTTTTTAAGAAAGTTACCATAAACCTTCCGTTACTAGAAGCAATTAGGCAACTACCGGCTTATGCCAAGTTCCTTAAGGATATGTGTACCCGAAAGCGAAAGCTTAGTGTCCCTAAAAAGTCCTTTTTAGCTAGTCATGTAAGTTCGATCATTCAGAGCACTACAACTCCTAAGTACAAAGACCCAGGTGCCCCTACCATTGTTTGCACAATAGGAAAACACCGGGTAGAAAAAGCTTTACTTGACTTAGGAGCCAGTGTGAATTTACTACCATACCATGTCTACTTAAAGCTAGGACTTGGTGAACTGAAACCTACCAAGATAACACTTCAGTTAGCTGATAGGTCTGTCAAAATTCCTCGTGGTGTGATAGAGGATGTTCTTATTGAGTTCGACAAGTTTATTTATCCTGTGGATTTCGTGGTCCTAGATACTCAACCTGTCCCTGACCCAGAGAACCAGATACCTATGATTTTAGGTCACCCATTCTTAGCTACGTCTAATGCAATTATAAACTGTCGAAATGGTATCATGAATATATCTTTTGGTAATATGACTATTGAGATGAATATTTTTAATGTCAATAAGCTACATTTTGAGCTAGATGACACATGCACTGAATAAGTAAACATGATAGGAACCTTAGTTCCGGAGTCCTTACCAAACACCATATCGGAAGATCCATTAGAGAGTTGTCTAGCTCATTTTGGCATGGATTTCGACGATGATAGCAACATTGAACAAGTAAATACTCTGTTGGATTCTATTCCTCTGTTAGATACTGATCACTGGAAAGCTAAGTTTGAACCATTACTAGTTTCTGAATCTACCTTAACCCCTTGTTTAGAAGAAGCTCTTGATTTTAAGGACTGGGGAGATCCGGAAAATCAAGCAATAATTAGAGGTTTGTCAGAGGGTAGTGAGAACTCTAAGTTTGGGGGTAGTGATGATTCTTGTGATTGTCAATTATCCAGAGTTCCTAACTTGGGACTCGAGCCTAGTGAGGTATTCCCTGAGTCAATTCAGACTCCACAACCTGATCCTCCTGATACTTTCCAAGAGGAAAATGATAACTTAAAGACCTGTTTTTCGGATGAATCTATTTGTCGAGACACTCATATGAATCCCAATAAGGCGCACCAGATAAATCTAGTTATCTTGCGAGAAATTTTGAATCAGGTTGTGCTCCATATGCTCATTCTTCTGATTTCGAGCATTTGTCTCCTATTAGTGGCAGTTTTATTTGGTTTTGTTGACCCGCAGTTGTTTCGACTATTGATATATGATTTGAAAGGTAACTAGCCATATTGTGGTATTTGTGTCCGGCTGAAGACTTTAAACTTAACACTTCTTGGGAGGTAACCCATTCTCATGCAACCAGGTAATATCTTTCCTAACTCTTTTGCTTCAAATGGTAACAGTTTCTCCTTGTTCATGCTTTTAATTTTATCTTTAGAACATTGAGGACAATGTTAGATTTTAGTTTGGGGGTATGGGAGAAACTTTTTAGTTGCATAGTAAATAAACTACAGAGCCTAGAAATTTATGCATGTTAAGGATATCACTAACTAATCTAAGTGGATGGAAGCATTTTGGTTTTAGGAGTTGAGGGACCAATCTGACTAGATGAAAACATCTAAAGAGCTTGTTCATAAAAGCACAGAGCTCAGGTGTTAGAAATAACATGATAGTTTCACCGTATCTCGTTGAGTCCTTTTCACTTCTATTTTTATTTTTATTTTATTTTCATTTTAAACTATGTTTTTCTAAGTGATTAGGTGGGGCTCACGATTCAAGTTGTTACCATTGCTAGGGTGAAATAGAGTGATTGAGTTACATAAAAAAACAAACAAAAAAGACCAGAACAATCGACCAATCGGAATAAATATTAACACTTGGATATCAATATGTGTGTGTTTTCCCTGTCTCCGTCGCCTAAACAAGCATGGAATGCAGGACCCGTGGGAACTATCATGTAATCTGCTGACAAGAAGCATGCGCTTGGACCAAAAAGATCTATTCATGTCGTTAAAAAAAAAGATCGAAAAATTGTTCTATGTATTCAACCACTGGTTCCCGTGTATATGCCAGTTTGTTGATCTAGGTTTAGGTTATCGACCACTGGTTCCCTTGTATATGCCAGATGTGTTGATATTAGTCAGACCAGTATCTCAATCCATTAGGATAGGTTCATTTTGGCAGTGGCCTTCAGACATATATGAGAAACATTGTTCACTTAGTCAACATCAAAACCATCTATGTTTTTTTATATCCATCTCTTAATCTATCCAGGTGTTTAGTTTGACTCCGAATATGATGTCCATTTTGAAACTATCTTAGTAGGTCTCTGTCACTTATATATGAATTTAGTATGCTTGAGTGCAAACTCGTGTACAACAATTGGAATTTCGCGTCAGGGTACTTCCTCCAATAATCAATAAGTATGCCAACCAAGGAGGTTCTTTAATGCTTTCCAAGGTTTTGTATAAATAGTTAGGGTCTGGAGTAAAGATTTTGTGGGTATATCTCTAGTAAGCCCTCCCGAGACTATAACTCGTCCACTAGGGCCACCTAGGGGTTTAAAGGCTTATTACATACGCTAAATGCAATCGACGATGCCTGCGAAAGTGAGTTAGGATTTTATTTTGTAGTTTTGATTTGCTCGGGACTAGCAAATAATAAGTTTGGGGGTATTTGATAGACCCATTTATGTGTTTAATATAGCTCAATTGTATATAGTGTTAGTGCTTGATTTTGTACTTATTTGGTTATTTTATTTATTTGTAGGTGTTTTAGATGAATAAAGTTTTATGGGTTCGTATTTGGTTATTAAAAGAGATTAAAGGCAAGTAAACCATCCAAACGGTATATATTATATCTAAGGAAGAGTTTGATACCATTGGGAGAGCTCAGAAACGCGTAAAACAATTTCTGGAAGGATTTTTTGCCGTGACTGCCAAAGAAGGAAAGAGGAGATTTCGAAGTGATTTGGGAGATATTTAATCGTCCTGTGGTGTATAAATAAGAGGCTCAGGGTCCATAGAAGGTTGTCGAGGAATTTGGGAGAGATTGGAGAGCTACAGAAGCTAGAGAATTGATCGACAGTTCTCCGTTTTTTGCTGCTGTAACCTGCTGCTTCTGCTGAAGAACAAGTGTTGCAAATAAGAACAACGTCTCAAATTTGTAACACTGCTACAGTTTTCCCACTGTAACAGTACAATATATCACAGAGCTAAATTTCCTTTCTTTCCAAAACGCTTAACACCTTTCTTCGAGATAACTTTGAGTAACATCAGGTCACCCGCAGAGAATTTTAAAGGTCGACGTCTCTTGACTGCATAACTCTTGTGACGACTCTGAGCTGTCATTAACCTCTGTCGAATTAAATGAACCTTCTCAGTCGTCTCTCGTACCAAATCAGGTCCAAAGATGCTTCGTTCGCCGATCTCGGTCCAGCACACTGGAGATCTATAAGGTATTCCATACAATGATTCAAACGGTGTCTTCCCGATACTAGCCTGATGGATATTGTTAAAGCAAACTCTACTAGTGGAAAATTCTCACTCCAACTTCCCTTTAAATCCAAGGCGCGAGCTCTTAGAATATCCTCCACAATTTGAATTACCCGTTCAGATTGTCCGTAAGTCTGGGGATGAAAGGCATTACTAAGTGAAACATGTGTACCCAACGCCTTCTGTAGATTCTGCCAGAACTGAGAAGTAAAACGAGGATCTCTTTCATATACAATTGACACCGGCGTACCTTGCAACCTTATTATCTCATGGATATACATGTGACTTAACGTGGCTAACGTATTCGTCTTCTTGATTTCTAGGATGTGCACCGACTTGGTAAGTCTATCAATGATAACCCATACAGTATCCTTGCCATGTGCAGCTCTAGGTAATCCCATGATAAAATCCATGGTGATGTGTTTCCATTTCCATTCTGAGATGGCCAATGGTTGAAGTAACCCTCATGGTTTCCGATGATCGATCTTTACTTGCTGGAAAGTGAGGCATCTTGATACATTCAAGGCAATATATTTCTTCATCCCTTTCCACCCATATTGCCTCTTCATGTCATGGTACATCTTCGATCCTCCTGGATGAACGGAAAACTTAGAATTGTGAGCATGTCCTAGTACCTACATCCTTAATTTCACTGGTGCGAAGTCCACCATCTGATTGAGTCCAACCCTCTGGTGTTTTACCTTTCACTATCTGAGCACGAATCAAAATCATCTCTCTATCATTATATTGAGCTTCTACAATCCGTTGTTGAAATTCTGGAACAACTACAGTATTTTAAATCATCTTATCAAGGACCAAATCACATTCCTCCATAAGTATCCACAAATCCCAAGCATGAAGAGTCATACTTGTTACACCATCCCTCGATTTTTGGCTAAGCGCATCTGCTACAACGTTTTCCTTTCCCATATTGTAATGGAAAGTATACGTGTAATCCTTAAGAAATTCCACCCAACGCCTCTGTCTCAGGTTCAAATCTCGTTGGGTAAAAATATACTTCAAGCTCTTATGATCACAAAATATGTATATCTTCTCACATACATATAATATCTCCACAACTTCAAAGCGAAGGCAATAGATGTCTACTCGAGATCATGGGTTGCGTAATTCAATTCATGTGTCTTTAATTATTTTGAGGCATAAGCTACCACGTTTCCTTCTTGCATAAGAACACATCCTAAACCATTCAATGATGCATCAAAAAAGATCACATAACCAATTCCACTTACTGGTGTGGTCAAAACTGGTGCAGTTGTTAATTTTTCCTTAATAATGGAAAAGTCCTCTTCATAATCATTATTCTACTGGAACTTAGAATCCTTTCGAGTCAATCTCGTCAATGGTGAAGCAAGCCTTGAGAAATCTTGAATGAATCGTATATAGTAACCCTCTAATCCCAGAAAACTACGAACCTCAAACACGTTCTTTGGCCTTTCCCATTTGGTAATTGATTCAACCTTAGATGATTCCACTTTGATTCCTTCTCTATAGACTACGTGTCCCAAGAACTGAACTTCAGAAAGTCAGAAGTCATATTTATTCAACTTAGCGTACAACTGATGAGATCTCAAAAAATGCAATGCTAATCTCAGGTGTTCCTCGTGCTCTTCTTGTGACCGTGAATATATAATATTGTCATCTACAAATACCACTACAAATTTATCTAAGTACGGTCGGAAAATTCGATGCATAAGATCCATGAATACTGCTGGTGATTTATAAATCCAAATGGCATCACCACAAACTCGAAGTATCCAAATCGAGTTCAAAAGGCGTTTTTCAGAATATCCTCTTCCTTGATTCGAAGTTGATGATAAGTTGATCACATATCAATCTTCGAGAAAAACTGAGAATCCTTCAACTGATCAAACAAATCCTCGATCTTAGGTAAATGAAACTTAATTTTCACTGTAACTTCGTTGAGTTTTCTATAATCGATTCAAAATCTTAACGAGTTATCCTTCGTCTCCAAAAAAAAGACTGGTGCACTCCAAAATGATGTACTACCTCGAATAAAACCCTTATCTTCCAACTCGAGTAGTTTTTTGTCCAGTTCTTTCAACTCCATTGGTGCCATTCGATAAGGATCCATCGAAATTGGCGAAGTGCCAGGTTGAATTTCAATGGTGAAGTCAATTTCTCTTCTGGGGTGCAAACCTGGTAATTAATCGGGGAAAAAATCTTCAAATTATTTTACCACTGGGATACCCATAATAGAGACAGAATCTTGCTTCTCGTCTTCTATCATCTCTAAGTGATAAAGAAAACCTCTATAATGAGTCTGTCGAAAATGTCTTTCCGACAAAATAAGGGGAGCCGCAAAACTACGGGTTCCGGTAAAGTGGAAAACTGAACCTTCACCCGAGTGCAGAGTTACACGTTTTTGAAAACAATCAAAACCAACACGATGAGCAAATAACCAATCCATACCCAGGATTACATCATAACCAGATATATTCATAAAAAGGTCAATAAAAAACTCATACTTAGTTATACATACTACACACATTTGTGCCATGCGGTCAACACGTGCACTATCTCCTACAACACTAGCTACGCCAAGATATCCATCAAGCAATTCAGTTTTCAAACCCAAGGAAAAAAAAAGCAATAAACGAATGAGTAGCACCAGTGTCAAACAATATCTTATCCCACTAATTTTAAACTAAGAATGTACCTTCAACAACTGAGTTATCCGGTTCCTGTCCAACATGAGCAATATTGAAGGCCTTAGGTTGCTGAGGGGGATGTCGAGCTTGGTATTGTGGTGAAGTGTTCTGAGGACGGTTCTGTTGATAACCTTGACGCTGGTTCTGAGGTACAAAAGGTTATTGGTTCCTTTGAGAAAAAACTACAAGACAATTCCTTTTAAAATGTCCATGTTGTTTGTAGTGATAACACGCAGGTGCAGAAAGCTCCATGTTCGGTCCATTTCCTTTCTTCTGGTATGGATGGTTGTTCTTATTATTGTTGTCATCAGTATGACGTTCTCGGATTCGAGCTGCCTCATCAATGTCTCTCTCAACAATCATCGCTCTTTCAACTATCTCATTATAAGAGGTAATCTTCAGAATAGAAAATCTACCCTTAATTAAAGGCCTAAGTCCCTCCTGAAACTTAAAAGCATTTAGCTCTTCATTCTCAACCAGGTGAGTAGCAAAAACATAAATTACTTCAAACTTGTCTTGATACTACGCCACCATCATATTTCTATGGGAAACAGCATAAACTCGATCATGCGTTGGTTTCGTGTAGTTTGTGGAAAGTGAAAATGAGGGGGTCTAACAGCCTCACCCTATATTTCAATTAGAAATCTATATGGACTAACTCTAATATACTTTTAAGAGAATCAACTAGATAGTTAGACTCAATCTTGTAAAATGTATATCAAGGAGTTAATATCTTTATCTCTCGATTTGATCTATACTCAAGCAAATAAAAATCTGCGAGTCTTTATCAAATACAAGATATATAAACTTGGATGGTACCAAATACCAATATCCAAGGATCAATCAATTTCCAATCAACAACCAAAGGTTGGATTTCACAATTGATCAATACAACGCACAACCTGTAATATTTCAATTATATAACAAAATATAATGTGGAATAGAAATAACACAGACACCAGAAGTTTTATTAATGAGGAAACCGTAAATAAAGAAAAACCCCGGGACCTATTCTAGATTGAACACCACACTGTATTAAGCCTCTACAGACACTAACCTACTACAAACTAACTTCGGTAATCAATATCACACTGATTTAAGGTACATTTGCGCTTCTTACATCTCTGATCCCATCAGGATACTACGCACTTCATTCCCTTAGCTGATCTCACCCACAACCAAGAGTTGCTACGACCCAAAGTCGAAGACTTTAATAAACAAATCTGTATCACACAGAAAAGTCTACGATAATAGATAAATTTGTCTCCCACAGATAAACCTACGAGTTTGTTCCGTCTTTTGATAGAAATCAAGGTGAACAGGAACCAATTGATAATCCAGACTTATATTCCCTAAGAACATCCTAGAATTATCAATCACCTCACAATAATCTTAATCGACTAGCAAAACAAGATATTATGGAATAACAAACTATGAGACGAAGATGTTTGTGATTTCTTTTTATCTTGCCCTATCAGAGATATAATATCAATACAATGTTACAATTCAACTCGTACGATAGAAAATGGCAAGATCGGATCTCTCAACTACAAGAGAAGTAGTTTCGTCTGGCTTCACAATCCCAATGAAGTATTTCAGTCGTTAACCTACAGGGTCTCAAGAAGAAATCCAAGGTTAAAGGAGATTTGACTCTAGCAAAACCAACTAGTATCACACAGAAGGTGTGGGTATTAGTTTTTCCAGTTGCTAGAGTTCTCCTTTATATAGTTTTCAAATAAGGGTTAGCAATCTAAGTTACCTTGGTCACAAAGCATTCAATATTCACCGTTAGATGAAAAACCTGATTTAACCAAGCTAATATCTTTCAACTGTAAGACCGAAATTTAGCTTGTCATACACACATGAAATGTATTTCATTTAGGTTTGAGTAACCGTACCTAAACGTTTACACTTGGTTGGTTCACATGTGGTTGACCAATGGTTAGCCATATGAGCACTTTCATATTAACCGTATTCATCTTCTTCACAACTAGTTCAAACGACTTCAAAAGAAATAGTTGTAGAGTTGTTCAATTGTAGGGTCTTTATACATAGACACAATCGAAACAAAATTGTTTTGATTCATTTGAATCAATTCATGAACAATATAGCCACGGTTTGCAAAGATTGCATTCCTTATTGATTTATTATTTTTGAGTTTATGAACTACCAATTTGAGAAAGATAACCAGCTTGGGTATGCGTACGGGTATGCGTACCTTAGCTACCGGATTTGATTTTATAAACTCAGCAGAAATTTTGGGTTCCAAAACTTCCGACAGTATGCGTACGGGTATGCATACCTAAGGTGTCTGGTTTAACAGTTTGAAAACTTACAAACTCAGCAGAAATTTTCAGTTCGAGAACTTCCGCCAGTACGCGTACGGGTACGTGTACCCAACCTGTATCCTTTACCAATACCGTATACACGAGTGCACCCACTTGGTTTCTGGCACATGCATTTATACACTAATATGCGAATACACTATATATGCTTATATTCATAGTTGGTTACATAATCTCAAATCCACATTTTAATCATTGAAATATTTTTATATAATGTTATAACAGTCGTTATTCAAAATAATCGACTATCGTCATCAAATCCATTTTCAAGATTGAAACGTCATCATGAATTCCGTCACGGGTAAATATGAAAAGTAGTTAAAGCGAAAGCTTACCAACACATATTTCGAATAAAATATAGGCGAGTAAACTCGGCTCGAAATACAAAATGTGTATGTATGAAAATTATCATACTTATATGAATTTGTCTCAAGAGTAGGAGATAGAGTAGATAGAATTTTGAGTGTTAGATAAGTTCAAGTCTCCACATAACTTTTGGTCGGATGAAGTTCTAATGGTTTCTTGAGTAGTTCTTCGTCTTCGTAAGATGATTGCCATGGAGTCTAGAGCTCAACTACACTTAATTGTCCTAAACCGAGACTTAGCTATAAGTAGTCTAGAAATCAAAACATATAGTTTTTACAACTAAACTTGACAAACATGCTTGAGATAGCAACGCACGCGAGTTCGACCGAGCAATGCTCTAACAGAAAGAACTTATTTAGGAAAGCGAGTCGAAACTCCACCCAAGTAAATAGACCGTCATTCCTAGAACGACGAGTCAATTCCCACCAGCGAGTAGACTCACCTTCAAGCTTATAAACATCAAGATCCAGCTTATCCTCGTTATTCATGCCCAATAGGGTTAATATATTCTAAATCTTATCTATCCAATCTTCAGCAACTAGTGGATCAGGACTACCCTCGAAGGAATCAGGCTTTTGTTCAATAAACCTTCTAACTAACAAAGACCATTGATTAGGTAGTGGAGGAGGAGGAGGTGAATTCTGATTAATATTCAGCTGTTGTTGCATCACTTGAGCAACAAAATTCAAAGAACGAACAACATCGCCCAAACCCTCATCTTGAGGGCCGGTTGAACCATTATTACGACGAGATATGTCCTGAATGAAGGACATTAAAACATAAGTATCACAAAGACAATTTTTCTATGCAAAATAAGTACAACCTATTACGCGTTCTAACAAAACACAATCAAAAATTACTACAAACAATTCACATACAAGCATATACACGCATTGACTTATTCAGAAACTAGCTCTGATACCAAATTGTGACACCCAAAATTTAGGATATGAATTCCGACCAAAATCCAAACCCAAACCAAAAATTCTAAATTTAATATCAATCCTAGACTTCCACACTTGGTCCAAGTCCAAACGGCTAATTCTTTGTTTAATCTTTATTTATGTTAAATTCAGAAACTCTGTCGCAGCGTATACATCAAAATTATTTAAGGAACATCTAACCGTTAACTTGACGTAATTTTTAGTCCACATGAACCATAAAGAACTATAGTTTATCATAAAATTAATTTCACCGTTAAACATTCAAGATTTAATCCAAAAGAGTTATATTTTTAAGGAAGAATCATAAAACAGAAACACACATCAGTTCTCTCCAAGAATTTTGCTGAACCCAATTCAAATCCAATTTTTTTATGATTATACATTCTGAATACTAGATGGATATAGTCCCATTCATAAATTTTCTATAATTTTTAGTTTATTTAAAGACATTTTAATCACAGTCAAACGTATAGTTGACCAGCACTGCAGAAACATAAAACAGATATAGTCCGTTAAACAAAAATCATATAAAATCACTCAAAAATCAAAATTGTTTTTGATTTACCATATTATAAATAAAAAAGAAAGATATTGAAGTTTACAGAAGACACCAAAGCCTAAAAAATGTCATAGAATAGTTTGAAAACAGGAAAACTTCATTATAGTTGAATCTGTCAGAAAACGTCTGAATTTCTTACAATGGGAAACAATTGTTTAAAAAAATACTTATGGAACTCACAAAATTCTGAAACTTTTATCAATATATCCTGGAGGAGTTTTTTCATAAGATAAAAAAAAGAATGAAATAAAAGTATATTATATAATAATTATGATTAATAGTCAAACCAACATGACTCAAAAAATTTCATTGTCTAATCAAAAAAAATTTCCTTAACAAAGCATTGTTTCATTGGTCATACATTAACCTAATAATATCCAAAGTATTAATAATCATTAAATACTCTGTAAAAATCATCTAAAATAATTTGATGATATATTATTACAATTTTTCAATCATAAATCTTATGCAAAATACTAATTAAAGCACCAAAGCCGATCTTTATGCTTTTCCGTCATTAGCTCCTTGTGGTGCCATAAAATCTGGAATTTTTTTTCATGAAACGATGTGAGTTGTGAAACCAGGTAGGAAAATAAGCAACATAACATCGTATGTAATATTTTTCAATTCCTTTTAAAAACAACTAGCATGATTAAAAATATCGCAAACACATGGAAACACCACATCCATAAACAACAATAAATTCAATCAATCCGCTCGCCCCAGAGAGCCCCACACGGGTTTAGGGAAACAAAACCGTTCCCAAGGATATGTCGTATCCCATCAAAAATAATTTTAAGGATCACAACCTATGGACTGTAGCTCGACAATCAGAATCATGCTCACATCATCAATACCATCAATTATCATCCATATAATAATATAAACTTGTAAATAAAAATTTAATCAAAAAAAACTTAAATAGAAATAGATTTTTGATTGTGTTGCACCTACCTCAATCGCTAGCAAATAATCCTAAAAGGAATTGGTGCCAAGAACCCCAATAATTGTGTCAACTAAAGTTCTTCCTCTTATGATTTCAGATGTACGTTTGTGATCTATTCTATTTCTTTTTCTTTCTGTATGCGACTAAGAAAAATAAAAGCAAAATTTTTCATAACCCTTATAACAATAAAAGTCCATACATATACCGGGTGGAAGTATTCCTAGTCATGACGTTCCAAAACTGCTAGTTTTTTATATCTCCACGCGTACACCAAATTTGTTACGAAAGAAGCCAATTGACCGAGGTCACCCGGAAATGCTAATAACGTCTGACCAATCCGAATTACTAATTCTTTATTCTACGTAAAAGAAAACTTTTTTGAAGTAAGGATTTGAATTAATAATGTTAAAATGGAATTACACATGAGAATGTTACTCCCTGATGTCATTTAATACAATTTATGTAAAAAACGGGGAACCATGTATTCCCATATTTAGTGTACAATACTCCTGGTTGATTATTATTCCACGTAATTAACCAGTCGGGATTTATAATGTGGTAGGTGAAAAAAAAGAAAATTATAATGTAAAACTCCCAAACTGTTTAAGCTTGTTACTTATCCCACCAATGCACTCCATACGTGACCAAATCAATAGTTTGACTAAATTTGCTTTTCTTTCTGTTCCTAGTACAACAAAACAATTCAAATTACTTAGTTAAAATAAGCATAATAACTAATATCATACCAAGTGTCATGTTTGACCATTAATTTAATTTCACCCAAATAATGAACTTTAATCGTTAGCTATAAGGAAAAGAATTTAACACGCACACCTACTGACCATGCGATGCAAGTAATGACCAGGATACCATTTAAAATCAAAAAAACTATTTTACCCTCAAATATAAAATGACATAAATACCCTTTAAAATTTTGGGACGATGATAGACACATTTTTGTGTCTAATTTGTCTCGATCCTATATATTGTTAGGGATCATTTTTATATTTATTATGGTGTTTTATGTGTCTAGGTGTTTTTGGCCAATAAACCTTTTCGGAAAAATCGGCTCAAAAAGTTGTCTGAAGCACCTGGAGGAAGTGATATTGGCACCCACAGTTTGGATAAGGGGCACCTCCAGGCACCCCCAAAGTCAGATACTATTCGCACCCCTATTCTGGATAGGGGCGACCCTTTCTTCTTCACATATTTTGGCGGGAAAACTGAATTCAAAATTTCAGTTTTGCAGCGTGATTTACATGCAAGATTTGCTGGAGTTTTAGGAAGATTCAATGGCTGCCTTGGATTGGTACCACCCTGTTACGACTAAACAGGGTTTGCAGGTCTTCTAGATTCGAAAATAAAGGACGCTACATGGAGTTTGGGCTGAACAGGGGAGGATAGCTTATCATGATGTTTGGGCTCTTTTGGGATACTCCAGTGGAGATTCAATCGTTGTACTGCCTTGGGCCGGACCTGTTAGAACGTAGTCGAGATGTTACGTGTGTTTGTGTCGATAAAATAGGGCCGTGTTATCGACAAAGCATAGAAGCAGAGTTCACGGCAAAACTGTTAGAATACGGGCATCCAACTCAAAACCAATTGACAATGAGTGGAGAGGCCCTAAGAGATTATAAACCGCAGGATCTTAATTTCCCATACAATGTGGGACTAATAATCTCAACACGCCCCCTCACGTGTAGCCTCGTAGGGTCTAACACGTGGACAATAAATCGGGTGACGCGGAGTAAAGATGCGGTCAACTGATTCAACACAAATAGCCTGCTCTGATACCATGTTAGAATACGGGCATCCAACTCAAAACCAATTGGCAATGAGTGGAGAGGCCCTAAGAGATTATAAACCGCAGGATCTTAATTGCTCATACAATGTGGGACTAATAATCTCAACAAAAACAGGGGAGTGGTTTTGTGTAGAAGTTTCTTGGCTATATTTTCGGAAGTTAGATGTTGATAAGGAAGGATTTACTATATGGGATTCGTATCTTTCAGTTTTTGGAAGTTCTACAACTTACAGGCCGCGTAAACAAGTCAAGCAGAGAAGGAAATCCCGTGACTTTTCGGAAAAGAAAAAAAAATATTTCGTGGAGATTTAATCGAGTTAGGTGTATATATATGATGATAGGGAGTCACAAAAGGGGTGACGTACATATTGGGGTAGTTGCAGAGAAAAACAAAAGCTTGCAGAGTCGATTTCAACTTACAGGCGAGAGGAAGAAGAAGAACCAGAAAACAACATAAAAAGACAGCCCCTTAATCCGTGACCTAGTCTTTCAAATCAGAGCCTTTGTAAAAAAAATTACAGCAATTAATCGAGTTTGCAAAAGTTCGGTGTTAGGGTTTTTCTGTAAAAGTAGTGCTGTAACAATTATATTTGTTACAAATTCACAGCTTTATACATTTTCACTCTTTTAATCAACTTTTGAGCAACAAACATGTATTTTGAGCAAGTGATTAATATGAGGAGCTAAACCCCTTACCTAAGGCGACGGAGGAAGCCGTTTTTCCAATTATTATGTGGTAATTTATATTTTTAATGATTTTTGCAATTTCTTTTATGATTATTTACCTTGAATTAAAATTGTTTTATGGATTAATAATTGAGCAGTTGTGATTTTTTTTGATAGAGCATGGGTGCTTGATGTTCTATGTTTCGGATATACAATTTTCACTTTGAAAATCTAGCTTTGTAACATATTAAAATCACTTTAAAACGAAAAGAATTGCATGAATATTAATTATTTTTAATCACTGATAATTGGTTAATGGTGAAATCCTGAGTCTCAGTTCTTTTTATAATCTTGGTAACAACTTCTTAAGTTTTCTGTTGAGTTTGAATCTAAAATCGAATCTTCACGAGTCTCAGTGAACGACATCTTTCTTACCACTTTACAACAATTTTTAAAAAATACATCAATTTTTGGCGCCGCCGACGCGGACGTGTTTTTAGGTTAGGTTTTAAATTTATTTTTTAGGTTTTATTTTTTTCGTTTTTTCTACATTTTCTTGGGTATGTATCTTTTGGTTACAAGTTTTGGATCTCGAATCGAAAAGAAAGTTGAGCCAAAGATTTTGGTGATTAATTAAAGACTTGGATTCAAATATAAAGAGAAAAGAAACGAGGAAGAGAAAAACAATTTTGTTTTTATTTTTATTTTTTAGGGTTTTTCGAAAACTGTATTAGGTTTATTATTTTGCAATTTTTCTTTTGTTTTTGGACTCTTTGGATTTTTGGATTTTATTTTTATTATTATTATATGGAAGGGTTCTTTTAAATATAAACTGTTTGCAAAGAAGGAGGACGATTACGATATTGTCTATGCACCTTGGATTCATACACTGACATTGGAGTCAGTGTCCCGAGTCTACTACAACCGATTCATCCCCCGTCTAGAACGGCAGGTAAGATTCTAAACACTCGCGAATCCTCTGACAACGAGTTACTGGATTCATTTGTATGCATATATGTTGAGGACTGAATACGGACATTTATTTTTCTAGTAAAGGGCAATGCCTGGCCATACAAGATAAGGGTTCAGATTTCATCATCGTTCTCTTCTTTCCCGACTTAGGAAAACGTAACCTATGCGAACCTAAGCCTTAAAATTTTGACTAGAACGAGACTAATAAGTTAACTAACGTATCTGAAAGTCGTTCAAAAGGCTCGAATTGGGTATTTTGTTAGCCTATCTCAAAGTTCAGGAAGATTACTGGAAGTCGATTAGAGCCGTCTTGTAACCCAGTGAAGTGTTTGCCACATAGGTGGGGGTATCAAAGCTCCTCAGAGCTTCTCTCACTTATCTTCGACTTACTTTATTCGTATCTTCCTACGAGTTTTGCTAAAATTTTACCTAGTTGCCTCTTGGAAGAGTAGAAGATGGTCTAGAAACAATCTAAGTTGGGCCATCATGCTTTTTGTTTGCTAGAAATCAATAGGTTTGATTTGGTCGGCCTTGATTGTGATTACTTACCCTTCCAATTTAGGAAATTCTTTTGTATGCATGAATGTAGAAGAGACCCTCTAGGTCAATTTATTAGTTCTAAGAATCTCGATTATCTTAATTTAGAAAGTCCGATTTTTGAAAAATCCAGTTTTGATTGTCCGTCTTTTACTAAGGAGAGAATGAGAAAGGGAAACTTTGAAAGCTTTGTTGAATCCGACTAGGACTACTCGTCCCTCGTGTATCAGGATAGCTGAAACGGAAGCAAATTATGAACTTAGACCTGGGACCCTACAGATGCTCCCAATCTTTTTAGGGAAGGAAAATGAAAACCCTTATTTCCATGTTTGGGATTTTGAGGCAATTTGTAGTACCCTAAAATTTAGAAACCTTGATGATAATACTTTGAAACTTAGGTTATTCCCTTTTTCCCTAAAATAGCATCTTAGCTCTGTTCTACACTAACTGGGTGAAATAACACAAAAAAGGGATCAACAAACATAAAAATGAAACCCAACTGTAAATCTACCAAAATACACAAACAAAATACATGACTAATCGATTTAATCAAAAATACACACAACCGTAACTATCAATCTGCCAAAATACAAAAAAAAAAAAGAGAAAAAAAAGACATCATTAAACGATTTAAGAAAAATACACAAAACCCGAACTTTCAATCTAACAAACCCTAATAATAATAGCATCAATTGATTTAAATAAAGAAAAACCAAGCCCTAATCATCGTCCATACCTAGCTTCCTCTAGTTTCACTTGGCGGAGAGTTTAATGGCGGGGAGAGATTTTCTTCTTCAGATTTGTCTGAAGCAAGAGAGATAGAGAACGAGCGGATGTAAATGAAATGAAATGTATTTTTCTGAAGGATAAAACGAGTCTGCACACGCGAAATTCGCATACCCGAAAAAAAATATTTGCAGGTGTTTCCTACCACAGCGTAACTGGCATGCATGGAAAAAACAGTTGAGAATAGCAACTGAGACACGGCGGTTGCGAAATTCGCAACAGCGAAGGATGTTGCAAATATTTAGCAACAGAATTTCGCAACCGAAAATTAGAAGCAACTATATTTCTGTTGTGAATCTGAGTTGCTAAACCCCATATTTGGTGTAGTGTCGTCATCAAATTTAGGATTCTTAAACTCACCTTCTTCTCCATAGGGAGCTGACTGTTCTAGCTCACCATTATTGATCCCATTTGTTGAATACCCCGAACCATAAAAACCACCTACAAATCTAGATCTTTTACCATCAAATTCAGTGAATTTTTGTTTCCAGATCTTTTACCATTAAATCCAATTCAGTAAACAACTTCTTTTTCCGAAACCCCCAAGTTCCTTTCATGTTAAAATATGGGCATCCAACTCAAAATTAATTGGAAATGCGTGGAGAGGCCCTAAGGGTTACAAATCACATGATCATAAATAACCCACACAATGTGGGATTAATAATATCAACACGCCCCCTCACGTGTAGCCTCGTTGGATCTAACATGTGGACAATAAGTTGGATGACGTGGAGCAAAGACGCGGTCAATGAGAGACTCGTCGCAAATAGCCTACTCTGATACCATGTTAGAATATGGGCATCTAACTTAAAACCAATTGGCCAATTGGCAATGAGTGGACAAGTCTTTAGGATTGTAAACCCCGGGATCTTAGATTTCCCAGACAATGTGGAGATAATAATCTCAATACGCCCCTTCACGTGTATCCTTGTTGGTTGGGTCTAACACGTGGACATGGACAATAAATCGGGTGACGCGGAGTAAAGATGCGGTCAAATGATTCATTAAAAATAGCCTACCCAGATACCATGTTAGAATATGTTATAAACTGCAGGATCTTAGATTGCCCAAACAATGTGGGACTAATAATCTCAACACGCCCTCTCACGTGTAGCCTCTTTGGGTCTAACAAGTGGACAATTAAAACATGGTATCAGAGCAGGATATTTGTGTCGAGTCATTTCACCGCATCTTTACTCTGCGTCACCCGATATAATATCCACGGTATCAGAGAAGGATATTTGTGTCGAGTCATTTCACCGCACCTTTACTCCGCGTCACCTGATATATTATCCACGTGTTAGACCTACACGTGAGGGGGCGTGTTGAGATTATTAGTCCTAGTCCCACATTGTATGGGTTATCTGAGATCCCGTGGTTTATAATTATATGGGACACTCCACTCATGGACAATTGGTTTTGAGTAGGATGCCCATATTCTAACATGGTATCAGAACATGCTATTTGTGTCAAGTCATTTGACCGCACCTTTACTCCGCGTCACCCGATTTATTGTCCATGTCCACGTGTTAGACACAACCAACGAGGTTACACGTGAGGAGGAGTGTTGAGATTATTAGTCCCACATTATCTACGCAATCTAAGATCATGTGCAGCTTACAGTCTAAAGGTCTCTCCACTCATTTCCAATTGGTTTTGAATTGGATGCCCATATTCTAACATAATATCAGAGCAGGCTATCTGCGACGAGTCATTAGACCGCGCCTTTACTCCGTGTCACCCGATTTAATATTCCAAGTGTTAGACCCAACGAGACTATACGTGAGGGCACGTGTTGAAATTATAAATCCCACATTTTTTGGGAAATCTAAGATCACGCGGTTTATAATCGTTAAGGCCAATCCACTCGCTGCCAATTGATTTTGAGTTGGATGCCATGTTGTAACATTTCATCTTTAAACTTTTGCTTCTCATTCAAATTAGTTAACATTGTTAAGCTCGGTTTTATTGGTCATTTTCCTGATTAAAATAAATTCGGATTCAAGATCGACCTACAATTGATTGAAGAAATTCGCTTTCTTTTATTTTCAGAAATCGAACAGAACCACAACCAAAATACCTGTGAGAACAACCCATTAGTTTCTGCTTTATTTTATCAATTTCATCTTTACCAGGTGTTATGCTCGATCCTAGATGTTTTGCAGAGAAAAAAAATTGTGAAAGCAACTGAGAGACGGATCGTTAGAACCTGACTATGAATTGGTTCGTCAGAATAAACAGAGAAAACTATTCTTGATGTGAAATAGAGAAGAACTGGGTGGGATTTTAGGGGTAGGCTAGGTTGTGTAGGTTTAAGAAACATGTAGTACCCGGGTCGAAAATACTAAAATTGATGGTGGGAAAAAACCAGAGCTTCCAATGGTCTAAGGTTGGGTTTGGTAATGCTTTTATTTTTCCAAAAACACTTTCAAAACCTATATATGTCAATTTGAAATTGTTGTTTGGTAAAAAAAAATCAAAGTTCTTTTTACCACAAGCACTTCCCAAATTCCTTAATTTTCAAAAGTTGGGGATGAGGAGTTTTTAAAAGCTACAAAAGCATAAGCTTTGGTCCCACCAAAATTTAATGCTTGATTTATCCTTTTTGTCCCTATTTTATTCTGTAAATGATAAAAATTACCCTTAAATATATATATAATAATTTTTTTATTTTTTATATTTTATTCTTTAAATATTATTATATTTTGTTTTTAAATTATTTTATGATACCATGTCAAAAATAAAATAAAAGAAAATATTAAATAAATAATTAATTTTAGTTTGATTTTTTATTTGATATATATATATATAATTTTTCATGTGAAACTAAAGAACAAGACGTAGCATCAATGTCAAGCATTCCTGAAGATATCTATCCTGAGATTCTCGCAAGGCTATCAATTAAATCCACGTATGTATGTAAGTGTGTTAGCAAATCTAGGTTTCAAATAATTTCTAATCCTAATTTTGTTCGGATGCACCTTATATTATTAAAAAAGTGGTTAAGTTAAATAATTTTTTAGCAATTAAAATAATAGTACCAATTAATAAATCTAATATTTAATAGTAAAAAAAAGTATTCTTATACTCAATAAAATTAAATAAATCTATTTTCAGAGATATGTCTATTTTTGTCATTTGCCACAACAACAATATTTTACCAAACGCACTTTGATTGCTTATTTATTCAACTTTAACTTTAATTAATATTTTACCAAACGTCTAACTGCTTTTTCTCACAACACAACACAACAACGCATATTAGAAAAGTGCTTTATAGAAATAACAACAATACCAAACTAAGCCTAAATATTCACAAGTGGGGCCAGAAACTCTAGGAAGAGAGCTTTATTCAGCTTTTAACCACAACAAAGGAAATTCACCTGAAATCATATTAATAATTAATTAATATTTTACCAAACGTCTAACTGCTTTTTTCTCATAGCACATCGCACATCAGAAAAATGCTTTTATAAAAACAACAACAATACCAAACTAAACCTAGATATTCATAAGTGGGACCAGAAATTCTAAGAAAAGAGATTTATTCAGCTTTTAACCACAGTAAAAAAAATTCACTTGAAATCATATTATTAATTAGGTGTACGTCCTTGCTTGGCAGGGCTGATATTTATACCGAACGCAAGCAAATTAAGTATGATGCCTCTTTAAGTATTTTATATCTAGAATCGAGAGGTGATTCGTTAATTAATTCTTATTTCAAAAAAAATTGCTTTGCATTTCCAATTTCAAAAAAATTGCATCGAATTTAAGTATGAGGCCTCTTTATTATCTTAGTCTTTAGTGTCTTTTCCATCTCGGACTGTTGCTCATGGGAGAATTCTTGAATCCAAAAATAGTTGACATTCAAATCTAAGCTATCTTTCTTTGTTGGTACTTTTTCTACTAAACTGGAGCACACAAGATGAAAATATAGAAAGTCAAAATAATATCATGAGCTGCAGGGATAAAGAGAGAAGACTATGGCCAAGCAACTAAATGTGCATATATTAACCTTAAAACCATAATGGTATTAAAGAAAAGAGTAAATAGAAGGACACGCTAATCGGCTAGCAAGTGTATAAAAGCATCTGGAAGTGAATCTGGTTGTATGTTAACTGTCTTCTCTTCTCTTCACCTAAAGCTCCGCAGACCTGCGCACCTTAGATAATTCCGTTGCATGGATTAAAGGAATACTTCAAATAGCTCAGAAGTCTCCTAATTGGTTAGTCATAATTCTATTATAGAGTAGATGGCTGGAATCACATTTCCTGCGGTAGTATGTTAACTGTCTAGCATCAATTGCAGTATTAGTTCCCTTTGTCATATGGTTTTCATCAGCATCTTATGTAAATTTAATTACTAAAACTCAACTTCCCATGTTTCTTCAATAGTGATCAGATTTTGGAGGCACGGTGTTTCATAAATAAAATCAAAATAGATTTAGTACTGATATATGAGCACCTTCTGACAATGGCATTATAAATGGTTATTATAGGTAACTGATATAATGAATGAACATTGTGAATTCACAAAGTCATGAACTACTTACTTCACATCGATAAAACTTACATACGATTGGATTGAGAAAACTTGTATACATGGAGTTTGAGTACTTCGTTGCTTAGCGTGGTACCTCTTGTTCGGTCAGCTCATGTTATATAAGCTGCAGAGCTAGCCCACATTGATTCACAGAACCTTAACATCATGTTTTCAGTTCTGGCGAGAACCATTTTTTCCATCAAAAATTTGACAGATTTTATACGAAGTGACAGTAAGGTATGAATACAATTGTGTATACTTTATAATTCATAGATGATATAGTTAAATACTTAACTATAGTATTTTTCATTTCAGATTAAGCCCATTAATTTATTAGCTCAATATCATCTATGGAAAAATGGTAAAGGTAGTTAACCATCATTCAATTAAAAACAAAGGTAACTCACCATTGTTCCATGCATTCATCGAGATAATATTTCTGTTACGCTCGACTTTGCATGGTCCAGGTTCCATCATTGTTCTTTTTCCCCATGATGAACAATCTAGTTCTACATATCAAATGATACATATAAAAAATTCAATCAGTAATGATCAGAATTTTCAAAAATTATTTAAGCTTATTAAGTACTTTTATCATCAAGTAACCCTCACGCGTGCTTATTTAGCAGCAAAAACCACGTATATATGTACCATCTTAGATAGATATCGATATTTGTCGTGTATGAACTTGCGTTGACCTCTACTGCAAGTCTGCAAACCATGGTGGTAATAGAGGTTCAACGGAAAGATGAATACATGAGATGCGAATGTTTAAGAATGTCCCCATGATCCACCCCCTGTATATTGAGCCGAATAGAGCCCATGTTCAAATTATTGAGAATTCTAAACAGTAACAATATAATATTAAGCCTAAACAGTAACAATATAAGATGGATGGATAATTGTCATTCATGTCTGATAAGGGTTGATTCGATTAATTCAACTTCATAAGCAATGGAGGTTATCAGAGTTTAGGTTTTAGTGTATAATAGCGCAAGTAAAAACCCTCATCTGCAAAAAATCGAAAATCAACACAAATCGAATTGGAGAATACAATAAAAAACCCGCTAGATATATCCATTGTATTGTTACCTGAAATTTTTATATTTCCTCTTTGATTCTTTTTCCCACGTCTCTGCACATCAATGTATTGTTACCTACAATATCAAACAACCAAGAGAACATGAATGGAGCGAGGAATTTCATGTAGGAAGGGTTAATAGATAAAAATATATATTTAGAAGAGTTTATTAAGAGATTTTGATTTTAATTTATAAAAAATTTGAAGGATAACTAATGAATTAAGCAAAAATATAGAGGCGTGGACCACCCTAAACTCTACATAGCTCCGTCCCAATAAGAAAAAATAAATATCGCAAGTACTATATCAGAAGAAAAAGAAGTGGGGATGAAAATACAAAAAGATATTGTGGTGTGAAATAACGAATGATTCTGGATATAAATAAAACCACCTTAAATCATATTATTATTAATTAATTAATTTCACAAACACAAGAGATAAAAAAAAGGAAACAACCCTAGTTTTTTTTTTTGTGAAAGACTAAGTAGCCCCTCCGGGTTTTTCTGTCTCCTGCCTATTTTTCGTTAATATACAACACATGAGGGGTAAAATATAAGCAAAATATCAGGGGTAAAATAGAAACTTCTGCTTTCTGGTCTATAAATCTTCATCACCGTATCGAACAACAAAACTCATCCCAAAATCTAACCTAACTTTGCATCGATTTCATGCTACTTCGATCTTTTCATCAAACAGCTTACTTTATCACCTTTAACTATTTGTAGAAGTTGCAGAGATTTGAAGTTTATTCGAGTTGTTCTGCTACCTTGATGCTCATATATTCTAGATTGTTGGGAAACTAATACAGGTACTGCTTTCTTGATTGATTTATTGTCTTTTGCTACATTATGGTTTATTGTTCTTTACATTAGTCAGACTTTAGTTGTTTCAATCGCATGAAATGGAATTTTGAATGGGTTTGGATTTAATGGTTTTTTTATGAAATACAACTGTGTAAAATGCAACCTATTTTTATGACTTCAACTAACTTGCGAAAACCCCAGTGAGAAACTTCAAACTAAAACTATTAACTATTTAGGGGTAGAAAGTTCATTGAAACTGAACTGGTTGATAATATTGGAAGATGAAGTTGCAAAAGTGCAAGCCTATTTGGGGTTACTGTTCAATTGAAATTGAACTTTGCAGGCCTCTAAAGATGATCTAGCATCATTGGATAAAGTCCAGTTGGATGAACAACTTCTACAGGAGATTTTATTATCATTATGTTTTCCCGTGTATCGGTTTATGAACTAAATAAGTCACAGAAGTGTTACACAATCCTGAATTTCTGAAACAATTTAAGGGAAACTCCCTTTTTGTGGCAGAAACAGACAATTAGAAGAAATGAGTGTCAATTTTTATTTTTATTTTGAAGTGTCAATTTGTGTTTGACAAATGCCTGAATAAAATAAAGCTACTTGCAATTGTATGATTTCTGCATGTAACACATTATGACGGATGAATATGAAGGTTGTGAATTGAATGTCTTTAATTTCATCTATGCCGTATGCATTACTGATACTAGATTTTTGTGGTAATGTTGTTGCTGATGATGTTTATTGTGTTAGTACAAAGGTTGTAACGGCTGATGTTACCCGAGCTGATGGAAATTAGCATTAGGTAGACTTGGAGGACTTTGTGAACAGGTGTGATTGAGTATCAGTTTCTATAGTCTTCTTAAGTTTTTATCCTCCAGTTCTTAGGTTGTAACCTTGCTATTTTTTCACAGATTTGATATGATTTTGAGAGAGAGTAGTAGTACATTGGGAATGTCATAATTTTGATGAAACACTGATATGAGTATTATTTATTTTCGGACTAATGTCTATCTATATAGATTGTGTCAAAGTACAACTGTTTTTTCAACTCGTTTCACATTGCTTTCAAAAGTAGGTATCCACATATGCTTATATCATAGATTGTGTATATAAGTTACTTTAGTTGTCGCATTTTCTGTCGCAGTAATTATGTAAGCAGTATTTCCTTAAGTAGGCCTATGTGGAAGCATTCAATGCAGTGGGATTGACAAGAGTCAAAGTTTTTGAGTTTCGGTATCCATTTTAGCACATTTCCTTGAGTACTTTTCTTACGATAACATGCCTCCCCCCAAATGCTAAGAGCCTGCATATGTTAGTAGCTATGAAGACCATGTTCGCTGGCATGCATGATGATCTCTGATGTTAGATACTGATTCTGGATCAGTATTTGTTTTTGTTTGCTTCTGAGGTTGTCTTTTGTCAAAATGTTTTATCTTTGGGGTTTGCTGAATATTTTTCACTTATAAATAGTGTAGTTTAAACTTTTAATTCAAGACAGATTCTTCATAGATTAAAGAAATTAATGGATTATGCTTTGTTATAACAAAATGCAGGCTTTTCCTCCACTTCTTTGTCACCCTGCACTCATCTTCACCATGGCTGAATACGTAGTCCTTGTCCGTATGAAAGATGTATCAACGACAAACATTCGAGGACTAAATCTTGGAAGTTTGTTCGGCCGTCAATATTATCGTTCTTATCGTGGTTTCTACGTTCCTCCTACTTCTTTGAATCCTTAGGGATGATTTTGCTCATGTGTTCTTCGGAAAATTGGCCGATGCTAGAAAAGCCGAATCCTATTATTCTAGTAAGTGAGATTTCTGTAAAGCTTCATCAATATCTATAAAAAAGGATTTATTAATTAATTTATTTAATTTTCTTATCATGTTGTTTGCAGGAAATCCAGCTGAATCCTACACTGTCAAGGTTTTAGACTTCTCCGCATCTGGCGTATGGACAGGGTAAGAAGTATTTCTATTTGACTTTTCTTATTTCTGTGATGATAAAAGCAATATATATATATAATTTTGTTTTTTTGATAAAAAGAATGAATATATACAAAACTAAGCAGAATAGTATATACTTGTTTTTACAAAATCTACTTTATCTAACCAAGCTTTCTTATTGGTCAAAACTAGAGATATTCCTAAGGGTTTAAATCACTGCATATTTATTTCTGTGAAAATTGGTTTTAAGATTATTTTGTATTTTTTATATAGACCTCCCATTGTTGTTCCTCCTGCTCGAAGCGCACCTAGCCCTGTATCTCTTGTTCCCCATGCTCCAAGCGCACCTAGCCCTGTATCTCTTGTTCCCCATGCTCCAAGCGCTCCCACCTCCGGATCCTCGGTTGAAGTTGAAGGTACTGCTTCCTTTGCCTCTCTCACCTCTCTCTTTTGGGATTACACTTATTAGAAGTCGAAGAGAAAGTGTGCAGAAGAAACCACAAAGGGCAACTTAGTCAAAGTAATGTGAAAGAGAATTTAATTAACATATGATTTCTGTTTTCTTTTTCCTTCTTTTTTCTATTTACTGCAGTTAATTATGAATTTCACCTTTTACGGCGTCTGAAATATGATTGTTTACATTTTTTTTTTTGTTTGATCAGTGATTGTTTACATCTTCAAATCGGTTGTTTAGTTAAATTCTTGCATTTTAATGTGCTCTTATTAGATTTAACGTTATTAAAGATTTTTGTTACGGGGAAAAGGGGAAAAGTTAGTATTATTAGATCTATGTAGGGGGGAATAATAACTGAATTTGACTGCCATATATATTACCAATTTACACTCTGATCAAACCCATATCACGATCATGTAATAGTCGACGAAAAAACACAGTATTCTTCTCATGTTCTTTGATGACTTAAATTCTATTTTATGTTACCAACAAATCGTATGACGCTCTAGCTCTTTCCTGGTGCACTCTAATATTTTAATCAACCTAAAGTCTGCAAACCAGTAGAGTCTCGACTATAATCTTTAGTTTCTCTGATTGTTAGTTTGTAATTCCTGAAAATGAGACTTGAGTAATGAATATGGTGAACCAATCTCAGACTTGTATTAGGTCTGTATTCCACAAATCCAGAATACTTTGTATAAGGTTTGACCCATCTTTTATTCAGTTTTTGAATCAATTTAGTTATTTGCATTATTCCATCCTTTATCCAGCCGGTATCTTCTTCACTTATGTTGGTTTTAGTAATAAGAAAAAAATGATAGGGTTTAATCAAAAAATTGGTTTAAAGATAAACACGCTTAGGATTAGTTTAGGACTGAGGACCAAAAGGTAAATTTCGGTGTTTTGTTAAGGGGAAAGACAATTTTTTACTCCTCCCCTTCAATGAGACAAAGTCATAACAAATATACCGTGGTCAGACATTTTTAACTTCCCCCTAAACAAACCAGCTTTCCCTATAACTAGTACAACCGTTGCCACGGTGGGAGGCTCAATCTAATAATCTGAAGATGGAGTTTGTCTGCGATTATTGTCACCCCGTTTCAGAAAAAGTGATATTTTTGTCTTGTTTCAGAAAAAGTGATACTTTCCTTAAGGCATAGTTGAAATAACTCATGCTCTCCCACTCTAGACATCCGTGTCTTCTTGATGAGAACCATATCTTCTGTTGTTACTTCACTAGGAATTAAGTATTGCACAACCGATAATAATGGCGACTCATTTCCCTCGTCAAATTACGAAGGTTCAAAAAGCTTAAGATTCTCAGCATTTTCCTGTAGATGGGGCAAAGCGATTTGCTGGTTTTTACGGAATGGAGGAGACGACCGTACGGAGGAGACTCTTTGAACCGAGTGAAATGTTCAACCTCACACAGATGCACTGCAAGAAGGGAGTGCTTTGAATTCGAGAGATCAATCTGTAGTACTCCGGCCTAAACCAAGACAATAGTCGCTACAGAGTAAATGCGGTCACAAGAGAGGATGTGATGATCTGTAGGAGGGAAGCTGGGAAATGTGTGGAATCAATGGTAATCAAAGATTGTATGTGTGTTGTATGTTCTGAATAAAATAAGTTCTGAATGATTAAAATTATTCGATTCAGAGTAGTTGCTCAATTAATGAGTTGTTGATCTCGTGTTGTCTGTGAGACGTGAGATTTTTGTTCTTTCAATCATGATTCAGAGACTTATTTATATTGCTGGAATTGCAGACACCATGATCCCATAAAGTGTGACAGTTGATGGAATCAAAGAGTGGGGGAAATGGAAATCGTGTTTGAAACCAGTTGCTCATCGTGCGGAGACTTGATTGATTTTCCATCCACTACTTTGTTAATTCCTTCAACTGATTGCACGACTTGCTTACATTCAAACGTGTGTTCATACCGTAGACCGCCAGACCAAAAACCTAGTTGATATCCCCCCAAGTGACCCGATTGATGTCTCGTGAACATGGAGTCTGCAGGGCAGACGTGTATTTAGTTAGTCAGTTGCTGACTTCATGGGACGATGAGTCCATGTATTTGCTGAATTGAACATGATTCTGCAAAATGTTATGAGACTCATGAATTTTACGTGTCCGTTGAGACAGAGGTATAATTCTCACGTTGAGGTGAGCGAGTATTTCTCATTCGATGAATTGTTGAATATTGATAGTTGGACCAATATTTCTTGATTTGAGCAAATGTTGCTCATCTGATGAATTATTGGTAGCGTGACCAAATAAATATTAATTAAGATACTGGTAGTTTAACCGAGCATAATTAATAAATATTGATCATGATATCGTCGCAAAATTATTAGTGTTCGAATATGGAATTATGATCCTTGGACTCAGAAACCCTAATTTGATCAATTGATGATACGTTGATGGTTAATTGAAAATTTACCATGGAATGAAAGAGGTACTGGCTACATGGGACCGTGTATCAACCAGCTCCCCCCCAGCTGAGAGATTTGACTCGCGAGCCGACTGCGGAGGTCATTACGACCTTTCACCTTTACCAGTAGCTCTTTCAACCAGATTACTAGGAAATTAACATTAAGCGCAGATTGCACAACAACCTCCCACCCACACAATGCAGCCGCGTCAACAAGATCGTCCCCTACGCGCGTGAGATGGTCCGTGATCTCCAGCAGGTTCCTGGTCATGTAACACAAAATATGAACGGCCAAAAGACCCTCCTTTGCCATATGACCACCCCCACGCTCAACGATGTCTTTATAAGTTGCACCAAAAACAGAAGGGACCCAAAAATCATGGACAAGGGTGTGGGTAGCGGGATCCGCTCCAACCTCTTCAGCGCTCACTACCAAAGGGAAGAGAAATCGCGCGTCCTCAGACTCGCCTGGAGGAACAGGAGCGCCCCGTTCAGAAGGAGGGAGGACGTTAGCTGATGGTTTTTCAAGTGTTATAGTGATAGTGGTAAGAAGGGATTCTTTTCAGACTTGTGAAGGAAATTGATTTTTAGATTTAAATAAATATTGCAAATAAAACAAATTTAATTCAAAGAGTGATGTCAAGATTTTAAATGGACCAAGACTCCGGATTTACTATTACTTCAACTCGATTGGTTACAAAGATATTTCAGAAATTATTATTAAGCTCTTTTTTCCAGTAAATCACTTATTATTCTATACACCTCGTAAAAGGGTTGATGCTCTTACAATAACTCAACAAACTAACAAGAATTTGGTTATTACAAGATACAAGGATCTTATTGATAATTCGGAAATTTCAGGTAAGAGTTCTAATTATATCTCTTATTTTGATGACAGGAATTTCTATGATCATTTTTCATGTTCAAAAAGGAAGAACAAAAGCAACGCAATTCTTATGGTGATAATACAACTCACCCTTGTGCAAACTAAGCACGAGTCTTGGAACCTTATCCATAAAATCTTGTTGGATAAGAATTGTTGTGTCCCAGGTGCATTATTTGTCGCAAGCGGTACTTGTAAATGATAAGCTATAGTCCTTTTCAATAAAGCAATCTTCCTTGACAAGCTCAAGCGGAGAGAAAAAGAAGAAAATGAAGTGGTCCATCTATGGATAGACGAGCAAAAACATAACATTTGTTTTTTCACTTATGAAAACAAGTTTTTTTTGTTTTTTTTGACATACCCAAATAAGGAACTTGCTTATCTTTTAAAAACGAGTATCATATTCTCAATGCTCAACCAGCGGACGGCCTTTATATCAGCACTCAATATCAAACGTCATTTAATATCACCAGACTAAAAATTTAGTCTTCTCCCATTGCCCTTGACCTGTGAAATAGCATTTTTCTCAAGGTGTTTGGTCTGGTATTTTGTCAGCTCCATCTAGACGCTCTAAGTGATATATTATGGTCCTCATGAATGTTGAATGTCGATAGCTACAGATGCGATCATGTTACCTTCAATTTTCCTTACTTGATACAACTAAATTGTAATCTGGATTACTTGACATGATATAGTTGCAACATATACAAAAAATGAGTTGGGGTCCATACACCGTGGAGAGATCCAAGACCATGGGTCAATTTGGTACCGGTGGATATGAATAGTCTCTCCCTAATTTTATCCTTGGCCTGTTATGTATAATGTTTGTCCTTGGCCCGGGATGTATATGAATAGTCTCTCCCTAACTTTGTGCTTTAGCTACTCACCCCTTGAGCAAACACAAGGGACCATGAGCAGTAAAATGAAGAAACAAGATAACCTTACAGACAGTTGTACTGAAAAGAGTATCATTAACGTCAATACACTAAGTTTCCAACAAAACATGTATATCATCATCACAGGCTACAGATTCTGAAAATACAAGGGCCTAGCCGATCCTCTATCTTTGGTTCGAAACACAGGCAGAAGCATACAAAATTAATTGAGATTATGAAAACCTGCTCTGCTCAAAATCCCCCTGGTCTGTCTCTCTTTAGCTATGGAGAATCGTCTGCCATACAGGTCCTGTTAAATTACACAAATTTATCATCACAGGCTACAGATTCTCATCTTTGGTTCGAGCCAATCCTTTATCTTTGGTTCGAAACACAGGCAGAAGTATACAAAATTAATGGAGAGTGTGAAAACCTGTTCCGTTCAAAAGCTCCTTGGTCTGTCTGTCTTTAGCCACGGAGAAACGTCTGTCATACAGGTCCTGTTAATTTACACAAATTTATGTAAGCTAATCGCCCAACTGTAGGACATGAAGTTATTGAAACAACACTTTCTATAGCACAAACACCAAAAAAAATCTACATCAATAAATTCTGTAGTGGCTTATACAAGAAGTTCAAGAAAGAAACATCAACTAGAGATCAGGCTCGGTAATTCGAGACTTAGTCACACACCACCAGAGTAGATAAAGAAGCCCCACCATAACATTCCTAAATTACAATGCTGTCATTTGTCTACATGAAAAAATGCAGGTAATTACATTGTTATATAATTAAAAAGATTGATACCTAACAATATAAATTTTATGCATTTTCTTGGTACAAGGCTTATTTTGTACTTGGCCCGGCGCTTTAGTAATCCTAACTCGTAAAGGTCCCACTCACCACAAGGGACCATGTCAGATCCAGTGAGAAGTAAAATGAAGAAACGAGATAACCTTACAAACAGTTGTACTAAAGAGAATATCATTCAAGTCAATACACCGATTTCCCAACGAAACATGTATCATCACAGGCTACACTGTAGATTCTGAAAATACAAGGACCTAGGGAATACTCTTATCTTTTGTTTGAATCACATGCAGAAGTATACAAAATAAATGGATAGTGTGAAAACCTGCTCAATGCTCAAAAGCGCCTTTGTCCGTCCCTCTTTAGCCATAGAGACTCCAATTCGTCTGCCATACACGACCTGTTATTTTACACAAATTGATGTAAGCTAATCACCCAACCGTAGGACATGAAGCTATCGAACAACACTTTCTATAGCTCAATGCTCACACACCACCGGAGGTGATAAAGAAGCCCCATTATGGCATTCCTATAGTTAGAATGCTGTTATTTGTCTACATGAAAAAAAATGCAGGTATTTACATTGTTATGATTAAAATAATAGGTACCTGCAAAAGATATCTATATGCACATCAGCAGTGAATACGACAAAATTCGGGTGAAATAAACTACAGAGGATAGGAGGCATGGGTGCAAAACAATTCCAAGATCTTCAATTTAGCAAGACTAAAACAATAACTAAACAAACAATTGGAAGAGGTTGTTATATAATACGTACAGCGCCATTTAAGGATGAAAGTGCGTTCTTGAAATCCTCGGTTGAGCCGTAAGTGACAAATCCGAAACCCCTCGACCTACCAGTCTTCGTGTCATGCATAACTCTAGCCTCCAATACTTTTCCCTGCTTACTGAATAAAGACCCAAGTGCAGTATCGTCAACATTGAATGGAAGGTTACGCACGTATAACCTTTTATAGGTATCAGAACAACCTCCACCACCTCGAGATCCTCCAAACTCAAATCTTTCCTCAAGTGGAGGTGGTCCATAGTTCACTCTGATAGTTCTATCACCAATTATCTGTCATCATCAATTCTCATTTTAGAAACCAAGTAACTTCAACAACAAGGAAAGAAACTATTTCACTCCATTAAGAATTCACCAAACAACATTATGAATATCAACCACAAATTCAAGCAACTCACAAACATGAAACGAAGGATACCATACAACTCAAAATTACAAAGCGAGAGAAAGAGCTTACCAAGCCATTCAATTTCTGTGTTGCAGCTTGAGCTTCCTCAGCAGAGGACATGGTAACAAACCCAAACCCACTGCTTCTCAGAGTTAAATTGTCATAGAAAAACTGGTCACAAGAAGTCAATCAGCATGATCAAATTTTAAAACAGAAACTCAACAAACGAGGATGAATAATCAAATTATGGGGTGGGGCTGACAATTTACTCTAGCCCACGAACCCTTTCTAATCAAGGAGGATAAGATGGGGGGAAATTGCAAAAAAGAAAGAATGAAAATAAACGCAGAAGTGTTGTTAAAACCCTTGAAAACCCCAGACCTTATCTCAAATTTCAAACACAAAAATCTTCAAGAAAATAAATAGAAAAGAAATGAAATTTTAAGAGAAAACCCACCCTAACAATCTGAACATTTCCAACTGTTTGAAGCAATGCAACAACTTCAGAAACATCGATAGTGAATGGAAGGTTATCAACAAAAAGTCTCGAATCCCAAGATAAATTCTGCTCAACAGCTTCTTGTTCGCCAAATTCTGAGGTAACTGCAACCGAAGGTACAACAAACGGGAGCTCTTGATTACTTTCTCAACAAAGTTCTTGTCAGTGATAACTGATAAGTAACCTACTAAAAAATTTTATCTTTAAGAAAGATTTTTACTTATTAGTACACCTTCTTTGCACCTCAACATGGGACCCAAGATGAAAAAAATCTGGTTTTATCAGGTAGGCCTTCAAAAGATCGTGAAAATATCGATTCAAGGCCCATCTCTAAAATTGGGATGCCCTAATATTTAGATGTGCACAGGTATTAGGGTTCTGGTGAGGCAGTGGACGTATCTCCAATAGCACAATATACATACCAGTCAAAGAATGAGGAACAGTCTTTTAACTAGCAAGCGGAATAGTCAAAGAATCAGAATGAGGAACACTGGCTGCATAACCATGATTCTAAAGCCTATTTCCACAATGTAAATACGTCAATGTGGGTTCAGTTCACTGGTCCTATATAAAATATTTCAGAACTGCAGATAAGAGGGTTCTTGTTGTTTGACAACTCCGTGTCTGGATTATGTTATGTCGGACTCAACAGTCATTTTGATCTGATTAGACAACGATATGGCTAAGAATCACATGTAAATTGTGCATGAATTAACACTACCATTCCATAAAAACTGCTTAATCATGTGCGGCTAAGAAAGAATTTAATTAAACAACACATATGAAGATGCAAACAATCATAATGCATATAACTTACAGACGAAGCTAAATATTTAGACTAAACAATCTATTTTGAACAACTTAAAGACGGAGAGCAATACCTACGACGGGCTCCTCTAGGTTTTCAAAGCAGAGTCTCAAAGCCTCGATGTAATGGCTGACTATTTCAAGCAATTTCAGACAGCTGCTAATCCGTTCTCGATGCATTGTAATGTTCAGAGAAATAACTTGTAATACGCCTTGGATATCCTTCAAAACAAGAGCACGATTTTTTGTTAATTCAAATGAAAAAGATTCACAAATGGGGGGGATTTTAGCTCAACCCTGCTAAATCATCTTTGATCTAGCAGCACCATGGCCAATCAATTACCACTTTTCCAAGTCTTTACCTTCCCAAATATCAAGGGTAAACAATTGAGCGTATTATTAAGTTTTCACATGCCAAATATATCCTACTTTCTTCACGCCAGGGGAAAATCTCATTTTCTGTGAAATACCTAGGACACCGTGTGAGATATGAAATCCATCTCTCAGAAACATAATCCCATCAAAAGTGAGACGTGCATTTTTGTGGTATATGATGGTTCTTGTTCATACTCAAATTTCAGTCATAAATACATGATCAAGAAAGGTATGGAAGCAGATGAACTTATTTATTTTGAAGAAGTGGACCAACATAGTAATAAGAAGAAGAAAAAGAAAAAGAGATGCAGATTAGTATTAAGAAAAGAACATCGTATACATATCAACAAAGAAACTGATCCAATTCTATTCCCAGTAAACAGAATGAAAATAACAAAAGTAGAATAAAGGAATCCAGAAACACATAGCTAGGAAATGAGCAGACAGTATCTTAGTGCCAAAAGGTACGAGTATGTGAAAATACAACAAAAGATTTGGCACAAAGGTGTGCATATATTACCTTGAGCTGGCAATCGCGGCGCTCTGGTTGAGCAGGTTCTAGCGGAACCATGGTTGCTGTTAGGCTCTTCATTTCCAGACATATTGCATACGGTTACAATATATTATGAAAAAAGAAATCAAAGTTTGAATTCAAGCAAATATCCTACCTTGGGCAGTTGAGCAGGTTCTGGTGGATCATCAAAAGTTTTTGGTAACTTGTTCTTCAATTTTTCTGTCAGATCCACCGGTACCTGAAGAAAAACACCAACATTTGTCTAGAGACAAGAAGTTCCCGGATATTAAAAGACTAAATTTTATGATTTTTTACCTTGAGTATTTGAGCAAGTTGTTCTGCATTGAAGCTAACCAGTAGTGCCTGTAGAAAACGCCGAAGTCAGGATTAAAAACACTACACTAATGCATACATACAACTCTGAATACTTATTCCTTTAATATTCAAATTCCCTAAAAATACTGTCAGTTCAATGGACAACTAGTTCTTATCTCTGTCAAAACGTATATCTATTAGAATGTTATAAGAGAACAACCTGGAGTACTCGAGCTTGTGGATTATAACTAGCTACCACCTCCCTGCGCTTTTTTTGGTCCAAGAAAGTCGTAATCATCTTCTTCTGACAAGCAGAAAGACCTGAGAAAATGGGCATTTTGGGAATGCCTGGAACCTTCTTAGCCAACTCTATGCACAGAAACCCTTGTTCTTGTGATAAATGTTTTCTTTCCGTATATGAAACTTCTATCTCATGGTTCAGTTTGGAAGACAACTCGGTCATTGAAGTCAATTCCTTTTGAAATTCTTGGCGGTTTTCATCTGTTATTTTCAAGGAATAAATCTGAGATAGTGCGGATCTAATTGAATCAGCATCTGGGTGTCTTGTGTGCTCCTGAAGAAGTGGATGAACCTCTAGCGAGTTTGAAAGACGAAAGTATAAGTAAAATGCAAAAAGGGCTGCATTAAAATTTAAAAAAAAAAAAAAAGCTACCATGTGGGTAAACATCTTCATATCCCGTAGTTCTATAGTAGGCTATCCTGGAAGAAGAATCACGTGAGCTAGAAGCCATAATTTCTCTCGCTTAAGAAGGTTCTTCCGCTCCTGACAACCTAACCAGAAATAAAAAAACATAAAACCCTAATTCAATTAACCATGTCAAAACCTAAATCACACCAAATTTTCAACCTTCTCATCTTCATTACCGTCTACTATTTCAGTCTGAGTCAACGGATTATAAAATCAGAACCAAAAAAAAAAAATCTAAAGTAATAAGAAGCTAAAAACTATGAAAAAATAATAATAATCAGTATATCCAGAACTAACCTTGATTTTCAGCTCGAGTATTAATCGCGGTAAACCGAAGACAGAAGCAATGAAGAAGAAGAAGAAGAAGAAGAAGAAGAAGAAGAAGAAGATGGAGGAGGTGATTTAGAGGTCGAAATCGATATGAATTAAAACAAGGGAAGGAAAAAGTTACAGTTTAATTTCTGAAACCGAAACCTCATGTTATATGTGTTCAACGGACCGCGGTTTTGTGTACCAGGTAGGCATAGCATTGGGCCTTAAGGGCAACGAAATGACTCCATCCGGTCCATAAAAATATGTGGACCCACGATATCTGTGGAGTGAAAAACCTATATTATTAGGGGTGAGTAACGGACGGACGGATACGGATTAGGGGTTTCCCGCAACCAAACCATCAAAATTGTGGATTTGGAAAATTGAAACGTGACCAGCCCAATCATCCGCGGATTTGTCCTCTGCGAATCAGCGGATTTTGCTGACCGATTGCGGATTAACCGCGGATTTAATCACAAAAATAATCAAAAAATAACTAAGTATAGAAAGTTAGAAAGTAGATTTTCAAATACAGAGTAAAGATGATTTTAACACAAAAGAGTACTAATTCAGTAATTCAAAAGCAACAATAGACATAAGATAGTTAACAGTTAACACAAAAGAGTACTAATTCAAATGCAGCAAGTCTGGTGCCAAGTCATCTGAATCTCTGATGCCAAAAACTGCAAAAAAAAAAAAAACAAAAAAAAAAGTCCTTGGATTTGAATACTAGTTTATTCAATCCATGATAGATATGTCTGGAATTTCCTGCAAGATTTCTGCCGCATCTGTAAAATGAAGAGGAGTTATAGATAATCAGTAAACACTAAACAATTGTAAGTTATAGCTACATTGAAATTACAAATATTGAGAATCATAGTTCAGAGGTTTGCTGGATACCAGCACCTTTCTCCTAAATACTGATAATGCAAATGGAGGACAGAACTTGGTTGTAGAGTGTGATTTATATAATTAGATGTAGAAACAAAGGGGTCGATACATTATACAGATTACGCACCAGAAATACCAAATCTTCATCTGTCTATGTTACAAACAAGGATACACCAATGTAATTCATGTTACAAACAAGGATACACCAATCTTAAATACTGAAAACTCACATATGAAGTTAGTATAACATAATCACATCTGATTAACCCTAACTACTGCATCCACATAACAATAAGCTCAGTATCTCAACAACTAAACATTTGCAGACCAAATTTAAAAAGAAAAAAGCAACAAACAAAGAGACTAAAAGAAAGATGCAAAAACAAAGGAAGCAAGGTTTGAGATTTACCTAAGTCAATTTTTTCAACCGCTTCTATCAGCTCCTCAAGATTGATTGGTTTATCTAGAAGCCAATTTTGAGCACATATTAGTGCTTGGACTGTTTTTGGCAGCATGGAACTTCGAAAATCACGACCACTCGTGGAGAAAGTTGATTCTGAAGCTAGTGTTGATACTTGCATAACAAGCACGTCTCGAGCTATCATGGACAAAATCTTATACTTGGAAGAGTTAACCTTCCACCAATTCAGGATATCGAATTATGGATTAAAATCCTCTCTTTTCTCTGAGAAATACATATCCAGCTCTGTTTTTCCCTCCACTGTTTCTTGATGTTTTTCAAACTCAACAAATCTTTTGATCGGGTTCTGAGGTTCTAGTGAATGAGAAGTTTGTACTTCAGTTGTTGGTCTTGAATCTGTATCATCCCCTCTATATAACAATGCATACTCCTCAAACATATTTGTTGAAATAAGTTTAATTGTAGTCATCATATCATGGACCTCGTGGTCAACTGTAACATGATTCTCCTTCAGTAAATTTCTGAAAGCAAATCTAAGATAGGTTTCCTTGCATCGTCGGTCAAGCAACACATCAATCTATAACATTTTGTTGATTTTATCCACTGCCTAATACTTTTCATATTTAAGAACCATCCAATCAACTATGACAGGCAATAATATATTACCATTCTTAAACCATTCTTGCAACACGGCATTAATACAAATTACTTCGTCGAGGAATAAATTAGACGTGACATAGGTTGATCCAGAAAATTTCAATGTAGCATGATAGAAAGTTTTTAGCAATCTAACAAATGCACGAGCTGTTTCCCAATCAGAAGCAACGGGCCATACCTTAGGAATTGTTGGTCCTGCTAGTACGTTTGTTTTACCTCTGGTTGGTGGTCGAGGGGGATTAAGAAATTTATCCGCATACCCTAATTCTTCAAATTGGTAGAAGGCCTCCTTATATTTTTCAACTGCACTCAACATATGGTAAGTAGAATTCCATCTAGTCTCGCAATCCAAGCTAAGAATTTTGGTGATGTTAATCTTTCGTTGCTTAGCGCATTCTCTAAACTTCTTCGATATTTCTCTTGATCCTCTAACGAACATAGCGGCCTTGCGTATCCTAGAAATAGATTCATTATACAAATCCATACCGTCTTTAACCAATAAGGCAAGGATATGTGTTGCACATCTAAGATGCATGTGCTCTCCTCCTAAAATTGCAGCCTTCCAACCCACAACTCTCTTGGACAAATAAGCAACTGTGTCATTGTTAGAACTAACATTATCAACCGTCAAAGTGAATACCCTTTCAATCCCCCACTGTAAAAGACAAGTTGCAACTATTTTACCCAGTTCCATACCAGTATGATCCTCCACTGGACAAAAGTTCAATATCTTCTTCTTTAACACCCATTTTTCATCAATATAATTTCAACACCATGTAGCTCATGTTTGTAACTGAAGTCCACGTAGCAATGGTGAGACATAATCTTCTACCATACTTCTCAAATTCAGCTTTCAATTTGTGGTACTCACTTAAATACATCTTCATGCAATCTCTAGCTTCAGTAAAACGACAAGGAACTTCAAACCTAGGTTCTAGTTGATGCCAAAATTCTAAGAAGCCTTCACGATGTACAAACATAAAAGGTAATTCATCTTTGATGACCATTCTGGCGAGGGCTGCTCTGCATGCATCTTGGTCAAACAAGTGAGTCACAACGGAAGGAGTCTCACCATCATCACTTACTTGAAAGGCTAACTGATGTTGTCCAGGTGAAGTGTAGTTAGGACACCTTCTTTGCTTTATATGGTTGTTCATGTTTGTTGTTCCATGAGAGTTAAAACCCCCTATATCGTCTTTACCCCATGAAAACTTCCTTTAACAATGCTTGCACTGAACTTTAGGTGGCTTAAGATCAATACGCTTATCAAAATATTGCCAGCAGTCTGATTGCTTCTTACCAGAAGCTTTAGGAGGCTTTGAAACTTCAACCAGATATGATGGTGTAGCTGTAGATATGCTCTCGACGGTTGCTGGGGTAACTGTAGCCATGCTCTCATCAGGATCGTTAACAGGATTAGAAGGTCCCTTAGTACTTGAAGCCATCTACAAACAAATTTAATACATTAGCTAAATGAACACAACAAGGAAATATTCTAAGAGATTAAGTCCATTGATCTGTATATATATAAAAGCTACTAGAAAATTAGCTAATTATTAGTTAGCTAGACATAAATTTAGCACAATAACAACAATAAATTGTCATACCCAAACAGTTGTAGCACTGACAACACAAGCTTCACCACCCATCCAAGGATTTTAAATATTGTTCTCCTGAAGATTCTTCTCTCGAATCCGTGAATCTGCCTTGTTTCATAAATAACATACATGGATTAGACAATCCACGCCCATAACTGGCTTAATAATCTTATAAAATCCTAAATATCTTCATGGAAGTTGTAGTCTTTACCGACCAAATCACCCAAGATATCTAAACTGGAAGAAAAAAACTAATTTTAAAAAACCCTAAATCAAACATACTCAAAAAAAATTGTCATCTAAGAAAATTCCAAACTAACTAAAGCGAAATCAACATCACCAGAACATATAATGATCATTGAAAGTCACAAGAAATGAAAATGAGAGAATAACTGCTTACAGTTACAGATGCTGATGCTGCTCAGAGAAGAAGAATGATAGAACAACTAATTTGGTAGCATGAGAGACTTTAGATCAGAAGGATATTAGGTTTCACTGAAAGAAGAATAATGAGAGAACAACTAATTTGCTCAGAGAAGAAGAAGAATCGAAGGTCGCCATGAAAAACTGGGGCTATTAGGTCTCTTCCTCTCGAAAAAAAACCTGATGCTATTAGGTTTCACTGAACGATAACGATGCTTATATACGTAAAACTCACACTTCCCATACTATCCTCTATAATTTTAAATACCCTAACTACCCTACGGTGCGAGTAATCCGCGGTTTTCCAAGTCCAACTGCAACCGCATGCGGATTTGAGAATTCACCAGTGTTCGGTCTATACCTCTTGCGGATTGGGTTTCACCCGCAATTTTGAGGACGGATACGGATGAAATCCGCGGTTACGGTTTTTCTGCTCAGCCCTATATATTATAGAAAAAACGAAATGACTTTCCATCCGGTTCGGCAACCCCTCATTGGAGTTGGGATGAAGTTTTTTTTCCAAAATAATCTACTAGGGTTATTATTCTTGGGGGAAGTTGGGGGAGATTTTTTTATTTTTATTTTGAGAGTTGGGGGTGGTTTAGTTTTTAGCCGTTAGATGTGGGGGAGTTCGAAGAAGTCTCACGAAATTTCTGTTGTTTAGTAGGAAACTAGAGAAAAACAGAAATAAACAGGTTATTAATTTAAAAACAGTTCTCATGCCTCATCTACAGCCAGAATTCAAAGGAAATAGCAAGTGCATTAATCAGAACAGTGTTTGTATTGAGTAGATGAACACACTAAAACCAGTCCCAGACCTTGTTATTAAAACATGATGTTTTTTTTTTGTCCTGTATCTTTATGTTAGCTATACGCTCGTATAAATTCGTAGTAAATCCAATCAAAATGAATACCTGAAGCGACAATAGAGCTTAAAATCAATATTCAGGCATAAACTGAGGTATTTTTCCTTCTTCGGCATTAACAGCTTGTTGTTCAGTGACCCTTAACCAAATACAAAAAGCAGTGAAACTAAGAACCAGACTCAAGAATCCACTTCCTAAACCAATACCAACGATAGCCATTACTGATAAACCTTTAGTCATCAATGGTGGTAATGGATATCCATAAACATCTTTATTACCCATAAATGAAGTTGCATTAAACTTTGGTAAATTCCCACTTCTATTCCCTAATGAAGCTGGAATTGGAACTGATAATTTATTATTCAAAACATCAAATGAAATCAATCTCAATAAACCCCATAATTGCTGTGGAATTCAACCCGTTAACAGATTATTATGCAGATATATGATATTAAGATATGCACAGGACACTAGCTGAGGTGGGATAATACCAGTGAGTCGATTAGCAGAGATATTAAGAACAACAAGATTAACGAAGAACTGAAAATCATCAGGCTAACAAAAACAAACATATGTTATCATACGGCCATTTATGTCTACACCTACAAATTCTATCCAATTGTTTTTGTTTTTCTTTCCTAGATATACCTAGCAATTGCTCTGTAATTCTCGTGAATCTACCTTTTAATATATAACAATGCGGGAGCACTAAAAAAAAAACATAGATTAACATGCATTCAGCATCTTGTTCAGGAGTATAATGAAAGATGTATAAAGGGGGTACTGTACTGTACTCATATGTCAAAACAAAACAAAATAAAGTTGCATTATCAACCCTAACTTTAGCTACTTGTTCAGGAGTATGATCATTTTCAATTCGAAGATAAGCCCTTACATGATCAGGAGTCATCTCTCTGAGCTTGTTTAAATGCTTATTATCTATAGGCCATTTCCTGAAAAAAAATAAAACAAGTAAGAATTATAAAGAGACACATTAAAGTATGTTACATTAGATCAACGGATACAACATTAAGAAAGTATTAGTGAACAAAGGCTTTCCATAATAAAGTACCACAAATTAAGAATCACATTCATAAAGCCTAGTTAAGAAAACCAAATCTATTAATTATTAATAAGTGAATCCATAAACATTCGATTCTAATCATAAAATGAAACGACCATTTCAACGAAGGTTCAGATGACATAAACATTAGCCTAGTACTCTAAGACCTCTCACAAACTCTAAGACCCGAGAGTCTTCAGCCATTCCTTTTGATTTGTAGGATCTAGTGACATAAAAACTTGTCTCCATCCAGCATCTTGAAACTTCTCTAACGCCCCCATTAAACTTCGAACACTCACGCTATCAAGAGATTGCAAATACTTAGTACAATTCGGAATCGAATAAGGGTCATTATCCAAATCAATAACATGTTTAGCTCTTGTCGCATCAGCAATAAAAAACAAAGCTTCACTTAGTCCAGTAGTACTTGTAGCTCTCTTAGTTTGACCATAATCAACTGTTGTTTGAGCTTTTCTCTTTTCTCTTTCATTAGCCTTCGCAGTTGATCTTTCACTTGCTTCTTCCACCCCAACAACGGATGACCCCTTCCTCGAGGACTTAACTGCAGTATCAATATCTACGCTCTGAGCCGAAGCATATGCATTAGAATCGCTTGCAGTTGAATCGCCAAAGATGGTACACAACTCTTCATAAATAGGGCAGCCATTTGTCTTGTACCTTTTTTTTATATGGGTTTGCCTACGTCAAAGCATTACAAATTATCCACTTCCCATAATAATTCACAAATTAAAAAACAACCTACAATAATAACAAAGAGGGTGATGTCTTAAATTTACCCCGATATATGCATCCCATACTCCTTCGTCGTCAACTATAATCTTCTTATTTTCCAGATCCTATTCAAAGCCACCAAGGGATATTAGCTTCTTCATGTCATTGTGTCTGACCCTCAACACATTATACCTATTTTTAATCTGATCCATAGTTAAATTCTGATCATTTTTTCTGTTGAATTCATCTTTTACATCAATCCAAGCTTCTTTCAGAAATGATTTTGGCTTCTTGCCACCAAGTATTTGAACGATCAAAAGTTCACATAGGCATTTTCCCATATTAATAGTCCATTTGGCAGTCTCGTTCGACATTCTAATCAACCCAATTGTTAAACAGATGTATTAGTATAAAAAGATGTTAGTACAAAACCAGTGGGGCAATTTTACAAACAATTAGTGGGATTTCCAAAATCAAGAGCAGAGAAAAACCCTTGACAAACCAAATTGAAATTAACAAATAAAAAATTGAAAACCCACTAAAGAAAACTTACCTGATTTTTATTTTGATACGAAGTTCTTCAAATTTGGGGAAGATGAAGTCACCACCTTAATTTGGGTTTGAACAAAACTGTGAAAGAAGAGGGAGACCGAGCGAGATAAGTTGCTGATGAAAAAATAACAGGGTTGGGTAGAAGATTGACGAACTTAGAAAGGAGAGCAATCAGATCTAGGGTTTTTCTTCTCTTCTTCCTCTCTCCCAGATTTGAAGAAGATGAAGGTTTCAACAGAAAGAAGTTGATGATGAAAAATATGTAAGAAGGTTTCAATACGAAAGAAGATGATGAACAAGGAAGGGAGATCGATCTAGGGTTTTTCTTCTCTTCTTCCTCTCTTTCAGATTTGAAGAAGATGAATGTTTCAACATAAAGAAGTTTATGAAGGTTTCAATACGAAAGAAGTTGATGAGATCGATCGAGATAAGTTGCTGATGAACAAGGGAGGGAGATCGATCGCGATTTTTTCTTCTCTGGTTCCTCTCTCTCACACATTGTTTTTGTCGAAAAAAGGAAAAAAATAAACCGAGATAAAATGATAATCAATTATTTCAAAAACAAGTTTTAGGTGTTTATGGAAATAATTAGTTTTCTAGATTATGTTTAAAATAATTGATTAATATAATTGTTACCAAACACCCTAAAAATTGATTATGGCTCCCAGAATTGAATATGAGCTCATAATCACTTATTATAATCATTTCCAAACAACACCATAGGTCCATAAGATTGACATGTATGAGGAGGACAAACCGACGGTCTTAAGGGTGACCGTCTCAGCTACGATGTGGTTATGTCACGTCTATTTTATACGTGGCCCCTCCTCATTTTCTGACACTTATTTAACTAAAAATTCGCCCCTCCAAATCCTCTCCGTAACTATTTCACTTTTTGAGAAAAAGTAGGAAGTTATGGAAAGAAAAAAACAACAGTTAGGTAATAAAATTGTTTTCCAAACTTTTTCTTATTTTATGGACGTGTCATCAAATATGTGGCCCGACCACATCGTAACCGCACCGGTCCAGCCAGTTGCTTACATATATAAACCTAAACAGTTTCTTCGCATTTTAACACATCATCCACTTCCCGCTGTTTTCCGCCTCCGTGAGTTCCAATGTACAGACAGCACCACCTCCAACCCGCCGGCGTGCCGCCTCCATCTCTACCACTACCGCAACCACCGCCACAATATACTCAACCTTGATTTCCCAATCCGCAGAATCCCAATTTCTATTTTCAAAACCTTGATTTCCCAAACCGCAGAATCCCAATTTCTATTTTCAAAACCCTAATATCCCAAACCTTGTTTCCCAATCCGCCCAAATCCACCTTACCCACTCCTTCAACAACATCCCAACAACACCTCTACTACAACTACATCTTCAAAACCCAAAGAAACTCTAGTAAGAATTGAAAGTGCTGTAGTTAAGGTTCATTATAATCTTCTCACAACTGGAGAAACTGTCTCGGCATGGCTTGTTTCTCAATCTGCACTTTTGGTTTTAAAAATAGATTCATGGGGTTCGCTAGGGTTTAAAATGCAGCAAGTACCATCTTTACCTCGCCTCATGGTTATCGAAGGAAAGGTAGGATTTTTCCTTTATGTATTCCTTTTCAGAAATTCCTTTATTATTTTGTAATTTGTATGCTAATTTATGTGTATTTTGGATTGTCTAGATTAATGCATTTATCCACTGTTCGTTGGGTCTCGGAGAATTACATCATTGCATGATTTAAGTCTTGCAATATGTAAGAATGAGAGCATTGAAAGGTTTGAAGATTTAAGGTTGGGATCTTTATTGGGGCATCCACTTGTAGTACAATATTTTTCTGTTCCTTTGGATACAAAAGAAGTTCACAAGATAACAAGCGAGGCGATAATCTCTTACCTTGCTGAGTACATACATTCGAAAAACTGGAGATTTATACAAGCTGAAAAGTTTTTGGAGTTTTTAGCAGCTAAAGAATCAGTAGACGTTAAGGAAAAGCTTGGCGTTCGGATTCAGACCTTGAAGTACGTAAATTGTTTTTCCATTTTTGTTGTTATTAAGTTCTATTATTACAAGGGGATTTAGCTTTTAAATTAGAATAATTGGTTGCAACAACTGCTTAATTCAGATTTTAGATTAGTATACTAGAAACCTTCAATAAGCGCATTCTTCTCAGCTCTGTAGTGCAAAGGTCTCCGAAATATGCAGGATGCCTTGGCTAAATTCTTATAGCGAGTAAACTCATGGAGATGAAAAATCCTATATTTGGTATGCGTGAAAGAATCAAGTAGGTAATCCTAAAAATTAATCTGTCACTAGCTGCGCTTGGTACCTTAGGTGCTATAGGTTTTGTATGCGGTGGTGGTGTTGATTGCATAAAGATATGACACAATGCTTGACTCTGTGGCTTAATGTTTTTGTTTATATGTGATATGGTGCTTCCGTGTTCTTCATTGATTATGTTTCTGCTTTCTGACACAGAATAGCACTAAACTAAGTTGAGTCTTACTAACGCTAGGAAAGTTTGGATTTTATTATTTTGTCCTTTTAAATGTTAGAATGAATTTGATGAAACTGTTGGAATTGGTTTGGAGCATATGGTATCTTGTGTGTATGTTGAAGAAAAATGTATTGTAATTATGGTGTTAGATGCCAAGTAATGTAACATGTCGGGCGGAGATTTTTTTTTTCTGCACAACCTGTCCCAAGCCAGGATAAAGGAGGGTTCGTGATTGGCATGGCGAGCCAACGGTAAAATACACAGCCATTCCCCTATGAAAATAGGGTCGTGATAGGCGTGGCGAGCCAGCGATATACCAAAAGAGGGCGTGGGTAGTACCAAGATGGGTGGCCGCTTGGGAAGTCCTCATGTACCTTTGCTTGGTTGAAAACAGGCCATTTCCTTAGGAAAGGGTGAGAGCAGTACCAAGATGAGTGACCGCTTGGGAAGTCCTCGTGTTTCCTTTCTATCCTACCCCAACTTGTTTGGGACTAGAGGCTTAGAAGAAAAAGAAGTACGTGGAGATGGTTTCTCTTCCCTACTTCTGTGCCTGTTCTGTTATGTCTAACATGTAGTAGATGTCTTCTCTATCCAATGTTATAGGCTGCATATAACTTCGATCCAAGATTCCAAGAGAGCGGAGGAGTTGACATTGAAGAATTATGTTCAGGCACTAGAGCAGAAGTCCAATCTGCAAAACAGGAAAGAGGAAACAGTAATTGCAAAAGCTCCATGTTTATATTCACAGAAAAAGGAGCTGGACAGCGTATCACAGAAAAAGGTTCAGCACTATAGCACAGCGTTTCAAGTCGTTTTCTTCAATTCAAGCCGATTTAGACGGTAAGCATATTAGGTTTCTTTCATCAGACTCAGAGGCTGAAAGTGATGAAAATGCTGCTGCTACTGAGGTTGGTAACAAGGATGAGAAGTCCCTAACCTGTAATCATGGGATTTCATCTCAAGATAGACAAAGTTTTGGAAAAAGTGCATCTGCATATGAAGAAATGGCACGACTTGGATTGGAAGTTGAACTAGACGAGCCTTTATCTGCCAGTGACACATCAAGGTGCATCATGAATAACAAATCAATGGGTAAGAAAAGGAAAAGTAGATTCCTGATTAGTGGTTCCAACCCTCTATCTTCCAAAATTTCTAAAAGGTCCAAGCTGAATTTGGAGGGTGTTGAAGACAACGTGTTTCAAGAGAATGATGCTAAAACTTAACTGATAGACAATAGTGGTTCCGAGGTCGAGCTTTCCGACCTTATGCTTAATGATAAAATGATGGATACATTCATAAACCACCTGGAAGGATCCATGTCGGGTGCATTCCGTTACTGAGGTATGTTATATTCTTCTGGGCATGTATATCTTGGCCAGTTTTACATGCTACACAGTCCTAAGAAATATGGATACAGTTACTGATCTGTATCGGTTGTTACTTTAATTGATCAATTGGATCCTGTGTTACCTTGTGTTTCATCTGTTAGATTGTGCTTTTCTTTTTCTCTTTTCTCGGAATGCATTTGTCTGTTTCCTATAATTGTTCATTTCTTTATATTATATATAATAATGTTCATTGTTCAGAGTCTTTTGTGCATCTATATCCTTGGGTAGTTAGGGAATTTCGAGAAAGTGTACGTTTTTGAAAAATAGGCAGGCATCAATCATGAATTCATTTATAGTGGACGTGGGGTCTTAAGGCCATTTGGCGTCTTGTAATTTTGGTTTTACCCTAAAAAGTCCCATATGCAAGTTTAACAATTTGCTGTTTCGAGAAGGCTATCGTTATTTTGAGGAAATGGCGAGTGTTTAGACATTTATTTCTAGGATTTGATTGAAGTTAGGTAGTTAACTTGTGAATACAGAGTCTTAGCTACTGTTGTAGTCCAAATTTCTTTTCAAATCATATAAAGTTGTGATGCAGGTAGATTCTGATGTTGTCTCTTTCATTGCAGTTGGTTTTTATGGTTGCAATGTTTTGGACTTCTTGTAGCTTTAAATGCAAATTTATGACAGCAACTTCCTTCTTGCTTTTGTGATAATGAGTCGAATTCTACATTTTTGAGGGTTTAACTTCTGTAGATAATGATTACATTTATAGTTCTCTCAAGCATTTGAAGCTTCATACTGACATTTTTTGTGTGTTGTAGGTTTTTGAGAGGATGATAGATTTCTACGACGAACCAGGTCGCATAGGAAAGAAATCAAAAATGAAATTTTTATTGAGGCAAGAGAAGAAATGAATTCAATGTTCTCATCATAACCAGGTTATTCCTAATTAATCATTTTAATCAAATATATAAACTAGCTGAAGAGCTTAGGTACAGGTTTAGTTACATCAATAGCTTGCTGAAACTGTCTGATTGAACTCATACCAAACCCAGATTTAACTACCTATACACATTATCTGGATCCTGATGTTGGTGGAATTTTCCTTAAAATATATATCATTTTACCTGTTGAACCAGTTAAATAAAGTTGAGCTTTCAGTTTCATTTACCCCTAACCTAAGATGTTCTCCTATGCAAACTAAGGACAATCAGAACCTGTTTGGCTTAACCAATAGTGGTTTGTCGTGGGCAGATTATTACTGTTAGATCACTATAACCGTCCTATGTGACTTTTCCTTGAGGGAGGGAAGGAATCTATCTGTACTCTGCATTGCTTACATGTCTTTATTTTGTTTTTCTACTTTAGTCTTGCTTTCTTAAATGTTTGATGTTTTGTTTTTTGGCGTTTCTCTATTTTCTAAGAACCTTATGCGATTTGCATGAACTGCTAGCATCATTTCTTACTCATTTTCCTGTATTAAATCTCCAGGTGTATCTACTGGTGATATTTTAAAGAAAATTGAGTCATATTTTGAAAATGACTCTGGTACTAGAGAAGGCCATTCCACACCGCAGAAGCAACTAAATTTGTTGAGATCTGTTGTGAGAAGTGGTTAACACAACAAATTTCTGTCAAGGAATTTGAATCTTTGGGTTATGGTGACTTCATAAAATTCTTGGAAGATAATTCCTCCAGTCTACCTAATGAATTATATGAAAGTTTATCTGGACACATGAGTGGGAATTCCCTTCTAGAGGTATCCATGCTTGGGAAGCAATTGATGATGTTGCTATCTCAAGCAGCAAGTAGCTTGTGGGGGAATGATGCAGTGACCTCAAATGACATCTCTTTGTTACCGAAGAGGCAATTTCTTACAATCGATTTCCAAGTGGGTGGCAACAATCCCTCAAAAGATTTCTCTAAATACTTAATGGAACAAGAGAAAAGCCAATTCTCCAGCTGTGTTTTGTTTTCCGCAGCTTTATCGCGATCTTGGCATAAAGTGAAGACGAGATTTTTACGAACTCAAGGAAACACTAAGTTGAATACTGACTCAGGGCACATCTCTGGGGCACGTGTATCTGTTTCGGCCAAGGATGCAGTTGATTGCTTGATCAGACCACCAATGTTATCAGATCTACTATTGTGGTCTCATTGGGACCTTTTGTTTGCTCCTTCGCTTGGTCCTCTTGTGGATTGGTTGGTAAGTGAAGCCAACACCAAAGAGTTGCCGTGTTTAGTGACAACAGACGGGAAGATAATCCAAATAGATCCCACGGTGACTGTAAATGATTTTTTGGTAGCTGCACTCCAAGGTTCTTCCTTCCAAACAGCTGTCAAATTGCTGTCTTTGCTTTCTTTGTCTGGAGGGGAAAAGCAAGTTCCCTTGTCCCTTCTTAAGTGCCACGTGCACCAAGCAATTCAAGTCATCCTAAAAAATTCAGTGGACTCTCTGGAAACTGGAAATGATTGGGATGTTGAATTAGGTGGCCAAGATAAAGGGATTCCTGTGGCATCAAGGTTCATTTTGGAGTGCCTTGGTTACCTTCCGTCAGAATTTTGGAGTTTTGCTGCTGAGTTATTTCTTTCAGGGTTCACAAGGGAAGGCCCTGCAGCGATATTACTCCAGTGCACCCTACTCGGTCAACGAATGATGCTTCATGAACTTGGGTTTTCTCTTGACATTGAGGAATGGATTGAAGATTATCATGTGTTTATATCTAGTGCTGCTGATGGTTTTCCCTTTCACTTAGGATCTCAAACATAGAAGTGTCGAACGCTGGATCTAGCATTGCTGCTGATGTACCAAATGGATCAGCGTATCGACCTAATTCTGATGGAAAAGTAGCAGTCATTGTTGAGACAGATGGATCTACTAAATTTGTAGTGAATGCGGTACTAGGGTGGATCTCAACGAAGTGCCCAGCAAAGAGATCAATGATAGCTGTGCAAGAGTTCCATCAAAACATGAAGGAGACGAAGAGGCCACACTTGTTGTTGAATCTATTAGGCGTAATTTATTTGATCTAGTTCCAACTCATGCTATGTTAGGGAGAGCTCTCCACTGTATTTCGCAAAAACTATATTCACGGGATTCACATTTTCTTCTGGAGCTGGTGATTTCATTTTCGTATGCTTTAATCAAATTGGTTTCTTATCCACTTATACCTTGCTATTTGTATTTGAAAGTTGGTATCTTGTATCTGGAGAATTGTCTATGATGAATCACATACTATTATGGCAAGATGACAAAGAGTGAATATCTACTTAGTAAACAGATTAGGTGTTGTTCGATGCATAACCAGACTATGTGAACTAGTAGTCCCATGTCTTACTTGCTCATGCTCTCTTTTCACCTTGAATTCCTCTTTGTGGGGTTCTGACAACAATATCCTCCATTCAATTTATTGACCTTTCTTTCAATCCCATTGGCTCTCTTCTTCCTCTTGCTCATTTGATTGACTATCCATGCACTTCTAGACAATGTCTTTTAAGAGGTTTTTAACATTATCTACTTTATCTTCAGGTTCAAAATGCAGATGATAATGTTTACTCTGAAAGCGTGGAACCAACACTGGTTTTCATTCTTCAGGCAACTCGCATTGTTGTTCTGAACAATGAGCAGGGGTTTTCTATTAAAAAAATGAGAGCACTTTGCAATGTTGGGAGTTCAACCAAAAAACGGGCAGGTGCTGGATATATAGGAGAGAAAGGAATAGGCTTCAAACCAGTTTTTCGGGTAAGCTAAGTTGATCGGTCTTCTTCTTTTTTTTTGTTGCTCTTTCTGGTTTCTTTTACGCCCCGCCCCCCCAAACCCCTCTTATGGTTTCCAGTTTTTATTTGTTGGACTAGATACGGTTCTCACAGACAGTTTATACTCAGTATCTGAAGTGAACCATTGCAAAAGTAAAATAACAAACAAAATTTAAACAAACAAAAAAATGAGGTTATTTTATGAGTACTTGAATTCTTTAAATCGTTAACTTGTTAATTTTTTTAGATAGTGTTCTACTAAAAATATAAGTAGGTCTTGGAATCGGAGAGGAAATAGGTCTAAGAGTTTGCCTGTTGCTCAATTTTTATTAAAAAAGCTTGACTGAGAGTAAGGTATTTCAGGCCAGTGCTGTACTTTCTCAATTGCACATTTTCTCATGTTTAATTGCTTATTACTATTTTGTTGAATTAGTTCTGTTTTCATTCTCCAGGTTTCAGATGCTCCAGAGATACATTCCAACGAGTTTCATGTCAAGTTGGATATTAGTGAGAGTCAGATTGGTTCTATTTTACCAAAAAATGTTTCTCCTTGTGACATCGACTTATACGGAAGACTAGTGCCTAATAATGTTGATCAAAACAATGTTAGCAGCAGCTCGTGGAAGACCTGCATTATACTATCCTTTAAGTCAGAGCTAAAACAAGGAACAAGCATTAGTTCTATCGTATCTATGTTTAGCGATCTCCATCCATCCTTATTATTATTTCTTCATCGCCTTCGGTGCATCAAATTTAAGAACATGCTCACTAATGAGTACGTTATCTTAAGACGACAAACATTAGAAGACGGAATAGTAAAGATTTCTCATGGAAAAGAAAAGTTAAGTTTTTTTGTAGCATCTCAGAAGCTGAATGGTAGTGTCTTACGACAGGATGTGCAAACTACAGAAATCACAGTAGCCTTCCCTCTAGACGAGTCAGCTGATGGACAATATAAACCACATTTGGAGCAACAACCTGTCTTTGCTTTTCTTCCTCTAAGAACTTACGGTTTGAAGTTTATTCTTCAAGGTGACTTTGTTCTTCCTTCATCTAGAGAAGATTTGGTCACAGACAGCGCTTGGAACCAATGGTTGTTGTCGGAGTTTCCAAGTCTATTTGTTGATGCGCACAGATCCTTTTGTGCCCTTCCCTGCTTTCAAGAGAGTCCGGGAAAAGCTGTGGCTGCTTACATGAGTTTTATTCCATTTGTTGGGGAAGTTGATAGATTCTTTTCACATGTTCCCCGCATGATTATATCCAAATTGCGTATTTCAAATTGTATGCTACTTGAAGGACATGATGAGAAGGATTGGGTTCCTCCCTGCAGGGCCCTTAGAGGTTGGGATGAACAGGCTCGTAGACTTTTGCCTGTGAGTTTACTAAATCAACATCTTGGACTTGGTTACTTGGATAAAGACATAGTTTTGTCTGATACTCTAGCAAAGGCTTTGGGCGTCCAAGACTACGGACCAAATATCCTAATTGCCATTATCTCATCCATATGCCTAGCACAAGATCACGGCGAGATTAAATCGTTAGGATTGGGTTGGTTATCTTCCTTTCTTAATGCTCTCTATTCATTGTTGGGGGATAATTCTTTTGGCTCATGTATTTCCTCAAATGGAGTAGTAGAATCATCGGATCATATTAAGAGACTTAGACAAGTACGATTCATTCCACTTTCAGATGGTACATACAGTTCAGTTGCTGAAGATACAATTTGGTTACCATCAGATTCCTTCTGTGGCCTCGATGGGTTGGACGGTCCCGATGTTTTCCCATGTATATATGCCAAACTTCGGATGGTAAGTTCTGACCTGATTTCTTTGACAACTGCAAATAACAATGGTGAAGAAGCGTCACTGGTCGAGAATCGCACAAGGATGCTTAATAAAATTGGTGTCCAAAGATTATCTGCACATGATGTTATTATGGTGCACATATTACCCGGAATTTCTGATGATAGAGTGGCAAGTAGGAACAAGATTTTGATGGCAGAATACCTATCCTTTGTGATGCTCCACCTTCAGTCTAGTTGCTCAAGGTGCTGTAATGAAAGGGCACACATAATCTCCGAGTTAAAGAGCAAAGCTTTTTTATCAACAAGTTATGGTTATAAAAGACTTGTAGAGGTACCTATACACTTCAGCCAATAGTTCGGGAATCCAATTGATGTGAATAAATTAATTGATACAGCAAACTTCAAATGGCATGAATTAGACGTCATTTACTTGAAACATGTAAGTACCAGTAAAGCTTCCATATTTAGTTTGGTGAAGTGGAGAATTTCTTCAGGAATTAGGTGTTACAGATTTTGTGCAAATAACTCAAGTCGAGAAGAAGGTAGCTGATGTACCCTCTTACTGAGACTTTGATGCATGTAACTGACCTCATAGATGCTGATTCGGTAATTAAAGACTGGGAGTCCCCTGAGCTGGTCCATCTAGTATATGCTTTATCCTCACAGAACAGCAATGTAAAATGTGAATATCTTCTGGAAGTTCTTGATGAAATGTGGGATAATTATTTTGGATTGAAAGCGAACAGTTGCTGCACTTCAAAACAGAATGAGAGGTATAACCTATTCGAGTCAACATTCATAAAAAGCATCATGGATATTCCCTGGGTAGTATCTAGTATGGATCAGGAGCTTCACTATCCCAAAGATCTATTCCATGATTGTGACACAGTCCGGTCTATACTGGGAGCTTCTGTGCCATATGTTCGACCTCAGGTTAGTTTGTTCGCGTTAAATTCTATTTGATGATCTCTGTTAAAGTTTTCCTTTTTGAAACTTGGTAGTTATTCTTAATTGCCTCACACTCTGGGTTTTTCTTCATTCCTTTGACTCATTACGTAATATGTTTTACCTTTTGATGCTAAGACATTTGCGTGCGACTTCTTCCTCTCCCATGTTATAGTGATCACATGAATCGGTGTGAAGTTGATACCTGTCACTTTTCCAGTAGTTCTAGTGCTGGTTGAAATCAGTTTCATATGCACCTTTTATCTACTTTGTAAACTTAGGTTTCACGTACATCATTGATGCATCTAGCCTGTTTTCCTGATCCTCTTTGAAGAAGAGTTTCAGATTCTCTGTTTTCGTTTCATTTAATTTAAGGTATTTGTGAGTTGAGGCTAAGCAACATATGCAAGCCCTGCATGTGTCTGCATGTCTCATGCTGTCATTTCATTGAGTTTGTACCAAAAAGAGATACATGTACCAACAATTCTAGGCCTTATCTTGATTTATATGATGTGGACTTCAGCCTTAAAATTATTAATCACCTTCAGGGTGTCTACATAAGCGCTTCAGGCTTCAGGCAGGTGTACTAAGCTCCACTGCACTGTTTTGTATTTGACATGAATATGATCCAAGAGATGATATGTTGTATACTCTGATGAGATTGTTCTTACAGATTTTACCCTTGAAATATTTCTGTGAATGCTTTGTTGAAAACAAAATTTAAGATGAACTGGGTCGAATTGATGAAGTTTTCAAAAGTTCAAGCCAAAGAGAAAAAATAGCGATGCAGCTGAATTTTTGCTGATGTCGGTCTGCATAATAGTATATGGTTCAACTGGATTCAGTGCTATCTGGTCTAATATTCTCGTTCAACAGGTGAAAAGCAGAAAATTCGTGAGTGACATGGGTTTTAAGACTCAAGTCACCCTTGATGATGCGCTGGAAGTTCTTGAAATCTGGAGGAGATGTGCGTCACCTTTCAAAACCAGGTATTATACAACTTGTAATATACAAACATGACTGGGTAGATTGCATCAATTTTCAGTCAGAATAAACTTATATTCTTTTTATCGGAATTTGTTTCAGTCAGAATAAACTTCTAGCCTCGTTCTGTTTTTGTCAGCATTTCACGAATGTCCAAGTTTTATTCATTCATTTGGAATGGAATGGATAGCTCAAAGTCAGAATTTGCAGCAGCATTCGGCATGGGACCTTCTATATTTGTTCCACTTGAAAATGTATCTAGGAATGATGATGTGGTGCATGGCATGCTTTTGTCTCAATATGTCGTGTATTGGCATGATCCAACTAATTCTGTGGACCTAGCAAGAAAACTGCTTCTTCAGTCTGGCTCAATGAATACTTTTAATTGTCACTTAAGCAACACATTGGCCCAGGTGTATCATGGGCTTCACGACTTTTTTGTGTATGGATGTAGGGTTTCTCAGATCCCTCCTTTTAGAAGTTACATTCAGATTTTGACGAAGTTATCAGACGTTGCATTGCCTTCACAAGCTGCTAATGCGGTAAGTATTCTTTTTAAAAACAGTTTACTGTTCTGATTTCAGTCTTCAGATCAATCTGACAGTTTGGTTTTTCCATTTATTAATAGGTTTACAAGGTTATTTCAAATTGGGCTGATGATCTAAAATCTGGCTTGTTAAGTCCAGAAGATGTTCTTTACCTGAAAGAGTTTCTTCTGAAATTAGAAAGTACTGTTCTTCCAACTGTACCAGATAAATGGGTTTCACTCCACCCGGCATTTGGTATCGTCTGCTGGTGTGATAACGAGGAACTAAAAGGGCAATTTGAACACACTGATAATATCAGTTTCTTGTACTTCGGTGAGCTTAGTGTTGATGAGAAAGAGATGCTCTCAGAAAAAATTTCTGGGCTTATGCAAAGTATTGGAGTTCCCTCTCTTTCGGAGGTAATAATACTTTTCCTGATAATTTTAAAGATAAGTTACATTTTGCTGATTAGGACCTCAGTTAGGACCTGCCATCTATAAGTCTGTTCCTGAAATGTATTCCCTAAATGTCGGGACGCCTATTGCTGTTGGGTTCGTAGACTGCAGAATTTCAATCAGCTGAGCAAGTGAATTTTAGTTTTTCTTCATATAAGTTCTTATGCATGGTTAGTCTCCATCTCAGCCTGTGTGACTGCAGTTGGTGCATATATCCTAGATAGTCGGTATTGTTATTATATTGATACTAAGTTTCCATTTTAACACATTTCCTTTGCTTAGGTCATAACCCGGGAAGCAATATTTTATGGTGTGGAAGATAACAAGGATAAAGCTTTATTGCTGGACTGGGTTCTTCCTTTTGCACAGCATTATATCTGCAACATGCACCCTGATAAATACTCTCTTCTCAAGCAATCGGGCTTGGAAAACATGAGTCACCTACAAGTGGTTGTGTTGATAAGCTATTTTATAAATATACCTTAAAGGGTAGCAACAGTGCGTCAAGTGGACGTTCAGAGTGCAGTTGTCTTATTCAGGTATGTCGCCTTTTACACCCCTTGAGTTATTTGTTTTTGCTGCTACCTATAACCTGTTGCCGTGGATTATTAGGAACTTATAGTTAGTTGTGTACATGATTTCCGCAATTCACCTGTTTAATACCGGGAAGCTGGTTGGCTGTTTATTGTTGTTTGTTTGGGTTCCTTTGCATTGTCTGTTTGATACTCTTACTTGTGCGAGCTTGTCCGTGAATAGAGCAGAACCAGAATTTTTCGATAATCTGTATAATCTTAAACGCAGTTCATGGGTTCAAGTCTTGTTGGCCGTCTCCAGGGAGACTGCTCACTTTATTAATTAATTGCACTATCCCTTTCAATATTCGGGTATTCTGTTAAGTGGTATGACCCTGCTTTGTCATATGGCAAGTCCTTTATCCTCAGCAATATCTGGCTGTCTGACCGTTTTGTGATATAAGTAGCTGTTGAATGGGAGTTTCATAGGGACAGATTTAAGTGGTGTCGTGGCATGTGCTAGATATGGAAAAAACTGTTGCTAATTTGAGAAATATTTAAGACTTAAATAGTCACTTCCTTTCTTAATCCTTCAAGATTCACATATTCGTACATCTTATTTTTGCAGGGTAATATCTTATATGTGACCCGAGATTCAGATACCCACTCAGTATTCCTGGAGCTTTCTCGCCTATTTTACAATGGAATCCCTGAACTGCACCTTGCTAATTTCCTCCACATGATCACAACCATGGATGAATTAGGTTCCACTAAAGAGCAAACTGAGTTATTCGTTTTAAAATTGTCAGAAGATCCCAAAACTTCCTGACGGTGAACCCATTTGGTGTCTTCATCACCATCCTCTCTGCAAAAAGTCATAGAGGATTCTCCACCAAGTTGTTCCTCAGCTTCTGTCAACAAATAAAGTCAGTCGAAGTCCAAAAGAAAACTAGGATATAATACTAGTTGTCCAGCAGATTGGAAGACTGCGCACGATTTTAACAATTCTGACACCAGTGGGCTCATAACAAGAACCGAATATGTTCCTCTACCAATTGAAAGTTCTCAAAAGGAAGACAAACCTGAAGGCGTGGTCTCATTTTTACAAGATCACGGGATTCCTTTCGGATATAGCGTTGATTGGAACAGCCAATCAGTAGCTAGCCTGACAGTAGGTTTGCAAGAGTCTGTGAGTAAAGGTCTGCCCCGTTCTGGTACTGGAAGGTGTGCTTATACTGCAGGAGTGTTGAACCAGTCTGTCACTGTTAATATTCCTCAGAACCCAGATTTTTTCCCATCAGCATTGAATGAGAGAGATCAGCTATTTATGGCACACCAAATCCAACTAATGCTCAGCGAACTGGGAGACGTGGAGAGATGGCAGCTTTTGACTACTTTACCAACTTGGTTGGCGAGGGAAGTGTTAATTGGGTGAATAAGGAAGCTGAGACTGGATACCCTATGATATTGTTCTTGGTAAAAATGGGGAGAGCAAAGAGTATATAGAAGTTAAAGCAACAACTTCTGCAGCAAAGGACTGGTTCTCAATTTCACCAAGGGAATGGCAATTTGCAGTTGAACAAGGGGACTCTTTCAGTGTTGTGCATGTTGTTTTGTCACATTCAGAGGTCGAAATAATATCATATTTCAGGAATCCGCCCAAGCAATGCCGGCAAGGCATCACTCAGTTAGCTCTTTTGTTCACGAAAGATCCAAAAAATGTGTTATACCAGAAAACGAGAGATAAAAGAGGAAATAGAAAATGAGATAACCTTCTAGTATAACAGGTGAATCATTCCTTTTGATTAAGTATGACAATAGTTGTAAAGATTTTGCTAATTTTTGTTGGCAAAGTGGATTGAAATTCAGTTGAAATTTTAGTTTTAGAATAGAATCTAATCAGATGTACAAAATTTTGAAAAATTGCATTTACACAGACTCTCCTTCAGGTAAGATTTTTTAAGCACTCCTGGCAAAAATGCGTTGAATATCTTCTAGTCTTAAAAGCGTTAGCATGAGCAAATGCGTTGCCCATTGAGTTGCACCCCACAAAGTTTTGGCCCTCATCATGTTCCTTGTCCATAACTAAATGTGCATCTTGCTTGCGCCATAAAAGACCCTAATCCAGCCAGCGTTGAATTCTTTATGTAACATCCCAGTTTCATTTAGGTCTAAGATCTTTGCATCAAGTTATAGGGTTTTAAGTTGCCTGAATTGCCTCAATACCAATCACTTGAACTGCCAAGGGATTGAAGCAACAGGTCAAGCAAAAGTCTGAAACATCTGAACCTGTAAACTGAATCCTGGAATCTAGAATTATAACTAGTTCAGCATAAACATAAAATCATAGAATCAATCAACTACAACTACTTTGCCGTACTCAGCACCATATATTTCCCTTATCATGGAGGCCGCAATGGGTTGCAGATCATCCACAGCCCCACCATCTAATAAACAACTTTCCATAGATTACACTATTAATTATAGACTAGTTACATAATTTTTCAAACTGCAAGGTGTCCAGCAAAAGATGCTCATCTGCCGTAAAATTTACAATAAGCACAAAATTTTAGCTAGAGAGTGAACATAATATGGTACCTACTGATCTCAACTTTCACGTAACTTGACTGCTTCATTGCATTTTAATACAACCATCGAGGGAAGTTCAAAAGTTCAGCTCATGAAGCACTATTCCTAGAACAGGTTCATGCTGAAATTTGTTTTTCTTAGTCTGCTTTTCTTGAATAGCTTCTTGCTCAGATGAAATTTCCGCTTCAGCTTTCCCTATCTCAATATTTACCTCTGAAAGTTCAGTTTCCAGTTCTTCTTTTCTTGTCAGGAGGCCAACATATTTCCCCTGCTTTGCATCCAATACTTGTTCATGACTCTCAATATCTTTATCTACACTGAATGAAGACTTCCAAGGTTCTTAAGTCGACTAAATCCTTTGCGAAGCCACTTAATATTAAATTGTGAAATCTCAGCTTCTCTGATGAAGCCTTCCCATCTCTCCATCATAGCTACACTCAGTTCCGCACCACACACAGTTTCCATAACCGAGATGATCTTCAATAAACTGGTAACACATTTGAGTAACATAGCATCATCGAAGTTGGTGACTTTTCTAGTTGCCATGAGCCCATACTTATCATAGATCTTCTTGTACAAAGTTTTATACTCTTCTGGAATCTTCAAGTTGCCCACAAATTCAAATCCTTCGATTCTCTCTTGAGCGGAAGCGCTTGTACACCCTGTGAGGGAAGGAGTGACATCTACAATAGTGGATACAACAGTTAACAAGGTGGGAGTCAGGAAGATAGAAGAGGATGCATCCCTTGTAGCGTCCATAGGTTCCTTAACAAGCTCAACCACTTCAAGTGGTTCAATTCCCATAGTTTCCTCTTCAGAGCAAGAGGACTAATTTCCTATGTGTATGTCCTGGCCATTCAAGTTGTGCACACTGGTGTCGGGTGTGTCATTCTCATTCTCTTCTGGGATCTTGAAGATGTCCATAGATTGAAATCCTTCCACTCTCTCTTGAACCGAAGAGCTTATAGACACGTTGAGGGAAGGAATAACATCTACAGAAGTCGGATTAGTTAACAAGGTTGAATCAGGAGTTCGGGACTTAGAAAAGGACGTATCCGCTGTAGCATCCACGGGTTGCTCAACCACTTGAAGCGATTCAACTCCTGTAGTGTGCGCTTCAGAACAAGATAATAGATTCTCCATCTGTACACCATTGCCATGTAAGTCCTTGACACTGGTGCAGAGTACATCATTCTCATTCTCTTTTGCCCCGGATTCTTGGTCCGGGAGGATGGGGATGGCAGGGATCATAGATTCTGATGAAGGCAGATGTTCAGGTTCATAGTTACAATTTCCATTTTCTTCTTCAAAGGGGCGAGCTCTTCTATACTTATCTTTCTCTTTTTAGACTGATGGGCAACCTGTAAAATGTGGAACAAGAATCAGATGTCCAAAAACTTGGAAGGGCATAACTACTAAAATTGAAAAGGGTGAGAAACACGGAGAGAAAGGAGAAACGACTACAGTATGTGCAGGACAACATATACATAGGAAGATATATAAAGTATATGTTACCAGAACCTCTGCATCTCTGTCTAGAAACGACTCCGAATCTCCATTTCCATCTCTATCCCTGACAACCTTCTCGCCAATCCTATCTGAACTGATTTGACGTATTTCAATTGGTGTAACCAGGCTCTGTTCACCTTCATCCAAAAGGTCGATGAATGATCCAGCAAGCTGCAAATAGAATAATAAACAAACTTTAAAGGTATTTTAATATGGCAGGTTAAGGCTACGTCTTAAGTAAAGGTATCTGTGGTAATCTTTTATCTTTTAACACGCAACCACGAATTATGCCTGCCAAAGTTTACCCTTGTACAAAGTTATCATTTAGCAAACCTGAGTTTCTTGGAATCTAGCAATTCGAGTTCGGCATTCCAAAACTGCCATGTAACACTAACATCTAACTGCTAAGGTTTGTTCAATATTCCTACAGAAACATGGAAGATTTGATGGACCAAAGAGGCAAAGAGTGAATGGATCATCATAATACAAGTTAATCAATGCTACAAAAATCCATGATGATAACTCTGTTACAACGCATAACAGGTGCAGATTGTGCGACTATAAGGACTCGAGTCAATACCAACACCAAGTGTCTAATACATACACCAAGAACCGTATAGTAACAAACCTATGCATTGTCAGCAATTATTGCCCCAAATTATGATCTAACGAAACTCTGAACAGGAAAATTTATCAAAGCAGCAACTAATTCAGCCCTAACTTGATAAAACTGAACCATAACAAGACCATATCATACTAGAAAACAGTAAATAAAAATAAAACATGCAAAATCTGAGTTCGGAAAAATGACAATGCTATTTTTAATCTTTGTACAGGTGGTGAATCAAGTCTCAGATATTGCTATCCGCATTTATCAGTAGCCCCTGGGTATGTAACATGCAACATACTTGAAATTCAAATGATCATATGCTCGAAATTAGGTGAATCAAACACACAGAAATACAAAACTAAGTGTATTGTCTATCTCACATCATTAGCTAGCATCAAACTTGAGCCTCTTACTTAACATTTTCAAACAAAATTTCAATTTATATCCAGAAATCCCTGATGTAACCTAAGTTTACACATGCTTAGGACAATTACAATAGTACTTACATCTTTTTTAAGAGATGATATGCCCTCGTTCTGGATCTTTCCAGCCAGCACCCTAGTATTCCACCTTAAAATGCGAGGCTTGCTATTCCCTGGTTCACCCTCATTTTTGCTGATGAAGTGTGCAACTTCAGCAAACCAATACTGATCAAATAACAGGATAAGCAATCAATGTCAGTTGTTAATCAGTCATATATTTGGGAATGTCCCCCTCATAAACATTCCGCACAATTAACAAATATATTCAGAATCACTTACCAATATGTAGACGGAACAACCCCTTACTGCTCTATATGGTTTTTTGGTATCTCTTAATGCTTCCATCAAGTTTGAATGGATCAAGTCAGGCCAAGACACTTGATCCATTGCAAAAACATAATCGAGAAACCTACTTGGTAGTGGACTTTCAGTCTTATCAGCAAAGAAAACCGTAACGCAGAGATATAAAACAAGTAGCTTTACGAAATCATCAGGCTTACTTATATCGCCTGCCGCTGCATAAAGTGAATCTCTCCCTATAGATATGTGCTGTAAAACACTAATTGTGCTTCATGAATTTGTGGGTGTCTAAATTCTGCTCCCCCTTTGATCCTCTGTAACCCAAATATGACTGCAAGGTTTTCTGCTGTAGACTGAAATTCCTTACCTTGGTCATCAAATTTGAAAACTTTTTTTACTGGATCAAAAGTATTTAAGATAACCTTCATAGGCTTATGTCTTATTTTCATATCATCCTGACCAGTCTTGCTTCATAAAATGGTTGATAGAAATTCCAGAATGGACAGTTTTTCATGGCTTGCAAATGTTTTGGAAATTTATTAATTCCTGATCTAACACTCTCTGAGATCTTTACTAATTGGTCTAAAGTTGACCTAAAAGTTGCCATTGATGCAAACTAAAAAACTCAAAAATGTTATCTGAAGATCTAACTGCTAACAAGAGAAAACTGGATGGTTGTTGAGTGAAATCTTCTGGGGGTTGTAAGGTTTAAGAGATGTGAAAGAGACGTTTGTCCCAGCAGTGATGATTGGTGACTATATGCCATTGCGTTTTCTGTTTATAGTCAGAAACCAAAGACAAGGTTAAAGTAAAAAAAAAAGAGATATGCATAGCAAACAGGAGTGAAGACAAATTAACCAAAATATCGTTAAATAGTAGTAGAAATTGAGCTGGAGATATTTCGACAACTCAAAAACAAATATCAAACTCAAAGCACAACACCCCCACAAAACCCAAACATGTAATAGGTATCAAGTGAGCAATACAAATACCAATTGTGGGTTTACTTAGTATTGCTTCTTCATACTAACTCATTGTCAGGCAAAGAACATAGAATGTGTCCTGACTCAATCCCATCAACAATTACCACTACACAGCCCAATAAACCAAAACTTAAATTGAAAGAAAATCACAAATTTGAAATATCTTGTTAAACTATTCTACACTTACCGACGACCGATGAAACTTACGAGTATACCACCTTAAACAATGAGACCGTACAAGAGGCATCTAACACTAATCATAACCAAACAATTACTGAACCATGAATAAACAGACATTCAATCATGTAGTAAGAAAATGGTAAGTTCTTAAAAACATATAAAATCTCCCAATGCTAAGTAATAAAACCTCATGCCCCTAAATCATAATCATGCCCTAAAGACCACAATTACTAAACAAAAAAGAAAAACCTCAATTATTTGAAACATTTATCTTTAAAAGAATACCCTTTACGTTGTAGAAGTTTACCTTTGATTGTAGGTCTAGCACTTGCTCCTTTTCTTAGTTCTAGGGTTTTAGGGTGAGAGAGAGGGTTTTTTTGCTGTTGATTTTCACATGAAAACACTTTCTACTTCAAAGAGTAAACGGAGAAGAGGGATTGAGATAGAGAGAGAAGAGTAGTGGTGAGTTTTGATTGTAGATTAAGCTCTGTTTCAAAACAAAAACAGAGAGAAAGAAAATAGAAAAATAAGAAATGTTGCAATGTGAAAGAACTGCATAGCACAGACATAGAGGAGAGCAGATCGAAACGGATTGATAGTTATTCTCTTTAACCACAGGGTTTAGACCTGTTGTATCTTCAGGGTTCAGAGTCAGCTGAAAAACGATTCTTACACTAAAACCCCTACTCTGACATGATGTACTAATTTTTGTTTCATTACAAAAAAAAAAAAAATAGTTGTTAACAGAGGTACCCATTCTTCTGGGGAGTATAAAGTTCTGTTAACCTTTGATCCACATACCCCTTAAGTTCTGTTAGGAACGTCGGAATATTTTTTGTTTGTTTTGGTAAGAAATTAAAAGCTCTTTGAGGTTGTACTTGTCATGACTAATAAAGAAGGTAATAATAAATAGAAAAATAAGGAAAGAAGCATATGCAATAAGTAAGATATAAAACCTGGTCAAATTAGAGTATAATCAGATTAATAGGGTATACATAATTTTAAGTGAACACTTTTTAAGAATTAAAGGGATGTTTTAATGGGTAAAGTTACAAAATTACCTTTTTCTATTATAATTCGTAGTACTTGAATCGGTTTTTTCGACTCATTTTCATTTCCTCTTCTCCCTTACCATACCGACTTCTCCCACCACACCTTCATCAAAAACTCGTCGATTCCAAAATTTCTTTGTCGATTAATCTTCAAACATGACAGAAGGCTACAAACACATAGAAAACCTAATTGAGATAACCTTGGAATTGGAAACTTAGTTTGATACAAAGGGAATAAAAAAACCGTTGAAGAAATCATTGACGCTGCTGAGGCCTATTCCTATGCACATGCCAAAAGAAATATGTTTGACATACCAGGTGGCATGGCATACGAGTTGCGCCACTATGGGAAAACAAGGAGCGACAGAGTTTCTATTGACCATTGTTATCCAGAATGCTGGCGATACTCTGAGTATCGATGGGCGCATTATAAATAGTATCGTTGGCGATATTAAGATTATCGACCAGAAGTTATTTTGCAACTGCTATTTCCGCCCTGCTGGTTCCAATATATACGCCCTTGTACTTCTCCAAGTTACTCACACCTACTTCACCAATTTTTCTATCTCTATTCTCAATTTTAAATTTCATCAATGGAGAGATCCAATAAAGAGAAGAGTGTTATTATGAATTGATTTAGATTACAGCAAAATGCATCAACGTAGGTTGCAACAACTTGATGATGAGGAAGACGAAGATGATAAACTAATTGGCACTTTGATGCTTGTACATACATGTCAAATACCTAGAGTTCCATAGCTACAAGAAGTGTTATCAAGAAGGTATATGTATCGAGGGAGAGAATAATACCATCAGAATTTGATGCACGATTATTTTCTTCCTAATTGTGTGTACTCTGGTTAAAATTTTCAAGGTCGATTATGTATGCCTCGTCATCTGGTGAAAAATATTATTGAAGAGCTTTGTCGAGTAGAACCTCAATTTAATTATTAGTTTGATGCACTGAATATTAAAGGTCATAGTCCTGAACAAAAAGTTACATTGGTTTTGAGGATTCTAGGTTATGGCAGACCAGCGAATGCGAACGATAAGTACCTTCATATGGGTAAAACAACTTCATTCACTTACCTTTTATTATTTTGTGGAGTAATGATTAATCATTTTGGTCCAACATATTTACGAAAACTAACCGAGGAGGATGTTAAACAAATATTGATGAAGATTGAGTAACAGGGATTCTCATGAATGCTATGTAGTCTTGATTGTATGCATCAAGTATGGAAAGAATGTCTTGTTTATTAGGTCGGTCACTATAAGGGTCATTATCTTAAACCAAATGTTATCCTTGAAGCTGCCGCTTCTTATGATTATTGGATATGGCACGATTTTTTCGGTCTTTCCGATTCACAAAATGATATTAGTGTTTTGCACATATCACCCTTGTTTGAAGATCTAGAGTATGAAATTTGTCCCCAAGTCCGTTTCACGATCAACAGACATCAGTACATTGATGGGTATTATCTTGCTGATGGTATCTACCAAAATGGTCTACCTTGGTTCAATGCTACCATCATCCTCCTGCATGTGCATTTGGGTTCATACCACCATTTTAATATCGCACAAATGGCATCGAAGAAGGATGTGGAACGTGCTTTTGGAATTTTGAAGAGGCAATTAGCTATCATTTGTGACCCATATCGTGGGTTGAGTCCTCGTGAAATGCACAAGACTATGCTCTCACTTGCATAATTATTCATAACATGGTCATTTAGGAGATCCATCGTGATTCAAAGTGGACTAACTATGAAGATGAAGATTTGAGGCCGGAGATTCAACCAAAAATGGCGGTATAAAATCAAGTCCTTATCCATGAATCAGAAATTAACTTCCATATCACAACCCATAATTCACAACAACCTATTTCGGAACACTTGTCATTTCCCCCCACCCAAAACATTTCTCAGTTTTAATGTCATTGCGATCTCGAGAATCAACGTAGACACAAAAACACTAATCATAACCAAACAATTACTGAACCATGAATAAACAGACATTCAACCAACTGTCTGTTAAAAAAAATTAAAAAAAATTCAATCATGTAGTAAGAAAATGGAAAGTTCTTAAAAACATATAAAATCTCCCAATGCTAAGTAATAAATCCTCATGCCCCTAAATCATAATCATGGCCTAAAGACCACAATTACTGAACAAAAAGAAAAACCCCCAATTATTTGAGACATTTATCTTTAAAAGAATATCCTTTACATCGGATCAAATCTACCTAAACAGTAGAAGTTTACCTTTGTTGTAGGTCTAGCACTTGCTCCTTTTCTTAGTTCTAGGGTTTCACAGTGAGAGAGAGGGTTTTTTTGCTGTTGATTTTCACATGAAAACACTTTGTTCTTCAAAGGGTCAACGGAGAAGAGGTATTGAGTTAGAGAGAAGAGTAGTGGTGAGTTTTGATTGTAGATTAAGCTCTGTTTCAAAACAAAAACAAAGAGAAAGAAAATAGAAAAATAAGAAATGTTGCAATGTGAAATAACTGCATAACACAGACATAGAGGAGAGCAGATAATTATTCTCTTTAACCACAGGGTTTTGACCTGTTGTGTTAATCTATTAAATTATATTAATAATTCAAAATTATAATATGATGACAGAGTACAAAGTAAGTACATAAAAAAAAAACAAATACTACTACTCAAAACATGAGCAAATAGAAAATTAAGGATCGTCAATAAATAAAATATAAAACCTGGCCAAATTCGGGTATAACAAGATTAATCGGGGTATACCTGATTTTAAGTGGACACTTTTTAAGAATTGAGGGGGTGTCCTAATGGGTGAAGTTACAAGACTACACTTTCCCATTGTAATTCTTAGTATCCTAATCAGTTTTTTCAATTCATTTTTATTTCATATTCTCCTCTTCTCTCTTCTCCTTTACCATACCGACTTCTCCCACCACACCTTCATCAAAGACTCGTCGATTCGAAAACTCCATTGTCTATTAATCTTCAAACATGGTCGAAGGCTGCAAACATATAGAAAATTTAATCGAGATGACCTTGGAATTTGAAGCTTAGTTCAATACAAACGGAATAAAAAAAAAGTGTTGAATAAATCACTGACGCTGCTGAGGCCTATCCTATGCACATGCCAAAAGAAACATGTTTGACACACCAGGTGGCATGGCAAACGAGTTGCACCACTATGGGAAAACACAGAGTGGCAGAGTTTCTATCGACCGTTGTTATCCAGAATGCTGGCGATACTCTGAGTATTGATGGCGTCATAGATCCCACTGCGCGTTATAAATAGGATCGCTAGAGATTTTAAGATTATTGACCAGAAATTATTTTGTGACGGCTATTTCCTCCCTACTGGTTCCTATATATACGCCCTTGTACTTATCCAAGTTACTCAGACCTGCTTCAACAATTTCTCTATCTCTATTCTCAATTTTAAATTTCATAATCATCAATGGCGAGATCCAATGAAGAGAGGAGTGTTATCATGAACTGGTTTAGATTACATCAGGAAATGCATCGACGTAAGTTGTAAAAACTTGATGACGAGGAAGATGAAGATGATAAACTAATTGATACTTTGATGCTTGTACATACATGCCAAATACCTAGAGTTTCAGAGATACAAGTACTATAAAGAAGGTATACGTATCGAGGGAGGGAATTTTACCATCAGAAGTTGATGCACGGTTATTTTCTTCCTAATTGTGTGTACTCTGGTTAAAATTTTCAAGGTCAATTCCGTATGCCTCGTCATTTGGTGAAAAAGATTATTGAAAGCTTTGTCGAGTAGAACCTGAATTTGATTATTAATTTGATGCACTGAATATTAAAGGTCATAGTCCTGAACAAAAAGTTACCTCGATTTTGAGGATTCTAGGTTATGGCAGACCAGCTGATGCAAACGATGAGTACCTTCGTATGAGTAAAACAACTTCATTTACTTACCTTTCATTGTTTTGTGGAGTAATGATTAATCATTTTGGTCCAACATATTTACGAAAACTAACCGAGGAGGATGTTAAACAAATATTGATGAAGAATGAGGAAAGGGGATTCCCAGGAATGCTAGGTAGTCTTGAATGTATGCATCAGGTATGGCAAGGATGCCCTGTTTATTGGGTCGGTCAATATAAGGGTCATTATCTTAATTCAATTGTTATCCTTGAAACTGCCGCTTCTTATGATTGTTGGATATGGCACGTTTTTTCGGTCTTCCCGATTCACAAAATGCTACTAGTGTTTTGCACAAGTCGCCTCTGTTTGAAGATATGGAGTATGGATTTATCCCCAAGTCTGTTTCACGATCAACGACCATAAGTACACTGATGGGTATTATCTTGCGGATGGTATCTACAAAAAAATTTCCACCTTGGTTCAATGCTACCTCAGCCTCCAGCCAGTGCATTTGGTCGTTCATACCGCCAATTTAACACCGCCTAAATGGCATCAAGGAAGGATGTGGAACGCGCTTTTGGAATTTTGAAGAGGAAGTAAGTTATCATTTGTGTCATATGTCGTGGGTTGAGTCCTCCTGAAATGCACAAGATATGCTTGATGAGTGCCAAATATTGTATATTTTTATCCCTTTTTGTTGGCATTTTAACTCATCTTTTGTGCATTAATTCTACATTCTATCCCATATTCTGTATTTTCATTGTTTTCAAGAATAAATATTTTTCTTAATTAATTTTGCATTTTTAGGTAATAAATAAAGTTCGGATGAGTCGCGGAGCGAAAAAGAGCAGAAAAGTGGTGAAAAGCCGGAAGAAATTACGCAAGGAAGCCGCGAAGAATGTTATGCACAAGACCAAGAGGCTAGGAATGGGCTTGAAGAGGAAGAATTGTCCTTAAAGAAGATATGTGCTTGGCATACCCAAGGCCCAAAACCCTTACACAAACCCATTTCCACTATCCAAGCCCGTCTCGGATTTCAGCCGTCAGATTGGATCATCTCAGCATCCTACGGTCGCTCCCTTGCTGTCCATCAAAGCTTGATACATCCGCTTCACACCACAGAACCTAACTCCATCTTGCACCGTTCATTTTGATGTATTATACATCTAACGGTGGCTACATGCTCCGTTCTATATAGCCGTTAGATCGATATACCATCTTCACATCCCACGGCTTCGTAGCGCTCCACATCAAATTTGATACACCCGCCTCACACCGAAACAACCCTAGGATATAAAAGTGAAAAAGAAACCCTAATGTATCATTCCTCCTCCCTTTTTCTCTTTCTTTTCCCACTCCTCCATCCACAACAGCCGTACCACCACCTTCTCCACCATGTCCGCCACCACCAACTCTCCACCTGCTCAACCACCGAAAACCCACTCCCTCTAACGTGCCTCTCACTGCCTTTCTATGTTTTCCCCTATTCTAGGGTTTTGAAAATAGAGAAAAAGCATTTATAGACATGGCAGAGAATTAGGTGAAGCTAGAGCTCAAATCAAAGCACGAGAATGGAGCAGGTGAACAAGGAGAAGCATGGGTCGAAGTCAGAGGCGATTTCTTCACGTTTGGTAAGAAAACCTCAACCCTAATTTCAACTGTCCAACTTAGAATTTGGGGATTTTTCGAGGAAAAACCTAATTTATGTTAGGGAAAGCCTAGAGAAGAACAAAGATGGTATGGGTTCGATTGAATTAGGTGAATTAGGTGAAAAATCCTAATTATTTTACTGTTTTCAATTTGGGGATTTTTTGGAAGAACCCTAATTGCATCATTTGGGGGAAAATGTAAATTGGGTATAAATATGAATGTATGGGGTGTGTGATAAGCTATGCTGGAATAGCCAGTGTCACCCAAGAGGACTGGACTAGCCAGTGCCTCAAGGGTCATAATTTCTGTTAATGTTTTAGTTCAATTTGATGCTTTGTTTTATGTTCATGTTCCACTTGCAATTTCAATTACTGTTTATGTTTATCATGTCATCAATTACTGTCAACATGTTCTAGATCATCAGTTGGGGCTTAGATGAAGCCTGAAGACCTTGTTGGGTAGCAAAATCTTAGTGAACACTCTTGTAGGTATAACTGAATTAGGATGTTAGTGTTCTTGGTGATCGAAGTCACCTGTGATTGAGTGTGCTGTAAGAAGACACTCAATGCTAGGGGTGAACTAGAGAATTTAGGGACTTAACCATCCACATTTAACTGAAGTAGGGAAGTAATGAAGTTTAGGGATCAAACATCACCTGTGATTGAGTGTGCCTTAAACAGACACTCAATGCTAGGGGTAATGCTAGTGAATTAAGCTAATTATCTTCCACTAATGCAGCCCTGGACCATAGGCAGGCTTGAACCTTAACCTAGGTCCATTAGGGACAAGATTTTAGTTCACAAGTAACACTGCCTAGATAGGTTAGATGGTGGAATCAAATCCCTAGTGTTCTTTAGTATTTTACCTCATCTTTGTTTACTTCTCTTTCACTGCCTTTGGTTATTTGCTCACTGTCCCTGCCCTTGGCTCACTGCCTTGGTCTTTCTCTTTGCTTCATTTTTATTGCCTCTGTAAATACCATTTTCACTGCCCCTGTAAACACCATCTTATTCATGTTTCATTGCTTTACTCCATTTGTTATGTAACTCACTGTCAAGGGAAACCACAAGCCCAGATCACTTTACTAAGCCCAGTACATTTCTAAAGGATCTAAAGGGTACTCAAAGCACATTGACCACTCAAAATCCCAACAACAAATTAGAACCCAAAATAGCTAGAAACTCCAAACACACCCAGTCTCTGTGGATCGACCCTCATTTGCACACTTGCTACAACGCGCCGTGCACTTGCGGTATCACAATGTAGGCCTTCATTCCATTTCCTTTGCACTGTCCCCGGTCTACCAATGCTCACTTGCATAATTATTAATACCATGGTCATTTAGGAAACTCGTCGTGATTCAGAGTGGACTAACTATGAAGATGAAGATTTGAGGCCGAAGATTCAACCAAAAATAGGTGTCCCTGCAAGGAATTATGCTCAAATGACTAGTTACATTCATAACCAAAATTTGTATGACAGTTTAAGAGATGATCTGAGAGTGAATATTTGGGAAGAGCATGAAAGACAATGATTATTAAGTTATGTAATTTTGTTTAATTATATTAATATAGTTTGCTATAATTATATTTAAGTTAATATGCGAAACTAGGTTATGATGAATATAATGAAGCATGTGGACCATAGACGTCAAATTAGGTCACTGATAATTATGGCATATCATTGTGCTAGCTGAAGCAACAATAATATTTGAACGACTTGGAATGATAAACATGGGTTGATGAGATTGATGGATCAATCATAAACCATTACGTTGATGGGCCAAGAATTTGACAGGAAGTCGTATGAAAATAATTAATGTTGAATGATCAGAGAAGGTTTATCTCGATCAATGTATCATGAGTCAGTCAAATGACTATGAGGGATTATAATATTAATATAATGATCGACTAACGAACCGAATGTTGGATGGACCAACTGAGTATTGATAGCTGGATCAATATAACATATTGCTCAAATATTGATAGTTGAATCAATATTGCTTTGCAGATCAATTGATAGTTGAATCAATAACATATTATTAGTTGACCAAATATTAAATTATTAATTAAATGTTAATTGTTGGATCAACATAAAAATTATTGGTGTTTGAACATGTTAGGAATTATGCTTTGCAGCAGAGCATTAGGTTTAAAACCCTAATTTTGGTAGATGAATAATTTATCAATCGTTGTGCCAATGGATGAGAGGGGACCAGCTATATGTGGTAATGGACCGACCATGTGGTGTCTAGATGCTTGACTGAGCATTCACCAATGTCATTTAACATGAAAAACTTAGGACACTCTTGAGTCTCGGAAACATCTCCAATGAAGCAAACATGTATTTAACCAGAAAATCAAACTTAACATGACAGAAACCTTAACCTTTAAAACTCACTAAGCATAATTGAAGCCTGAACGCTTCAATACTTCCGACAGCCGTATACCTTATGAGAACCTTTTTAGATCGAATAGAGTTCATTTTGGATCTTTAAGATCTATCAGCGTAACGAAGATTAACCATATTTTTTTTATACAACCTACTATCTTTCTGCCTACAACCTCATGAATAGAAAAATTTGACTTAACCAACAAAAATATACTTAAAGAAGGAAATATAAACATTTTACCGTCAAACTCAACAGTTACAACTCTCCATCACATTTGAGATATTTTTTTTATCTCAAACGAATATCATAGATAATTTGGAGCTTCTATATCTTCCTTTATAATGAAGTATACCACAAAGTAACTTAACAAGATGGTTAACATCTCCATATCTAGCGCTATAATGTAGTTGTAGAGAATCTAACATCCCACATTTAACATTCAAGGTGATTAACTCATAACTAAAATGAGTGACACGATGCATAACATAAATACGGTTCGGCATGATTACCTGTGTCCATGGGGGTGAACAATCGTTCTTTTTGAGTTATGAAAATTAAAAACTATTTGGATAATCTATGACTCTCTCTCAAGAATATCACTCAGTCTAGTTTATGTACGTTCCCTCTCTCTCTCTCTTAAAGGGCATTATCAATATTCATATCTTAGCCTGATATTTATAGGTGAAATTCTTATACTACTATACTATAGTGGTTATTGTGTATATCAACATTGTTGTTCTCTTGTCGGAAGTTACGTCCCAAACTTCATGATGTCTTGTTCCCTATATCCTATTTATTATTCGCAACAAAGTGACCGTCTCGACTCGAATCTTGGAGTGTCTTACAAGCTTCACTTGTCGGAACCCACACCATTCTGGTAATCTGATCACTTCACACGTGCTATGTCAGTGGCATCCAATGCTTAGTCTCACCTTTCAAACTTGATTGTGATTTCTTTATTTACTTTCCATGCATCGTGTTTCTAGGTTGATGAGGTAGATATCTCGGTTATTGCATTGGACCCTTTGAAGAAGGCTTGGTGCTTCAAAATTATTTTGTATGGCTTAATTTGACTTCCCAGATGTTGCTATATGTCATTCCCGTATAATTAGTAATGTAAGTCTCTGTCAGATCAAAAAACTCAGCTGAAGTTCTTGATGTTATTTACATACATTTTTTTCTTCTTCGCGTAGTTTTGTTTCTTTTGGTTCTTTAGACGAAGAGGTCAACAAAGGTTTAGTTGATATGTGGATGGAAAGTGAATTTGGGGTACGCACTAGGTAAACCGGTAGGTCGATGGAGTGCACTTTCTTTGCAGGAACATCATTAATCAAAGATCTCAAATTTGAGAATGTATTGTGAATATTCCTATGTTAATGCAAATTTCATGAATTAAGTTATGCTTTTTTGGGTTCTCGAAAATCCTCGGGACGGACAATAGTTTTTGCTTCGTTTATTCGGTCGAAAAACATGTAGACAAAGCAAATTCTTATTAATAGTGACTCAAGGCACTATTTCCACATATTGTACCAGGCCGTTAGTCTTTAGCTGCTGGGATGTTGTCTGGATTACTAATAAAAACCTCTTAAAACATGTACTAACTGCCTAAAAAAAAGAGATATGAAATAAGTATGAGCATTGTGTGCACCTAAATAGTACTCATTCAACCAAAATTTATTCTTTTGCTTCACAAAAGAATAAATCAATTCCACTACAAAAACTAATCTCGGAAATCGTAATTAAATAGATTTTGTTTCACAAAAAAATAAACTTTTTTCGCTTCTAGAAGTCATTTTGGAATTGTATCGCAGAACTAACTTCTGATTGCTTGATTTTTGAAATCCGAAAAGTCTCAAAGTACCTGGACTCAGAACTAGCTAATATAATGCAAATTCTTGAACAACAGGCTGATGAAAAAACATGATTTTTGTTAGAGGGAAAACAAAAAGTGATCCGAAGATAGCAAAAATCGATGTTGACTCACTGATTAGACCGATTTATATAAAAAATTTCAAGTCAAACAAGTTTACCCTTCCGTCATAACTTAACCTATCTAAATTAACCTAAGGTGTAGCTATTGAAAAGGAAATTCAAGGAAACAAAACCGAACTTAAATATTTAAGTCATTATGATCATCAACAATCAAAAATATCGTTAAACCCTAAAACTCGAGTTATTGTTTTTAGTCGGTAATCATACATATTTCGGCATTTATTCCATCGAAAATCGTCCACATGACCATAATGGTAAGAAATACACATATTTTGAACATTTGGAAGATAATGGCTTGTCTAGATGAAAACTAGTGTGTAACGGATTTTGATTCAGAGGAAAAAAAGATAATAAAATATGAGGTTGTTATCTTTTATGTTCGTATCATTTGAATCATGTTTCTTTTTATATGGTTCCATTATCTGCAGACCTTGTTCAAGAGCTCTAGAGTTTACACAACTGTGAACATAGAAAAAATCCCCGGATAGTAAGCATCTTGATCACTATTAGGCACATCATGGTGATATATAGATTTACACATATAGGGATGAAGGTGGAAGAAGAAGAACTGAAGAAAGAAAACATGATTTTCGAGCTAACTTTGATTTTTGTAAGGATGTGACGGGAGTGTGTGATGGGTAAATTTGTCCGAGTTAAAATTTATCCTACGAATCGATCTAGTCAATGAGTCCACTACAATTTTTACCCTCCTTGAATCATGTTTCGCTCTCACTCTAACAAAAATATCAAAAACATTAGTGTATCAGATTAAACTCTCAAAAATTCTTAACATGCCATCCATATAATTAAACAAAAACAAGAAAAAAATACCCCTCTCCCAGATTCGAATGGTAGGGATTAAAAAATGATTTCCTCCTAATTCTAAGGAGGGCGGACCCACCCACGCGAGGAGTTTGTCCTTACCTTGTTTTAACGCGTGGTATATACAGAAATACTGTAGTAGTACCCCACAAAATCCACCCAATTATGTACGTGTAAATTATTGGTCAAAGTCTTTCATCAGATTTTTAGGTTCTGTAACCCGATGCTTCATTTTTTGAGCAGTGTGCGAGCGGCGGATGCGAGACGTGCATGGGACGTTGACACGATGCGTGTTCGACGCACCAATTTGCGAGTCCTACGTGCGTCTGGGTTGGACGCATCGATGATGCATGTCCGACGCATTTTTTTCATTCTCATATAAATTTTTTCCTGTATTTTTACTATTATTAACCAAATGAAAAAAGACAAACATTTAGATCAATAATTTAGCTCATTTAGGTCTTGATTATGGTTCTATGACTGGAAATGACATTACATATACCCTTAGTTGGACATGTGTTGATCTAATAATGCATTTCCATTGTGCTATGTGTTTAATAGTGACTGATTATTTGACATTCGACGTGTATAAAATAAATGATATCTTCCTTTCTTTTGAAATTTATACATATGTAACATCATTTTCTAATTTTTAGGATCAAAATACTTTACTTTGTTGTTTAAATACATGATTATAGATATAAATAATATATAAATAAACTATATATATATGTGTCCACGTCCAAATTTTTTGAAAATTTTGTAGTGTTCGCATGAGCGTCGTTTTCGTGTCCGTGTCTGTGCAACCCTGCCCCCAATATTCCCACTAAGAACAACCTCCTCACTTTCAGCTCAAAGTGCCTTCCATAAAACCCTGAGCAGTTTTTTCTTCACCTTTCCGAAGTCCAGAGATCAGGGATTCATACCTCTCATCACCTCCACTCTTGCTGGTACTATCTCTCGCTAACATCTTCCAATGTGCTTTGTCTTTGTTTTGCTCTTTTTTTCTTTGTTGAAAACACACACAACTATGAACTGATAAAATTAATTTTCTTTTTTATGATCTTGTTTTAGATTTTTTAGATTGAAATCAAACAAACACAGGTTATAAAATCATGGGTTCTTTTAGTTTCTCATGTTTTCTCAGTGTATTGTGTGGGTTATTCAATTCCCACTTGTAAGATTGGCTCTATTTGTTTCTTTTTGTGATTGATAATAGTACTGTCAACATTGTGTAATTGTTTCTGAATGCTGAACTCCGTGATATTTTATTTGGTATTTTTTAGGTGCTTGAACAAGTGACTAAAATGGATGTCAAATTTGGTCTCATGCTTCATAGTCACAATGATGTTTATACTTTTAGTAACAATCCATCCTCCTCTACATGTAGAGGCATTAGCCATGTGACACACCCAGTTAGAGCTAATAAGTATTACTCTTCTGTTCTTATCTATGGAATCCAACAACTAACAGAACAATGTTTGAGCTAGAAGTTATTCTTCTTCTTTATTTTGATATCGAGAGGGGAATTTAACCAGATGCCACTGCCTGACCTGTGCGATGAAAATGCTCGAATAAGTTTGTGTGTTTTAGAAGGATCTCTGTGCTTGCTTGGCTTTGATCCTGAGGTTGGTGCCGATGTGTGGGAGATGAAACAAGATGGAGCTGAAAAATCATGGACCAAGCTATTCACCATTGACCTGCAAAAACATACTGGTGGGTTGGTTAAGAATCTAATGCCCTTGTAGTCTTTAAAGGATGGCAATATTATGTTAGGATTAGACATGGATTCTGGTTTTCATATTGTTTAGTACGACATAAAACACGATACGACTAGAATTCTTAACGTCCAAGAATTTCAAAAGGCTGGCTCTTTTCATACTTCTGTGTTTGGGGAAAGCCAAGTTTCACTCAATACTGGAACTTATCTCGGAGAAGTATACCTGGCAAACTCAGATACATAAGATGACGACCACGGCTGGTGATGACGATTGTGGAGTCAGTTACTTGACAATAGTGCTGGTGATGGTGATGAAGGTCTCCAACACAAGAAGCAAGAAAATGTGAGTCTTACATATGCACTTATTTTTCTATGGAAGATTAGTTGCTGTCCTAGTGAACATAGTCAGTTAAGTGATCATCTAACTATCATCTACTGGACTGGAGTGTTTTTCCAGTTAGAATATTTTAGCTGGTGCTTCTTCCTTAATTTCTTAGTTATTTGGTTTGGACCTTTTGGTGCTTTGGAAGTTCTTAATTCTGTAATGTGGTCAGAATGTGAATATTGCGACACTTGTGGTATGTGCTTCCGTGCGTAACATTTATACTCTTGGCAACTATGTGCATGATGAACATCCTTCCTGGAAGTTGTTCTTCATGCTCAGTTGTGTAATCTTTGTATTAGAGCAGTTTTTGTAACTTCATTTGCTTTCTTATTTTGCCCTCTTGGTCTATTTTCTTGCGTATCTCGTGTCTGGGTGTGAAGCAGAAGAATCTTGTTTCTGTATTTTACTTGGATGCATGCCATTTTAGGAATATAATCCAGATGCTGCTTAATTAGATGTTCTTTTATCCGGGAAGGTGGGTGTCTGAGGATTAGGTGTTGAATAAAGGGTTTCAGCTGATAATGGGAAGCCATCTCGTATGTGCTAAAAGTTTCATGGCAACTGTTATTTGGTCGGATTCACAATTGCTTATCCGGTGTCTGACCTGTAGCTGGAACCCAATGGAAATTATCTAATGTTTTGCCTGTGCCATTCGGCAACATTGTGAAATCTCCAATATCTGAATCCAGCACTTCTGAAAGAAATATAAACCAACCAGCTGAGGAAATTGCAAATCATGCATGGAACTGATTTACTCACCCAGCCCTAAGACTCTAACATGCTCTGTACTATCAATCAAACTCGACATTGTACTAGACCCAAAATAATGAAAATGTAACTCAAACACTGTCAGGAATTTGGCTAAAAGAAATCAAGTCATTTCTCAGAACTTGCTTGACAAAATATGAACTATATATTCTTACATTAAAGCAAGAACTAATTGAGCTCAATTCAAAACAAGAAATCCTCAAAATCGACTTACAATTACTAATAAGAAACAATATGATCACGTAATGGTTTAAGGTCCAAGGAACACCACCAAAGAATTTCTCGCTGAATACGTACCCGTGTTGCCATAAGAACCATTACTAGATATCATCATCATCGAAATCATCTTCAAATTCATTGAAAAAACCAGATCTATCTCTTTTCACAGCTTCTTCTAATGCGCCTGGATTATCTGCTGCTGCTTCGCCTTCAGTTGGAAGCGTTTCCTGTTGATTAATTCCAGCATAGTGCTGAACTATAAGATTGCAACCAAATTCTACTTGTTCTGTCAATTCTTTGATTTCTTCATTATGCAAATCTATTATATCAGGTATCCTTTCTACCCTCTCAACAAATAGAGAAGGTGCAAGAGCATTTTCACCGATGTCGAAACATCCATACAGAACCTTATAATCTTCTTCCAATTCTTTCTTCTTATCAATACTATTCTTCAACGCATGTAATTTTGCATTAACATTGGCACTCAAATCTTTAAAGTCAGAAGAAGAAATACGTTGAATCAGAGAATTTTCATCACCACCCAATTCATAACATTCTTGCAGAGCTTCTATATCTTTTTTCCAAAGCCTTCACTTCATCTTTGCAATCCCTTAACAATTTTAACTTTGGTTCAAGATGAGCTCTCAGCAGCTTTCCGAGAAAATCAGATTGTTTCTTCTTCTCTGGGTTTGAATCATGATCATGTTGACGAGCAGAAGAAGAACTACTCCCCTTTTCAGTAATACTAACACGTTCTTGTTTTCTACTGCTGCTACTGCTATCATCTTCTTTCTTATCTGCTGGTTCTTCTTCATCAGCTTCTCGAGAAAATAACTCAGCTAGTGTTGTACTACGCGCTTCTTGATTTTCACCTTCTTTATCATCTGCTGGATCTTCTTGATCATGGGTTTGAGAAAACAACTCAGCTAGTGTTGTCCTACTACTTGTTCCTTGTTCATCACTTTCAGATTTTCCACCACCACCATCAACAACATTTTTTCCTCTCCTATCTTCCATTATCACAGTTTCTTGAAACTCTATCGAAGCTGCTTCTTTGGTTTAGTTTTGGACGATTTTCTTTGAGGATTCTGGTTAATTTCAATGTAGATTTTTGAAACTAACTTACTGGGTTTTGATTAGTTTTCTTGGTTGAAGGTTTCTTAGGATGGAATTTCTCTGATTTAGAGAGAAGCAGAGTGATTTGATGATTTCATATCCTACTGCTCTCATGTTTATATAGGGAGGGAATTTGTTGAAGACGATTAACTAGCAACACTTCTGACACATGAGATTTGAATATGTCAAAGGCACTTGGGGTTTAAGATATGGGGCACGCCTTGCCTAGCCTCAGGCTTGTGTCTTTGTTATGGCTCTTTTCATCCCTTTTTTTTACACATAACTGGAGTCCTAATGATACCACTAGCACTCCTTATAGCCTCAGATGATATGCATACATTATGATTGCAGCTTCCAAATCAGACTTTATGGTACCAAAAACCATGTAAAGTCTCCTCCAGGTTGCATATCAAAATTATACAGAAAGATGCAACTACTATACCTGCACATACCTTGGATTACTGCCCAGAACTGTAAGAGAGGCATAGAGCTAGCATTTGACCACTCTGCAGGGGACACAGTTCGTTCCAGTTGAGGTCTTGCCTTGGAAGCTCACTCCATCGATGAGACATCTGAAATGGAGGACCTTTGCGAATAAGACTGGTGATGATAACCCGTTCGTGTTGGTGGTCCATCAAATCCTCTCCTCACTGATGGTGCTTGATACTGGCATAAACACCATTGCTCACAATCTGCCAAACCAATGACTATGAGAAATGAAACACATTATGCTTGCAAACCAAATTTCTAGTCAAATGAATGATTCAGATAAAAGGTCTAGTAACCCAAAAAAGGCAAAAGGTATGGTAATTGTATTGGATTACCTATAATGCTGTAAATTGGTTTGAGAAGTGAAAAGCAGCACATCCACTCCAGGAATGAACTTTTGTCTTGCACATTACATAAGCACGAGCTTTACATGAGCAATGAGAAGCGAGGAGAGGGTTTGAACTGCCAAGAGATTGCAGCAACATCTAGCAGAAATGGGCAGGTTGTGGTGTGATAAGTACAAGCAATGAAGATCGGGTTCGAAAGACATTATATATGTATGATTTTGGGATTCAATCCAATTGGAAATGGGGAGTTAATTCAATAGAAATTGGGGGATTCACGAAAAGGATGAAATCAGACTGCAATACTGTGAATATATTCCATTAGATCAATCAATCAAAGCACAGAGAGTTCCAACATCCCAAAACAAAAAGACAGATCCTAAATCCATAATCCCCCAACACATTTACTCAGAATCTGGAGATTATCATCCTCTGATTCTCCTGGCAAGTTGAATATCTTTAGGCATAATAGTAACCCTCTTAGCATGAATAGCACAGAGATGAGTATCTTCAAACAAACCAACAAGATAGGCTTCAGCTGCTTCTTGTAAAGCTGCAACTGCTGAACTCTGAAACCTTAAACCGGTCTTGAAATCTTGATCTATTTCACGAACTAATCTTTGAAATGGGGGTTTGCGGATCAACAGTTCAGTACTCTTCTGGTATTTCCTGATTTCACGAAGAGCAACAGTTCCTGGCCTGAATCTGTGTGGTTTCTTCACTCCTCCGGTCGCTGGTGCTGATTTACGAGCTGCTTTTGTTGCCACTTGCTTCCTTGGGGCTTTTCCTCCGGTGGATTCCCAAGCTGTTTGCTTAGTACGAGCCATTTTCTAAAAATTATTGTTGCAGTTGCAGAGATCTGGTGAATTGAGGTTTGGGAGAGAATTGTAAAATTGATCTGTGAGGATTTGAGGATTCGGGATGGGGATTTATAGAGGAGACGAGTAATGAAATTTGGGCGAGATTGTGAATTCATACAGATTCTGATTTTAAAGAGCCACCAGAAATATGTTACCCTCGCTAGTTTGCTCATCGCTAGGCCTAGGCTACAACAATATTTGTTGGTCGTAGGATGATAAGTCAACCATTACTAATGTATATTTTCATACTAGGTTTTATGCATTGTTTAAGGAAAGTTGAATCATGGGGGATGGAGAAGACACCTCTCCACATGCCTTGATTTTCCATCCTCCAATTGCCTCCAGCTATCATAGGGCCAGTCGCGTTCTTTGCGTCTTCTTTCTCATTTTCTGGCCGTTTATATGATGACTCAATACCAGAAGCCACATATGATAAAATGGGTGACAGTTGATTTCCTTCATCCAATGATACATCTAAGCTATTAGCATCACCTTCCTTTGCCTCGGGTGGAGCTTGAAACCGCTGCAAGTTACAAACCATGCCTGCAGACGATTACAGGTTTCAAATACCTTTACTTGAAACCTGGCAATAAAAACTAACACCATCGAATGGCAATAAAAAGCGCTCCTGTGTTCTGATCCTGGGGCACTATCCTCATGCAACGTTCTAGAGGGAGATCTGAAACTTCCATCTCCAAAGCATCATTTGGACTAGCAAAGATTTCGGACCGCTCGGTGACGTGATCAGGAACTACATTAAAGACACTTTCTGTTTTCTCCTCCATATTCTCCATCTCAAAGTCACTGCCAGGAGGAACCACCCTTTTACCTAAACCTGAAGGAACTGATGTTTCGTCATCAAAGCTTTGACCAGATGGAAACATGCTTGGCGCAATGGCAGTTCTACGGCCCTCCAAGACATCTTTGTAAGAAGCTAACCATGCACCCTTATCATAGACCTGCCATACAAATGTCAATTGAATGAAAAAAGCTCATACAGAGAAGTATCAGTTACACAGCTACTCAATTATCAGATAATCAATCTTCCAACTCTTAATTCCTGGGCGATGGACCAATTGAGGGAACTCGGTAGAAACATCAAGAAGTTCAACAGATCCCCCGCACCTCCTCAGAATCTGAAGAAAATCAGATGGAGATGCGTAAGGTGGAGAAAATGAGCTAAGCGAATATACAGTAAGGTGGCAGGGAAAAACCGCCTCTATTAAGCAAAGCAATGAACTTAAGCACTTCACAACACATCTAGATAGTAATTTCCTTATAAATAGCTTAGCCGATACCTCAGAAACCACAGCCTCATTCTCTACTGGATTCATTGTGTACACCATTCTTCCACCCAATTTAAGCAAAGCAATACCTGCAATGAACTGCGTGAATAAGCTTGGGGAATGATGGAGATAATGCACTTTCCAGATTCCAAATGCACATGATTATGATTTGATGTAAAGTAAATATGCACATCATCACAAGCATCTGGTTGTGTTTACACTTTCGACGCAATGTGATCATAAGCGAGTCTGATGAAATTGGAATAGCTGAGATGCACCTTGATATGAAGTTATGGTACAATTTATGCCGAAGACAAAAATCTGTCGAGAGATAAACATGTAAAACACCCATAAAGCATTAGCCTATATATGGTGCCATAGAGCTATTCCTTCCTTGTAACTTCTCTTTGTGGTTGGATGATTCCAGATAATCAAAAATAACTAAAAACACTATAAATAGAGTGACAACTAAAGAGGAGAATAACACGAGGATACACACCATTTTAATTTCACACATTGTGTGAGGTCACACAGTTCAACATTGTTAAACAATTAACAGCCTTGCTGAAAGAAAGAGAAAAATTACTAGTGTTGCAGCTTCGTCAAGACTCGATATTAGGAGAGTTATATTTATGGGCTCGAGACTCTTGGATTGAGACCCATCTTCACAGTCTCAGTTTGAGACCCAAGACCACAGTCTCAGTTCACAGTTATCACCACTGTTATGGACAGTCCAATGATTCCACTGTGATGGACAGTCCGATGATTCAACTGTTATGGACTAGCTCGAGCCCAAAGTGAGGCTTTGATTAATATGAAAATGAAAATGTTACAAGAGGCTGGTGTAGCAACTTTTGCTTACACTAGTTGTTTACAAAGAGGCACTTTGGCTCTTACTCTAATTCTAGCTCTCACTCTATACTAACTCTTTGTTTACTCACTTGAGTTTTTGATGGTTTGCAAGTGAACCATTGTTACCTATTTATAGGCTTGTACACCAACCACTTACTTCTCTAAATAGTGCTATCTAGACTCTTCTTTACCCTCTCAACTTAGATATTACAAGAAAATTCTAGAGAAACGAATTCTCTAGATAACACTTGATGTAAAGAAGGCCTAGAAAATTCTAGCATGTATTGGGTTTTATTTAGTGTAGATGATTATTGGGCTTTTTACTTATTGGGCTTTCTAGAATAGTCACAAATTAACTTATGTTTTTAACATCTTTAACCCGTGTGATAATTTGCCCTTTGTTGGCCTCCTCCGCTAAAGATCTGTTATTAAAAAACTTCTCATTACCCCTAGTTTGAATAATATGCACCACAACCATATACAAAGATCTTTTGTTGCTTCCAAAGATCAAGCAAGTAATCTTTCTCCAGCACAATCTTAGCATTGAACTCATCCAAAATCTCCAGGTCGATGAAAGAGTCCCATTCCATTTGTCTCTGGATTTCCTTTGCAACCTTTTGCCAACGGAAAACTCCTTCTACTCGTATAAATCCTTCATAATATAGTTTATAAGCTGCTTTCCTAGGCAGTTGTGGCGCAAAATCTGATCTGGATGGAATATTTTGTATAGGCTTGCTAATCAGATTGTTCTCCTTCAAAATCTTGTTGATTTCCTTGCATAGAATTGCCCGATAATATCCACTATCACCACTTGGAATACAAAGAGTCCATTTTTTTACTTCTTCTCGACAGTAAATTCATCTCTTGTTTTTCTTTTTTTTTTTCTTTTTTTGATACTAAAAACCATCCGACATATCAGATACCAACCAATGACTCAAGGACTTTTGCCAAAATTGTTTCTGGTAAAATTCAACTGCTACTTTGTGGTGACAAATTTACTCTTAATGACTGAACTTGCATCACCTGAACCTGAGCTTCACTGGTGGTTTAACCCGGTTTGCCCATCGATCGTCATTGCTTGCTTATAAATTATCTCAAAGTCAGTGAGATTTGATTCAACTCCACTTCGGTTAACAAAACAAAATAACGCAAGTAGAGCGGAGGACTGTAGTGTGTTAACAGATAATCCAAATTGTCGCTTTTACTAGTTTTGCAAAAATATCTCACTACAAAAATCATGGGCAGTTGTGATGCATCTGTCACAAAAAAAGTTGCTGCCATCGCTCCTGCTGGACCTATTGTGACGGGTTTGATTGTCACCAGGAAATATGCCGGCGCGAGTAATCTATCATTTTTGACTGGTCAATGTTTTCTCTACAAAAAATCAATCACTTTTTCTCTCCTCTCAAATCCCTTCTCCAGAAACCCCTCTCTGAAACCGGTTTTACTCATTGAGTGTTTGTATCTGGTTTCTTCGATTTATTACACAGAGAATACAAATCCTCAATGATCGAGATTAGTTACTACACAAGCTTCCGATTGGAACCATCTTTGGATTTCTTGATACTCTGATTTTTTTCTGATTGAACTATCTCCTTCTCCATTGTCTTTTTTACGGTGGTGTTGGTCTTCAAAATTATGTTAATCAAATCAATTTCGTAAGTCACGAAAACCCTTTTAATTGCTAGTGTTATCGAAGGAACTAATTTGAAGAAACGATTTGGTGCCTCTTCCTCAGCACGTACAATTCAATTTAATACTCAGCTATAAAACATAAAATTAGGATCTTCCAAAGTGTCTGCATGGAGAAAAATAAGGGGTGGGGTTTGATTTTGTTTCACTCGGTGTATAAATGTCGGTGAATCCATCGTTCTCGTAAGATTTTTACATCTTAATCCACATTTTAAGATACAAAAACATGAATAATCAGGTTGGTGGTGGTTGAGGGCTAAATGGCTAATGACCGCCAAAAAATGGGTCCCAAATTTGGAAGACGGTCGCGATGGAGGCCTTGTGAAACTTGTTTGGTTTTTGGCCATCTAGACAAGCACTGTCCAAAGAAAAGGATGACAAGAAGGACCTCTAAACAGGTCAAGGGTTGTGCCTATTCATCCAGTGATAACTGCAGGTGATGCGAGTAAAGATAATGGAAGTATTGGTTTGTGCTCTGATGCAACCAGTAAGGTAGATAAGGAAGCTACTGGTGGTTCAGGGGCCACAATAACATGTAGTGGAGGTTTAACTGGATTGGGATCAGGTGATAGTGTTATTAGCAGTGAGAGTGCAGGGATAAGCAATGCGAGGGAGCAGAATGCTACTGCTTCACAGACTGCTAATGTTGCACCAGGTAGCCAAGGACAAAAATGTTGATGGTCAGGTTTTTGCACGGGTAATGAAGAACAGGAACAAAGACGTCGATAGCATTAACAAAGCCCCAAATTCTGCTGAGGTTGGCAATGGGAATGAGAATCAGTCCGCAAATTGTATTCATTCAAACTAATATTCTTCTCTCAAAAAACCTTTTTCAAAAATCTTTGTACAATTATGAATTATCATTGTAAAGTTCATGAACCTTTTCGTGATGACCTTGTTGCACCAACATGCTGATCATGGTGTTACAAGTGTTTGAAGTTGGTTTACATTTCCGATTCTTAATCAGGTAAAAGACAGAAAGTGCTTTATCAACCATCTTAGCTCTTCCTAATATCCTTAGGATAAGAGATACTCTCTCCGTCCCACTAATAAGTGATTTAATTATTTTTAGATTTTGTCCTCCTCCATGGTTGTTGTTGTTTCAAGTTATGATGATCATTTTCAAACATTTTAACAATTTCCTTATCTACACAGCAAAAACAATTATAAAGAAAATTAAAGCACCGACAATAACAAAAGAGTGTATCCAGTAAAGAAGGAGAGATATATGAGTGTTACATGTTTGCTTATTTCTCTGAAATAGATTAGTAGTGGTAGAAATCCCTCTACTCCATTTTAAAACCAACATTTCTCTTGTTTACAGAAAGAAAGAAAGAAAGATTGATTGATAACCTTTCTGGGCTGATAAAAATAAATCAAATCTCAAAAAGTAAAAAAGAGGGAAGAAAATCAAATTTCTAGGTTTACTAGTGTTTGAGAATGTTGGAGAGGAAGATGGGTATGATTTAGCAAATCGCACAAACACTGCAACTTCGCTAAGAAATAAGTATAGTACTGGGCTGGGCCACGGCAAGTACATGAACTGTTACCCAAGCTTGATCATAGTCCAGAGAAAGAACGATTTTTTGGGCACTAGCCCATTTTGGTGGGGGACTACCCATTGGGATGGATATTTGAAGTAAAATCTAGCCCCCTCTTATCTTTGTTTTTTCATAATTTCCAAAAAACCCTTTCTAATTAAATCAATGTTAGTGTTAGAGTAATGATTAGTGAGTTATTAATAGGACAGTTTTGTTAGAATCAGAATTATTGAGAGAGATGAAGAAGAAGAAGAACAAAAGATGAAGAAAAATAGGATTGAACCTAAAAAAAATTATTTTGAGTTTTCTAAATAGGGTTGAACAAAATATAAAGATATGGGTACTCAGGTATGGCTCAAACTTAGTTAATGTAGCTTGAATTGTGCAAAATTGGCCGAAATGAAAATTTCAGGAACGAATTTCGGTTACCAAATATGGATTGTGACGTAACCAAACTGGTATTTATAAACAGTTCGGTTACCAAATATGGATTGCGACATAACCGAACTCGTATTTATTAACAGTTCGGTTACTTATTGTAGCAGATGCAGGTAACCGAACTCTATTTTAATGGAGGTTTTCAGAGTTCGGTTATGTTTTTCCGGAACACGTTGCCGAACTATTTGCTGAGAGTATACAATTAATAGTTCGGTTTAAGTCGTGTGTGTGTATTAATTCAGTTGCCGAACTCTGAACTTCGGCAATGTCGCAAACTATTTATACTGAACAGATAACCGAACTCTGAACTTCTACTACTTGCATCTATTTAAAGAGAGTTCGGTAACCTGTGAAAATAACCAGGTAACCGAACACAATGTTTGGCAACCAACTAAAATATTGCGATCTCACCGAACCATACAGTTCGGTGACCAAGTAAATTTTAGAGGTTGCCGAAATCTTCTCTGAGGACTCAGAGAATATTTCAGCAACCAACTAAAAACTGAGAGCTCGCCGAACTATAAGGTTCGGTGACCAAGTAAAATTTAGAGGTTGCCGAAATCCTCTCTGAGGCCTCAAAGAAGATTCCGGCAACCAACTAAAAACTGAGAGCTCACCGAACTACATTGTTCGGTGACCAATTAAACTTTGGATGTTTCCGAAACACAATTTTGGTTATCTGACTAAAAATATCACGTTGCCGAAATATATATTGTAGCCAAAATTTTAGGTTCAAAAACAAATGTACCAACTTGAAAACACAAACAATCTAAAACAAATATAAAAGTGTTTTTTGAATCTAGAACCATATGAAACCAGTTACGACCACCACACCTAACCCTTTTACATCCTTGTTTACCACGAGTTTTAGGTTGAATTTCCTCATCACTTGGGGTTTCATCTCCTCGACCAGTTTCTTCCACCGTGGTAATAGCTCGACTTGAACCTTCTCCTTGTTGTCGACCCCTCTTCTTAAAAATTGGCTCCACCATTCTTTGAGATATAAGCTTCTCTCACTGGCTGTGGTAGTCAAGTTGTTCCTTTGGTGACATTGACTCTCCACTACGGAATTTAGTCATCCATTTCTTCAACAATTTTTTACCCTTCTTCACCTGATTCCAATTTTAATAACAAGTAAATATATGGTCAACACTTTGTAACAACTTTAAGTATAAAGAGAAGACATGTACTTACCACATTATCCCATAACCTAATGGCTTCTTCTCCAAAAATAGGCATCTCCTTCTGAGCTCTCTTAGCCTCATTCTCCTTTGCCTTCCCCTTCGCCTTCTCAGCAAGAGCTTGTTGTTGTCTATTTGTCATAATATGATGACTGATTGCTTGATAAAACTCCATATAATCATCTTCACATGCAGTTATATCTTCACCACAAGGTACACAATCACCAAGAGGTAAATTGTACTTACTGTGTTCATTCCAATGTGTTACCGTAGGAGTTGGTTAAGTTTTGGAAGAAAATAATTCTCGGTGTTCTTTGTTCCTCTAACCACCAAATTGAAATTTTCATTCTCCACCTTAGGATCCATTTGGACACAAAAAAGTTGTCTTAGAATTCTCCTTGGATTATATATTGCATACCCATCAGGATGCCAAATTGGTCCCTAGTAAGACGTTATGGTTGAGTAACCATTCAAATTGGATTCATCTACAGGGACATCATAGGGTACGGCGTATGGATGAAAAACCACATTGTTCACTGTTAGATTATCCAATCTCTCCCTCAACGAAGTCAACTTCTCTTCTTTAGACTTTTTTTGTGCATCCAAAAACACTCATTTTCCTGTTGTAGGTAGATTCCAGGGATATTTGGTCTTTTCCTAAGCCAATTTCAATGAAGGGAAGTGTTCGTATATCCAAACCTATGCGAAAAAAAAGAAAATAGATGAAAATTGAATTAGAAGTGAAAAAATCTTAACGAACATTTTGCTAATTAACAATGTAGAAGGTCACCTGAATAAGAGTTAAGTAACCTCTAATTTGAGTTGTCTTAATTCTGTACCCTTTGTTCATCTCTCCTAAAACAAATGCAAGCACCCCAGTGGCCCAAGAGTAGTTGTTGATCTCATTGAGGTCCTCCAAAAGCTGTAGATAATGCGCATCCACCCTATTTTCATAAGTGTCAGGAAAAATAATAGTTCCTAGATGATATAACCAATAAGCACTGACATGGTGCTTAAGCGTCTCCTCTTCCATCACCAACTTTCCATTCTTCACCTTCTTAGTTGTCCCTCCAAATGCTTCCTTCAACCTTACCAACTTGAATTTCTTTAGCACCTTCTTTCGGGTTCCATTTTTTTCATATGGATTATACTCATCGTCAATTTCAGGCTCCTTCACAGAACATCTAAACTCACATCGAGCCTTACTTGCATCCCATCCTAGACACTTCTGATCCAATGCTTCAAGAGCTTCATAACTCATCGACGGGTTGTATCCATCTCGAAGACATTTACCTTCCACGGGTAGGCCGATGATATTCATGCAATCATCGGGAGTAATTCCCATCTCGACAAACGGAAGATGCATTGTATATGTCTCGGGATAATATCTCTCGAGAAATGCGGATACGGCAACATCGTCAAAATTCACATGTGCGTTATCAATAGCTCTCCATAACACACATTCTTTAACCTTCGCTTGAAACTCCAAACACTCCTTGGAAAGATCCCATTCGGACGCCTTTTGACGACGAATAAGAAGAATTGCATCATTATGATCCTACGAAAATAACATCACACTATTAATACTTGACGAAACATGTCCAAAAAAATAAATTTGTTAGTTAAGAATGAACATACCTTTGTCGCATAAATCTTCGCATCCCATGAGTGTTTGTTGCCAAACAATGTTGCCCCTCCATCATTTGGAGTACCATTAGTTGGGATAACTGGTGGAAGACACAAATCAGGATGTGGAATGTGTGCATATCTAGCACAAGGCCGCTTCGGCTTCTTTTTCTCTTTAACAGGAACAATTTCTTGTTCCTCTTCTTGGATTCATCCTCTTCATGCTCTTCATCTTTTTCTTTCTCTGACTCTTGGCCTTCTTCTTCTTCGGACTCTTTATCTTCTTCCCCTTCTTGGCCTTGTTCATGTTGTTCTGCTTCTTCCTCTTCATCCTCTTCTTCTTCTTGTACATCTTCATTTCCTTCCTCTTCATCTTCTTCTTCTTCATGTACATCTTCATCTTCGGACTCTTCATCATCATCATTATCTTCTTCAACAACATTATCCATTACATTCTCCATCACCTCTTGATTAACATCTTGGATTACGTTCCGGAAATTGTCTTGGTTCACTTCCTGTGAAGATCCCCCTCCATGTTTAACATTTTTAGCACCACGGTGTCGGAAATCCAAATATATTCTACCACGAGGGGTGGGAGTTCTCAAATATTTATCTAGGGGGGATTAGATCTTTTTCCTTTTTTCGTAATGAATGAAAACCACATTATTAGCTAAAGAAAATATTTTCTAATCACACAAATTCATTCCTATGAAGACTCATCATCAAGAACTGTATAACAGGAAAGTTCGGTTACCTATGTAAATTTATCGACTACACCGAACTAGAATTTTCCTAAAAAAAGAAAAAGTTGGGTTAAGTTTTCTTGCGACACTGCCGAACTCACAGTTCGGTTACCTATGTAAATTTATCGACAACACCGAACTATAAATTTCCCATAAAAAGAAGAAGTTCGCAAGGAAAGAAAAGTTGTGACGTAACCGAACTAAAGAGTTCGGTTACCTAAAAATTTATAAAGTTTGCGACGTTGCCGAAGTGTTCTTATATTCAGAGTTCAGTTACGAAAAATCTAAGGTTTTTGAAATTCTCCTAGCCGAAATCTCTATTGTAACTACCATTTTCGATGTGTTTTGATGATTTCTAATCGATTTCTTCAACAAAAAATGAATTAAAAGGAATGGGTATGAAGGAAATTACCCTCGTATTTGCATTTCACTTGAATCGGACGTCTTGGTTGATGTTGGCTGATTGATTTCGCCTCTCAACCTTGCTTCATGTTGTTTACCAATTTACAATTCTTTTGGTTGATTTGAAATTTTTGCGAGTCCCGGACTCGATTCTGGAATTCTGGGTGTCTGCTTGGACCGCATTGCTTATGAAGATGGATTAATCGGCGATGAAATTTTTCGAATCGGCGATTTATGTCGATGCATACGAAGAGGAAGAAGAAAAGAAAAGAAGAAGAAGAAGAGAAAGAAAACGAGTTCAGTTTTCTTTTAATTTAGGTTTTAATTAATGGGTTAGATTAGTGGGTAGTGGTTAAATTAGTGGGTTATTAGGATTAATTATACCCTTAAATAGGATAAGGGCATATAAGACTTCCATAATTGTTTAGGACACCCCTTAAAACGTAGGGTGAACATTTGTATCAAAAAATAGTCCCCCACCAAAATGGGCTAGTGCCCAAGAAATCGTTCCAGAGAAACTGCATCACATATGGAAGGGTGAGGAAAAACACCCAAATAGGCAAATCCTACCAAATCCGCATTTTGTTGGGTGGACATCAGATCCATTTTTTGGAAGATTTGGACGCAGGTAAACTTTCGAAACCAATTGTTTTCATGGGTTGTAGGCTGGTGTAATATCAACCATCCGTCGGATATTTGACCCCTAAAATAATGTTAATATTGAAAATGCGGGGTACCAAAATATACCACTAACTTTTTCGCATGTAACTTGTATGGACAAACCTAAATACAAAATAATAATATTCGGAGTTATATCTCCAACTCCCACAATCAGAAAGTTTAGAGAAGCAAGTACGTGAACATGATTTTTGTGTGAGAAAGAATTAAAAGATTCCAAAGATCAATATCCAAGAATCAATCAAGTGGTATCCAATCAATTACAATGGAATTAGTTACTTTGATTAATTTATGTAAAGCTGTGATATTTCTATTATAAAGATAGACATGCGCAGACACCACAAGTTTTGTTAACTAGGAAACCGCAAATGCAGAAAAACCCCGGAACCAAATCCATATTGAAGACCAAATTGTATTAAGTCGCAACATACTTTAGCCTACTATCAATACTTCGTACTGGAATGTAGTTGAAACTGAATTAAACCCTTACGAAAATTCAATTACAGTCGCGCTCCTTACGCCTCTTGAATCCCAACAGGACTCCAGGAAATTGATTCCCTTAGCTGACTTCCTTTACATTCTAAGAGTTGCTTCAACTCAACTGAAGACTTTAAATCAATCTGCCTCACACAGATAAGCATATATGTGATTTCCTTTCTGATCAAAGATCAAGGTGAGATTGGAAATCGATTACAATATACAAAGTCTACCAAACCTCAAAATACGGACTTATGACTCTCGAAAAGCATCCTAGATTATTATTCACCTCACAAGAACAAAGCTTGTGGAATCAACAAATTCTGGGACGAATAAAGCTTTGAAACTTTTATCTATCTTGTTTGATTGAGTCCGAGTAAGACTCAACAATCAAAACAAGATCAGGATACACAAACTATCAAAGATAGGGATATTTCATACCTGACTTCATGAATCCCTAGATGATGAATTTTTAATCTCTAAACCCTAGAAGTGTTTGAGGAGAGGACGACTCTAGTTTGCAACTAGGACACACAAGAATGATACAAATGTTGATTTTACCACCCACCCCTCATCCCATGAAATTATTTGACGTTAAATATTTTGAGGTTGTTATGAAGGATATGCCTACGAAAATTTAAATTTCTCAATGTGATTGTGCTCTTTGGAAATGCGACAAGTCCAGACATACTCAAGACTTTCTTAAAGCTCGTTACGTCGAGGGCCTTAATCAGAAAGCTGGTGCGCGATAATTTAGTGTTTTTCTTTGCTACCGGTTGGGTATTCCCCTTTTTTCTGAAGGGAGTTTGTGTGCATGCAACCTTAACATGGATTGCTATAGGTGTTGTTTGGTAACTATTATTTTAATGGATTATCTGCCCGTAATCCATTTTACAGCTCATAATGGATTATGTATGTGTTTGGTAACCATTAAAATAATTGATTATTTTAATAATAATTGAAAAAACCCATTATTTTCAGAAACATAAAAAAGTTATTTTGAAAAATTATTATAATCATTTATTTCTTTTAAGAAAATTGAGTTGGGGTTTTTCTTCTTAATTCTTTTAAATTATCGAGAGAGAGAGATATAAAATGACAATTGGGGTATGGTTTTTAAAATCGTGTGATTCAAACAATTCGCTTCATCTTGAACGAAACCGTTTCGAATCGCATCTTTAAACCATTTAGTCCAAGGATCGGTAGTCAACCTTATTTGAATACGCTACTCATTTTTTCAAAAAATGAGAGCGTCAGGTTTCCAAACCATTACCCCTGCATCATACACTGAGCTTTTAAGCAGCGTTCCACCTCTTTTTTCTATTGTTATTTAATGAACTACATTAATATATCAAAACGAAAGACCAAACTAGGAAAACACAACCCGAAGCCATTGTTCTAACTTGGTTGTTGAGGTTAAAATCAATATATTTTATACTTATATGTCAAAAAAACAAATTAAAATCAAACCTCACAAATATTTTGTATGATTTAGTGATATACATTTACAATTTAATAATCAATCATGAATCTTCGATTCACGATTCAACATATGATTCGATTCGCAAATTTCAAAAAATGATTTACGATTTAAAAACCTTGAATAAGGGACTTAGAAAAAAATTCTAGATCATTGATTTTTCCTCTCCTTTTCTAGATTCTTTTTTATAGATAATCAATTATTTGAGAAAGGTGTTTGTAAAAAGTTATTATAAAAATGATTATACAAAAATTATTTATCTACTTATAATTATCTATAATGATAAATAGATAATTATAAATTTTACCAATCAAGGCCATAGTAACCATGCCTTCATTTGTTCCCATGAGGTGGGGATTAAATTCTGACATGACCTTTTTTTGTGATATCATTGTTGATATGTGTTTTCGTGCTGGTGTCCCCGTTTGGAAAGAAGTCTCTTTGGGTCATATATCTAATGAGGGTGCTGATTTGCGACCTGCTGATATTTTTATCTATAATTTGGACATTGGTCACGGTATGTGTTTTGATGTAAATGGGGTCTCTCGTTTTACCGATGGTGGAGTTCGTGCTTTCCATCCAGGTCTTTCCTTAAGTACTGCCATTATGCGTAGTAAAAATAAAAATATCTTGATAAATGTGTACCTCAAGGCTATGGATTTGGTGCATTGGCATTTTCCACGTTTGGTGAACTTGGGGACGACACGGTTGAATTTTGAAAGAGATTGCCCAATCACTTATCTAGATTCGATGTTAACGTTAAGAGATGTAATTTTTTTTTTCACAGATTAGGGATTGTGATTCAGAAAGGTGGATCCCAGCTTGTTGCTCGGATTCCAACGAGTTTCATTCGATCCTCTCTTGTTGTTGATGTTGATTAATTAAAACATTAAAATGTTTGGTGGAAAAAAATTGATAAATAATTTTTTTATAGCGACTAAATTCAGTTGGGTGAAATGTAATTATTTATAAATTGAAAATTTTGCATTTGATCAAGGTATTTGGTTTTATTTAGTTGAATTTCCTTAGAGTTTCTTATATATGTATTATTTATTTATTTTTAATTTATGAAATATAGAGAAAGACTTTGAAATAATTTAAATTATTTTTATTATCGGAGAACCGGAATTGTTATCGGATAAGATTCAAAAAATATTTTGAGTATCCGTCCGATACTATCGGATAATGGATACGGTTGAGGTCATATACGTGTCGATAAGTATAGTTCACAGGTATTATTATTTTATGCAAATTATAGGAACAAGGTGTCCAATATCTTGGGGTACCTACTGGACGCATCAGGGGGTCACAGGATATCTGGGGACTATAGGCTCGCAATAATATTCGTTCATATTTTATTCGGGAGTACGACTGAGTTACTATGATCTTATCTTTGGAAAAAATCCTAAATTCGGGATTAGTACGGACTCTTTATAAACCTGTTGTGAGGAGTCGAGTCATAATAATCGAAATCTTCCATATTCTAAACTTAGACGGCGGCCCTTTGTCATTATGATCCGTTAAACTGCAACCTTAAAAAGAAGTAGTCAATGATCATGCTGTGAGCTTCCAAGATTTTCAAGCAATTATATATATGAAAACCAATGTTTCGTTGAAAAGAGATTGATGTGGATCAAAATAATTGGGGAGTGTTTGCAGTCATTGAATATTTGATATGTTACTGCATCGAACAAATTATTATATGGTACGATATTTAATGAGGTTTCTTGGATTTTATTGTAGGACGGATCATTAATTCAGCACGCACTCTCATTCTACCGGTTGATGGTTGGTAAATCTAGTTGGCGGATTCAAAATGCCCTTGCCATCAAGCTTGCTTGTATGCATGGACGGAGCTCAGGGATGGCCCCCGCCCTCTATTTTTGTTTAATTTATTAGTGATTCTTTAAAATTCTTACTAATTAAAAGCAAAATCTCTTAATAAGCCCCCCTAAATATTTTGTTTTGTCTATTAGCCCTTCCTGTATGAAATTTCTGGCTCCGTCCCTGCTTGTATGCCTGAACATTTTGTCGAAGATGCAATGGGACTGGTCATTTTTGTATCTCGGATACCTAGAGCTCTGGATGGGTTTATGCTGGTAGGCTTTTTTTACGCAGTTTCAGTGATATTTTGATGCTTTCTATGTTTATGAATAATCAACTGTTATGCTTTCTTGTGAACTAGTCTATGCCTTTGGATATTAATTTTTTGCTGACATTGCTGTTATCAGGATGATTTTATGAACTTCATTATAATGTTTATGGAGGGAAGTCCCAACTGTATCCTTATCTCAGAGGAAAGATGGTAGAAGTCTTGATCTGCTGGATGCCAGAAGGAAGGTATCACTTGAACAGTTTTGCTTGGCTACAGTAACACAATCTTGTGTGCATCATTTAATTCCATTGCATGTTGGTTTGGTGTGCAGTGGTTCATCTTCAACAGCTTCTCTTTTGAAGCTCATCAATTTTTCCTTGAGTTTCTTGTCGGGAATCTTTTGAAGCTTCACGTACATATTCAGGTAAGTGTTGTGACTTACAAGTATCTCATTTTGAGAGCTTTGGAAGGATTCTCAGTACAACACATTTAGAGCAGTCTCTTTTAACTTCGAAATAAAAAACAGAGATTCATCTTCATTAACTTCTTGTCCTTATTTCCCAGATATATTTTGTTATCCACTTTTTTGACACGGTATCTTAATTATTATGTTTCCCATCTGGTGTCTTGACTTTAAATGTTGTTCTGATTGTTGTACATTCTTGTGCAGTTTTGTGACAGGTTCCTAGCCATCACAATGCATTAGTAAAGGTTGTTTTAAGATCGTATATGTATTCTCTCTTCTTTCTGTCTTTTTATATATATTGGATCTAGGAGTTTTACCTTCTGCTGTTGCATATACTTCTGGCTTTCTCACTTCTTGTTATTGTCATTTCAGATTGACAAAGAAGAGGAGAAGGGGTGTATTTGAACTTTCTCAAAGTATGTTTCTTCTAGACGGAAGTCTAAACAGAATTCTGAAACTGAAAGAGATAGAAAAGAGAATTCTGAAACTGAAAGAGATAGAAAAGAGACGGTGAATACCGTGGAATGGGAAAGGAGATCATCTCAAGAGAGGCAAGAGAAAACCCGACAGTTCCATTCTCAAGAGAATGTTTTCTTTAATTTTACTCGGCACTCATTTCAGTTCTCCTCCACTTCATAAGTTCTACCCCATTATATTTCGATGCAATACACCCCTGTTAGTACAATAATTCATAAACGGAAAACCACACTGGTGCGAAAATAGTCTTTTCAGATATAGGATCCTTCCATGATGAAGTTCAACTCTTACTATAACAATACAAACAGTTACACTGAAAGATCGAAAGGATAATTTTAAGATTCTGCGGAAGTAACAAACTCCCAGATATAAGCAAATGAAACCAATACTAGTTAAATTATATTACTAAATAGCTTGTCATAAACAACTGCATTCACAAAAGTCTCCTCTCTTACCAGCTCACTACTGTATTACCGGTACTACCTTACCACCGTACCTTCGCAAAAATATATCGAGTCCCGTGACTTCTTCACCGTCCTTGGTCACCGTTGGTTCCGCTCTTGATATCACCCGGCCGTGACAAACACTAAATTTGCTCCTCTTGAGTGGCTTCAACTCCTGTACAATGGACATAATATCAACCATATCAGATGCAATTTTACAGAGCTAACAAAACGCAACTGAATCCAAAAAATACTCCGTCTGTTTCAAAAAGACAGTCCGGTTTGATTTTGTCAAAAATATTAAGAAGACCATAATAGTTTATAATCTTACCCTTAGTTACTTGCCTAATTTATTTCAATAAATATGTTAGTAATAAAGCAATGTCAGAACTAGAGAACGATAACTAAATTATTTTGATAGAATGTCTCTCTTCAATGCTACACCTTCTTACCCAGGCTTCAATAATTCCAAAATTTACAAGGAAACAGATTAGAACTTAAGAGAAGGAAATCCCAATAAGAAACATAATAGGATATAGAGAGTTAGAGACTAGTCGAGCTAGGACTAATATAGCTGGCTGTCCTATATTATAACACCAACCAACACCAGTCAGCAGCAGAAAAGGCATTAAACCAGAAAAATGAGTTCTCGCAAAGCGAGCACACAGGAAAGATCTGAATCAGCCCAAGAGTTCATACCTCTGATGAATAAGCAGACTCAACCACTGATGAATAAGTTGACTCTAGTGGGTTTGGTAAAGTAACGAATGAAGGTTTCCCCTCACAGATAACCACGCCATGTCGCTGATAAAACTTCCGCTTCCTCCGAGCAACCTGGGTTTTGATCCAAATATAGGTAAATAAGTAAGTGTGGACTTGTAAAATGTATGCACTGAAACTGGGTTATGATATGGAGAAAACCTTTTTGTATGAAACGGCAAGCTCGTACTCGACGATAGGAGCGAGGTTGGTCGCGCCGGCAGCGGCAGCGGGGATGGTGGCGGCGGCGACAGCCACAGTGGCGGCGGCGATGGCGGCGATGGCGGCGATGGTGCCGGCCATGCTTGCTTCGACAAACTCTAAGGGTTTGGAGAGCAAATTAAACTGTTTGAAGAGTGCAGGAAGTGCGAGTGTGGCCGGAACAGGAAAAAACAAAGTGTCGCCCATGTGAACATAGTCCTTAAATGTGCATTCAAATAACCGATCTCCTACAACCTGCACATAACACACGACAGATATCAGGAAACCTTACAGTTCGAATTCACTTGCAAAAATAGATCATGCCAAATAACACACTGGACAGCAGTGCAAAATTCAGTAGTGTGAGACATAGAAAGATTAAAAAAGAACACAAAAGAAAAAGGGTCACAACCTGTTGTTCTTAATCTAGAAATCAAATAGAGAACTCATAACAAAACCCAACGGCAAATACAGAAGAGAGGATTTTGTTTCTAGGCGCACAAACCTTGTCAATCTTTCCCCGAACTCCGCTCTTAGTCTGGATTGGTGCACCTATAAACTTTAACCCATCAATTTGAAAGTTTGGTGCAAACTTGATACGAGCAGTCTTCCAGCAGGTGTCAACAAGAGTTACTATCTTTTCTACGTTCAGCAATATCTTTGCGTCAAGATTAAAATCAAGAACGACGCCCTTGGCCATAATCCGAAACTCTTCCTGATTCAAACGCACATATCACTTAAGAAACAAAGTTCTAGATATGAAAAAATCAACAATTGGTTAAGCAGTAGCTTCAGATTGCATCCTTGAATTACAAAAATGTATAGGATAGAACAATGGAAATTGAAACTCAGACCTTATCTTTCAAACAATTAAGATTAGTCATTACAGCAACAATTCTGGTCTTAGGAGGTGCAAGAGGGCCCCAAAACACTGCAAGACACTCCTTATGTTCTGGAGTGTAATTGAGAAGTTGATGATTCCCATATTCGTTTTCCATGGCATAAATAGCAGTTGTCTCATAACGCCTCCAACCAGCCGAAACAGTGATTGGAGCACCAGTCATCAACAAATCCATACGCCAACTATGCCGCTTAAGTTTCACCTGAAAAACAGCACAAAAACATGATCATACAAGCAGCACACGTGTATAAATGCCTTGCTACGAGCTTAGATTCAAATTTTGAATGACGGCTCCTTCCAGTTTCTTTTGTAAGAACCCAACCGCGTGCTAAACCAGTAACATGGTTCCATATAACACACTTTGCAGTAGTAAATAAAACTTAGAAAATGCATAATTACCTGCATATACCCAGAATTTTCCTCTTCTGGAATGGTACCTCCCACGAGAATAGGATGATGGGGATCAAATTTTTCAACTATTTCCGGAGGAACATCAAGAAAATCCAACCTCACATAAGTCCCTGTGCTTTGTTTATCAAGAAGACCGAAGTTCCCAAAAGAATGAACAGGGCAAGGATCATAATACGTTGTAACACCAGCTAAAGAGAAATCCCCAACACCAGCAATATGCACCTGGCACAATACACCTAATTAGTTTATTGGAAACAAAATACAAGTAACCATGTGGTAAAAGAAGTGTATAACAGGTGTGCATGTTCAAAAAGATGAGCCTATCAGACTCATGTGCAGATGACAGTTACAGAACCAGCATAAACAGGGAACTGGATTAAAACCAGAAAACCAAGAAAGGGCGAGCAGATAATCTAGTCTGAAACTCTTATAAAAAAACAAAAGACAACCAACTCGAATCAAATAGTATGAAATACACTATGATATGAAAGAGTATTTGACAAGGGGACAACAAAAACTATAAAGCACATTTGGCGGCAAGTGCATCAATGAATTGAGAACCACAACAACAGAGTTAAGAGAAATACCTTAGCTCCTTTCTTGATACTACAACCTCTGAGATAACCGTACAGACTTAAGTTTTTATTGAATTTTTCATCCCCATGCACTCTTTCTGGAGTAACATCTTCAAAACGATCTACCAGCACATAAGGATGTTTGGCCCGCCATGACAGAGGAAGGAATTGAGGATCTGAAAGCATTTCTCTCAGGTCTCCAATTTCAGGCATTTTGTACCTGTAAATCATACACCGGATAAGAAACCATGATAGACTTTCCTTTAATTCAGATGAAAGGGAAACATTAATATTATATTACTAATGTGAAGTGTGATCTTTCATCTTTGATCATTAGATCAGCTCCTACTGCAAAATATTTATATAACAAAATACCTTCCTTAGCAAGAAACCCTTGAACTAAGAAACCACTAGACTAGAAAGCATTGTTACTTAAAACCTTAACTGAAAAAAAAAAAGATTCAAGCAAACATAATCCTCCTCCATTAGATGCTACTTCGCTAAATTCATCTAATAAAAACTTACAAGCCATTTTCGAGACCGGATAACGTCAGAAGTTTTGCTCCTTCATATATTTCAGTACAGAAATGATCCTCGAGACGCTGTTTGACTTTTGACATTTCATCTAGACCGACCTCGTCAAGATGTGTAAGAACCCCAATAACCTTTGGAAAGCCATGAACTTGTAAAAGGTTACGGAACTCAAATGTTTCCTGAAATCAACAAAAGCGTGCATTTTCTTGAGAACCCAGACATGCCATTCTCAAAACCATTTTACTCATAAAAGATCATTCTTGTAAGTTGGTCACCTGTTCAAACCCATAACTTGCGTCAACCATTAGTATCGCTACATCAGCATACTTTGCGGCGTCAATCATGCCATTAATATCATCGGGACACTCCACAAACTGTAGCCGTATACCTTTACATAGATGAAAACATTTTAGCAAAACCAAAGTTACCCGTGGATATGTTACATCAGCATAATATTACATTAACAAAGGAATTTGAGGTGAATACTGAAGAATATAAATAAAAATAAAAATAAAACTGAACCTGATTCGTTCGGGACTAGGACTGTTGGGAAGGTGCCTTGTGGATAAGGGAAGGGGCGTTGCATACTCTTTACTATAGATTCAATCAACAAGGACTTCCCAACCTACATAATATCAGTATGAAACAAACTGTTATAAACCTCTATTGGGATTGCTACAGAAATTCAAAAGTAAATAGGGGATCTTCTTACCTTGCGAGGTCCCTGCACGACGACAATGTAAGGTGCGGGATCATCAATTGGACGTGGAAAATCAAGGTTGGGGGTGTTCTTGTTTAGAGGTTGCTCATCGTCGTAATTCCTCCGTCCTCTATATATTTGGAAAGCATAATTATCACCAATCTCCATTTGATTTAAAATCCTACCTAATGAACACAAAAACAATTTCTGATTAAACCCTAATAAGTGATTTCCAATTATCGGTTACAAAAACCCTAAAAAAACAAGTAACCACAAATTCATAAGTCAGGAATCACCATCACCTTAAATGGACAAAACTTTCTTCTTATTATGAATGATCGATGTCTGTGGTTTCCTTTCTAGATCTCTCGCCTCGATAGCAGCTGTAATCGTAATCCGATAGAGATACTGCAACTATTCTGGTTGTATATACTAGTATGCCGGCACGTGCTTTTCTTTTGCTCTCGCATGGGCCCTCTTACACGTCACCCGTTCTATCTCTTTCTTTAGGCTTAGACTAAGAGCATCTACAAAGGGAGGATGTTAGGGTCTTTCTTTCTTTATTTTTTTTTTTTTTTGACTGCTTGTGATACTTTTCCCTAAAGGGAAGATGCGAAGATTTGAAGATTACGTGGACGACGGTTAGGCTTAAATCTGCTAATCCATCCTCTAGTTTCGTAAATCTCCTAGAGGATTTAACCATTCCATGTCATCAATAATAAAAATTCAAATTTATTTCAAACGGATTTTTTTTATATTTTAATTTAAAATTTTTTATGTTCTCCGAACAAGCCAATTACGAGTTTGAAACTCTCTGTAAGTTAATCTCATTATAATGGGTTTATGTTACGAGATCACACAATGTAAGTTTCTCGTTTTCCCTAATGAATCTCAAACGCACATATTGTAAGTAAACAAGCAAGAGATGAACATGAACACAAGATATACATGGTTCGGCATGATTACCTACGTTAACGGGGGTGAAGGGATGATCTTATTACTCAACTCAAGGTTACAAGTGATGATTCTTTTCCACAATCTCTCTCTCACAAGGTTACAGTGATATTTCTTGCCTATTATCTCTCTCCGCCCTTTCTATCTTACCTCCTTAGCTTTCTACAATGCATTTTACTTGTAGGCTAACATGTAAATACATCCAAATTACAGTTTGAGTCACGGTGTATCTTTCTTGACGTTCTTCTCGGGTGATGAGTGATGTTTCGTCCGAGATGTTGATCCGACCTTGGTGAGTATGACTCTTGATATTCTTCTTCCCGATGTAGGCCACTTGATGTTGCATGATCCGATGTCGCCAGTCGGGCTAACCCGATTCTTCTTATTTTCTCCAACTACCTTGTCAGAGCATTTATTATTATAGCATCCGACACACGCCTTTCCATCACATTCGAGTTTCTGCTTTACACGTGCTTACTTCACGGGTTCTTTTAGGTATCTCTTTCTTCGTGCCAAACTTTAAGGATATGATTTAGTGCTTCACTCCTTCCTTAGCCTTGGTGTGATATTGCTTAGGATCGCTCCACCTAGGTCTGTGGATTATTTACTCCTACATTTATGCCCCTTCTTTCACTCGTGTACCCAACACGAGGGGAAGAAACCACTTCGATTCCCGCAACTCTAGCCATGTCGCATTTCCCATCATGCAGTTCCCCACTCACATCACCTTTATGACCTGCTACTTTCTCTTCTGGTCATTTTTTCTCATGTTATAAACACAATAGCTAAACCCTTGATTCTTTTTTCATCCTTTTTTCAAGAGCAAACATTCTCTCTTTCCTAGTCTCCACCATTTTTCCTTCATTTTTGCTTCTTCAGTTAACTTTGTCGCCAAGTTTCCCCCCTTTAAAACCCTAGCTTTGTTTAGGTCTTGCTACCGTTCTTCTGTCACTGTTGCTGTTGTCGCAGTTTTCGTTCTTCATCGTCTTTTTCCGATCTCTTATTTTCCGCTTCCCATTTATTCTCCAGTTCTTCCATGGCTTCTTCAACTCCTTCCATGACTGAAAAAAGGTGTGTGAGTTATACTTTTTCCGAAGAAGATGGCGTTCCTCATGATTTCTTGTTTATTGTTGATAGTCCTTCTCAACATGATTATTGTGCTCTTAACTCTATGTTTTCTGATGACTCTCCTCCATTTTTATGTAGGAATGACAAGAAAACTGCCAAAGATTTGACTGATGAACAGTTCGTCAACCAATTGAAAGATGACTTCAACCTCCACAGTTATAACGCCAGTCTCATGTCCGTCCAGAAGGGCACTCTAAAGAAGAAAGATGTCGAGAAATTCTCTCATTCGACCGAGGCGACCATCATCACCAAGGGTCAGCTCGAGCTCGGGTTGCATCTTCTGTTGTATGACCCAAGTCGTCCATTCATCTATGAGGTCTTATCTCAGATTCGTACCTCCCATGCTTTGGCTCAATGGAATGGTAATACTTATCGCCTCATGGCTGAGTGGGAGGCGATGAATAGGTGAGTGTTCTCTAACCCCTTGATCGACCTATGACCCTTCGCACGCGAGTGAGTATACTTCTGACAGCTTTGTCGAAAATTACCGAAGTGGGACTGCTATCAACGGTGATCTTATTGGTTTTGCTGCTAGCCCTCATCGGAACAAAGCTCCTATTGGTGGTTATAAGAAGTTGATGTTAGACGAGGTTCCTGAGGGTGGAATGAAAACTAATAAGCATGCTCGCCACACTAGTGATGTTGTTTGGGATCGGGTTCCTCTTGTCGTTCATGGTCCCATTTTGAGTGGCAATCTTTGGTGTGATGATAAGATGCACACAAAACACTTGCAAGTATACAAGGTCAAGATTTATAATATAGTGATGAGTAGGGGTTTGTCCACAGGGAGAGGAGCATACAAGAAGTTTTCCTAGGCTAACAATGGTGACAATGCACTATGGCAGTGAGCTAAGGGCATGTAAAGTAAATGGCATACAGACAAGAATGCAAGGTAAGTAAAGAAAAACAGACAATAACCAAGGCTTGGAAGGTAAAGCAGCAAAGAAACAGCCAAGAAAAGCAGCAAATAACCAAGGCTTGGCAGCCAAGGGCAGGGTGAGGATTATGCACTGACTTCAGTGCACAAAAGCTACAAGGTGCAAGAAAATAAAAAGCAAGAAAATTAACTAAATTGCAAACACACAGGACTTGAAAATATAAGTGACTGAAATGGAATTGGTGGGTAAGCCAAGGCTTATGATCCACCTTGTGTCCTAATCAAGTGACATGTTTCTAGGTTATGTTCATTCCTAAGCATACAACTAGAAATGGAAGAACACCAACTTGCTCACTAGTCTACCCCTAGCATTGGCTGTCTTTTGACAGTACAGCCAATCACAGGCTCTATGAGCATTGGCATCTCTCATTTGCACAATCAAAAACATACAGGGAAGAACTATCCTAGCTCAATTACACTTGACAGTGCACAAGGCTTCACTGAGCCTTGGCCTGAAATTGATTAGCTCATGCTAACCATATAGTGGCAACATACATACATCATATGAGATAATTTAAACACAAATTGCAGCATATCAGATAACTACAACAGAAGCAAATTGCAACTTTAACTGACAAGCACTGAAATTTTAAGTTCATAAAAATTTGTCTCAAATTCTCTACTGGCTAGTCCAGAGAGGTATACAGTGTCCTTCACACACTCCCCACAACACCAATTTATACCCAATTACCCATTTAGGGTTTTCCCCCAATTTTCCCCCAAAATCAGTAGAACTAGGGTTTGGTGAAATTGATTTACCTACTGTTGATGAGATATTCGCTCCATCTCGTCGACCCAATCTTCTCCTGCTTCTTCTCGTTCCTCTCGAGCTCCAATTGATGCTTTAATCATCATTTATATCCCCAATTTCTCACCTAGGGTTTCAGGCAGAGAGATGAGAAATTGAGGTTATTAGTGATGCTAAAGAGGTGGTACGTGATGGGTTTAGGTAGAATAGAGTTGGGGAGAAAATAGTGGAGTGATTTGGGGTGAGGTGGTGGTGATGGAGACGGACATGGTGGTGGTACGGGGTATGGTGGTTCTGCAGAGGGGGGTGATGGAGGAGATGGGTTCGATGGAGAAAGGGGAAGGGTGCGTTTGTTTGGGGTGTAGGTGCTCGGTCGCTAGGGTGTGAGGCGGGTCCATCAAGAGGTGATGTTTCGTGAGATGGGCCGTGGGATGTGAAGCTGGTAGGTGGATCGGATGGTTCCTCCTGAAGAGGTTGGTAGCGACCGTCAGATTTTTTGATACAACGAAGTTAACGGCTCTAGATGGGGTTAGGTGTTGTAGTGTAAGGCGGAGATATCAAACGTTGATGAACAGCAAGGGAGCGACCGTTGGATTCAACTACCATCTAATCTGAAGGCTTGGAATTTCAGCGCTGTGGTGCTTGGCAGAGACTTCAGATTTTGATGCTCTATGAAGGAGCGACCGTCGGATGCTTCTGAGAACTGATCTGGTGGCTGAGAATGGAGGCGTTTTTGTGTGTAGAAAATGAGGTTGTGCGCACCATTCTTCGCGGCTTCCTTACGTGATTTCTCCCGGCTTTTCACTGCTTTTCTGCTCTTTTCGCTCCGCGACTCATCCAATCTTTATTTACTACCTAAAAAATGCAAAATTAAGTAAGAAAAATATTTATTCTTGAAAACAATGAAAATACAGAATATGGGATAAAATGTAGAATTAATGCATAAAAGATGAGTTAAATTGCCAACAAAAAGGGATAAATATATACATTATTTGGCACTCATCAAATACCCCCAAACCTGAATTTTACTTGTCCTCAAGTAAAACAAAACTAAGGAAATCCTAACTATACCACTGTCGCTGGTCTCTCGAATGCATTTAGCGTATGCACTAAGCATTTTAAACCACTAAGTGTCCCTAGTGGACGAGTTGAAGTCTCGTGAAGGTTTGCTTAGAACGTACCTACAAAGTTCTAGGTCAAAATATAAGCTCATATTCCATCAAATGTGACATGTGCAAAACAGTTTAAGCTCACAGCAAAATGGAGATGTCAATCTAGCTATCGAAGGCACAATCCTAGCACTGATAACAAAAAAAAGACATGTGATAAGAGTGTAAAGTGTATCTACACATGTGTAAAGAAAGATCTGAAGTCATGACTACTAATCACCAAGAGATAGTTTCTCAGGCTAAGAACTGAGGTCGAAATCTAGCTAGCTGTCCGGACTTTACGAGAATTGTGAATGAGTTGGAGGTATTTCACAATTACTCGCGTTGTACATCAATGGCATACACCCTCCTTGCTTATTACAATGAAACAACAAAATGACTCTTTACATGACTCTTATTTACATTGACTATTCTCTTTTTATTTTTGGAACAAGAGATGATGGAATTGATAAATACTTGATTATATATTTTTTTCTCTTTTTTTTTTTTCTGAATATATACATCGTTTTTTTTTTTTTTTTTTTTTTTTTTTTTTAACAAAGAAACACTTTTGATACATAACAAAAAGAAACAAAAGATTACATGACACTTTGCAAGAGGTAGCCCTTTTTGATGCACCCAGTTAAATTCGATGGTTGTCTTTCTTAATGTAACCTCCACCTTCTATCCCAACCAACCAAAGAACAAGCTAGTCAGTTTCGTTCAGTATTCTAAAGTGATTGGCAATCGTAACTTCCTATCAAACACCTTGAAGATCGAGGCCATACATGTATTGGTAGATCGTGCGCGTGCAAATTTCTTATCACTATGTGAATTGTGCTAGAATCAGGGTGCCTAAATATCTAGACTAAGACTCCTAATAAAAATACATATTTGCACAAGAGTCAACATTTCAAGGTAAATGAGCTCCATTTTTATGATTTTTCTAATTTTTAATTTTTTGAATTTGATTTTCAATTTTTTTTTTTTTGGAATTTTTCAATTTTTTCAAAAAGAAGAAGGAGTTCGTTTTCAATTATGGCAAATTATCATGGTATCTACTCTATACCCCCAAACCTAAACTAAACATTGTCCTCAATGTTTCAAAATATGGAAAGAATTAAAATGCAACATATGGAAAGGGACATGCTGAGTAGAGTAAAAGGAGAGAGAATACCCTATTTCGGCGAAAGCAGAATTAAAACTCCGTTATTCAAGGCAAAAATCCAACATATTTCAGCCGAGATCATATTGGATTAGCAAAATTATACAAAAGGAACAAAAGGGTTTTTAAAATTTTATCTACTGGATTATATACAAAAAAAAATTCACCATACACTAAAAGTCTAAAGAGTTGAGGATCAACCCAAAAGAAAAAGTGTAGAGACATAGAAAGTTTCAAAACACTAAAATTGGACTTAAATATGGGGAGTGAGAGTGAAAAACTGAATGAATCACCCCTAAACCAAAATTTTTCAACAGGTTTACTTTTAAGCACAAAATCTTTTAATTTTAAGGGTTCAGGATTCAAAAGGTCTAACTCATAATGGACTGTTTTCGGGATGGGCAAACATGCAATTTCCAACTGTGGCTCTTTAAAAGTGTTATATTTTGAAGCAAATAGTCCAAGAGGACTTGGGAGGCACACAGTTCCAATCCTAGATTAGGAATTTTCAGAAAAGTTGGTTTAAAATTTTTGTTACAAACCAAATCTAGGTTGGGTGGAAGGCCATCAGATTGTGACTTAGGTAGAAGAATAGGCATATCATTATCAATCAAATCAAAATCTTCTAACGCATCTACACATGTCACATCATGCTCACAATCATTAATCACATTGGCAAGATCACAATCAGAATTATCAACATCATCAACAGATTTATTTTCGTGTATCGGCACATCAGGGGAAACATCACATGGAATACTAGAAGAAACATCATGCATTAAGGTCGGGGCAGAGAAGCCTAATGTATTTGAACCCAAAGGTTCCATAACATCTTTAGTATAGACATGTTCTTCTAACATAACATCATAATCATCATCATCATCATGATAGGGATTTTGCAATCTAGGATAATTTTCAATCCTAAGGTCGGAGCTATTACAAGAATAAAACTCTAATTCATGGGGATGACTCATATCATGTGGTGTTGTTCCTGTTTCCCTAACGGATTCCCATTGATGGGTTTTCTCTGCAATCTCGGCTAAAAAATTTCATGCATCATCCACAGATTTATCAATAAACTCACCATTACACATAGACTCAACCATGGTTCGAGATTTAAAGTCTAGTCCCTCATAGAGGATGACGACAAGTCTCCACTTCTCAATTCCATGGTGCGGACATTCACTCAACAAATCATTAAAACGTTCAAAATAGTGAAAAACAGTTTCCTCATCCAATTGGACAAAACAATTGATACTTTGACGAATAGCGATGGTCCTATGATGTGGAAAATTTTTTTGGAAAAATTGATTAGTGAGTTGTTCCCAAGTGGTGATTGATTGTGGTCTCAAACCATAAAACCATGTTTTGGCCCTTTCCTTTAAAGAAAATGTAAACAAACGCAATTTCAGAGAGTCTTCGGACATATGATCAGGTTGCATAGTCCGACAAATTTGTTCAAACTCTCTTACATGAGTATAGGGGTTCTCAGAATCGAACCCTCGAAATATAGGAAGTATTTGTATCATGCTTGCATTTATTTTAAAAGGGTTATTGGTTTGAGGTAATACAATACATGATAATGGAATTTGTATTGATGGATACATGTATTCATGGAGAGCACGAGGTTGGCCCATTTTGAAAAGACACAAAGCCCACTATTTGGTTTTAATGGGTTTGGATTTTTGGGAAAAATTTGGTTTTGATGGGATATAAAAGAAAAAGAAAATTTGGTTTAAAAATGGGAGCAAAAGAAAATTTTGGTTTTTTTGGTTTTTTTTTTTTTTTTTTTTTTTTTTTTTTTTGAAAAAGAAAATAAAATTTGGTTTTTGAATGGGAGAAAGCCCACTGTGCAAGCCTCTAATGAAATGAAGGCTGCGGCCTACGAAAATCCAAGTTTTAATTTCGAAAGTTTAATTTGGCCCAGTTGGTTAAGGCCCGACGTTTGTTTTAAAACTTTGGTTTCGAGGTCCACTCTTGAGTGGAAGCAAGTCCACAATCAGTTATAAGCTCAGCTGGGTTTAAACCCAGAGTCCAAAATACAAGTCCAATGGAAGAATTTAAACAAGCCCACACAAAATAAATACAAGCCCACAAATTAAACAAACAAGCCCAAAAATAAATTATTACAAACCCAAAATAGAAAAATAAAAAGCCCAAAAAATTGGGTTAATTATTACAAGCCCACAATTAAAGAAATTTGGAAGCCCACAGGTTGGGTTCTCTCAATGGAATGGATTTAGGCTTACCTTTTTAGCACAGCCCAGCTGCTCTGATATTGTTGCAAAAACCCAGTTGGGTTTTGGTTCTTTTCCTTGGTGGCGTCCCAGCAGAGGAAAAACAGGCTCAGAACAGCAGGTCCAACAGCAAATGAAGTGAAGCAGATGCAGATGCAAATGCTACGCAGTGAAATGCAAAAATAGCTAAAAAAAACAACAAGAAAAACACAGCACCAATCCCGGCAGCGGCGCCAAAAACTTGATAGGCTTTGAAGAGGTGTAAAAAATTATCCCCGGCAGCGGCGCCAAAAACTTGGTAGGCCCGGAGAAGTGTATAAAATTATGCGCAATGAAAACGGGGGCCTACAGTAATACCGCAAGTGCACGGTCGTCAGTTGTAGCTCGTGCAAATACGGGTCGATCCACAGAGATCGGGGTGTGTTTTGGAAGTTTCTAGCTAATTGGGTTCCTAAATTACTATTGGGCTATGAAGCCTTTTGTCTCAAATTGGGCTTTGAGTACTAATGGGTTTGTTCACAATAAAAGGAACTGAGCTTGGGCTCAGTTGGTCTTTGAAATGTAAATGGGCTTTGGCCTTAAACTTAAGCTTTTGATTAAGCCCACAGTTGATTGGATTGGGCTTTTAACCTTAACCTAAACTGGGCTTTGAGCCTTAATGAAATGGGCCTCAGTGAACTAAACCTTGGGCTTTTGTTTCAGTCAAGGATCTGGGCCTTTGGGCTTCACTGATTTGAACTTGGGCTCAGTTGGATGAGATCTGAGCTTGGCTGCAGGAACTGGACTTGGCTTGGCAGGAGAAGTGGAGTGGCAGCAACAGCAGGGGAAAGCAAAGGCAATGCAGCAGCAGAGAAGGCAATGCAGCAGCAGCAGCACAAGTGCAAGAAGAAGGAAAAGCAGTGCAGCGGTGCAGTACTGCAGGTGAAGCAACAGCAGCAGTGCTGGAGAAAGAGATGGCAGCAGCACAAGTGCAGCACAAGTAGTAGCAGCAACAGAATGCACAAGCAATGGAAAGGAAAGCAAAACAGGAGAGTTGCAGGGCAGATGGAATAAGAGAAGCAACAGAGCAAAAGCAATGGAAAAACTTAACAGCAACAAAACAGTGAACAAAAACAAAACAAAACAAGATGAACCAAGGCCTAAGGCCAAGGGCAGGGATGTGGAGAAACTGAAATGGAGCAGGGCTAAGGCAGAATACAGGCAAACATATAGAATGGGAAGAAAACTAGCTTGCTATGAGCACTAGTTTCTCCCAATGCTCAATCAACAGTGCAACCTAAGCATACACAAGGAATGGCAAGAAAATCAGCTTGCTATGAGCACTGATTTCTTCCATTGCACAATCACATCAATGCTTCACAGATATCTAGCCTAGCATTCCATCAAATGTGACAGCAAATTAAACACAACAGTAAACATTACATGACAATGAGCAACAACAGTGAACTAACATGACAAATTAAAATTAAACAGGAGCACATTTAACAGGAGACAAACAATTTTTACAACATAACAGGAGCATCCTAAGCATAACAATTAACAGGAGACAACATAACAGGAGCATAACAATTAACAGGAGACAACACAACTGTGAACTGAATTAACAAGATATTATAACACTCAAAATTGAACTGTGGACTAAAGTTGAACTGAAATTAACAGGACATGAAAGTCCTGGATGTTGGCTACTCCAAGCATACCTTCTCACACACACCCATAGTCCCAATTTATACCCAATTACATCATTAGGGTTTACACCCTTTTCACCCAAAAATCAGTAGAACTAGGGTTTGGTGAAATTGATTTACCTACTGTTGATGAGATACTCGCTCCATCTCGTCGACCCACTCTTCTCCTGCTTCTTCTCGTTCCTCCCATGCTCCAATTGATGCTTTAATCATCACTTATATCCCAATTTCTCACCTAGGGTTTCAGTGAGCAGAGAGATGAGAAATTGAGGTTATTAGTGATGCTAAAGAGATGGTACGTGATGGTGATGATGGGCTTAGGTAGAGTAGAGTTGGGGAGAAAATAGTGGAGTGATTTGGGGTGAGGTGGTGGTGATGGAGACGGACATGGTGGTGGTACGGGGTATGGTGGTTCTGCAGAGGGGGGTGATGGAGGAGATGGGTTCGATGGAGAAAGGGGAAGGGTGCGTTTGTTTGGGGTGTAGGTGCTCGGTCGCTAGGGTGTGAGGCGAGTGTATCGAGTTTGATGATCTGCAACGCTGAGCCGTGGGATAGGGAGATGAAAGATCAATCGGACGGTGAGATGAAGTGAAGCTTGTAGCGACCGCTGGATTATATAATACAACAAAATCAACGACGCCAGATGGAGTTAGGTGTTGTAGTGTTAGGCGGAGATATCAAACTTCGATGCACAGCAAGGGAGCGACCGTCGGATGCTTCTGAGAACTGATCTGACGGCTGAAGACGCAAGCGGGTACGGATTTGGGTTTTAGGCTTTTGGGTATAGAATATGGTTTGGGCTTGGAAAACCTTGAGCCCACTTCTTTTTAAGAACAACTTTCTTCTTCTTGAGCCCATTTCCAGCTTTTTGGACGTGCGCTCCATTCTTTGCGGCTTCCTTGCGTAATTTCTCCCGGCTTTTCACTACTTTTCTGCTTTTTGCTCCGCAAGTCATCCAGACTTTATTTATTACCTAAAAATGCAAAATTAAGTAAGAAAAATATTTATTCTTGAAAACAATGAAAATACAGAATATGGGATAAAATGTAGAATTAATGCACAAAAGATGAGTTAAATGCCAACAAAAAGGGATAAATATATACAATATTTGGCACTCATCAAATACCCCCAAACCTGAATTTTACTTGTCCTCAAGTAAAAAAACTAAGGAAATCCTAACTATACCACTGTCGCTGGTCTCTCGAATGCATTTAGCGTATGCACTAAGCCTTTTAAACCACTAAGTGTCCCTAGTGGACGAGTTGAAGTCTCGTGAAGGTTTACCAGAGGTGTGCCTACAAAACCTAAGGACAAAATATAAGCTCAGATTCCATCAAATGTGACATGTGCAAAACAGTTAAGCTCACAGCAAAATGGAGATGTCAATCTAGCTATCGAAGGCACAATCCTAGCACTGATAACAAATAAGGACATGTGATAAGAGTGTAAAGTGTATCTACACATGTGTAAAGAAAGATCTGAAGTTATGACTACTAATCACCAAGAGATAGTTTCTCAGGCTAAGAACTGAGGTCGAAATCTAGCTAGCTGTCCGGACTTTACGAGAATTGTGAATGAGTTGGAGGTATTTCACAATTACTCGCGTTGTACATCAATGGCATACACCCTCCTTGCTTATTACAAAAACAACAAAATAACTCTTTACATGACTCTTATTTACATTGACTATTCTCTTTTATTTTTGGAACAAGAGATGATGGAATTGATAAATACTTGATTATATATTTTTTTCTTTTTTTTTTTTCTGAATATATACATCGTTTTTTTTTTTTTTTTTTTTTTTTTTTTAACAAAGAAACACTTTTGATACATAACAAAAAGAAACAAAAGATTACATGACACTTTGCAAGAGGTAGCCCTTTTTGATGCACCCAGTTAAATTCGATGGTTGTCTTTCTTAATGTAACCTCCACCTTCTATCCCAACCAACCCAAAGAACAAGCTAGTCAAGTTTCGTTCAGTATTCTAAAGTGATTGGCAATCGTAACTTCCTATCAAACACCTTGAAGATCGAGGCCATACATGTATTGGTAGATCGTGCGCGTGCAAATTTCTTATCACTATGTGAATTGTGCTAGAATCAGGGTGCCTAAATATCTAGACTAAGACTCCTAATAAAAATACATATTTGCACAAGAGTCAACATTTCAAGGTAAATGAGCTCCATTTTTATGTTTTTTCATTTTTTAATTTTTTTGAATTTTGATTTTTCAATTTTTTTTTGGAATTTTTCAATTTTTTCAAAAAGAAGAAGGAGTTCGTTTTCAATTATGGCAAATTATCATGGTATCTACTCTATACCCCCAAACCTAAACTAAACATTGTCCTCAATGTTTCAAAATATGGAAAGAATTAAAATGCAACATATGGAAAGGGACATGCTGAGTAGAGTAAAAGGAGAGAGAATACCCGATTTCGGCGAAAGCAGAATTAAAACTCCGTTATTCAAGGCAAAAATCCAACATATTTCAGCCGAGATCATATTGGATTAGCAAAATATATACAAAAGGAACAAAAGGGTTTTTAAAATTTTATCTACTGGATTATATACAAAAAAATTCACCATACACAAAGTCTAAAGAGTTGAGGATCAACCCAAAAGAAAAAGTGTAGAGACATAGAAAGTTTCAAAACACTAAAATTGGACTTAAATGGGAGTGAGAGTGAAAAACCGAATGAATCACCCCTAAACCAAAATTTTTCAACAGGTTTACTTTTAAGCACAAAATCTTTTAATTTTAAGGGTTCAGGATTCAAAAGGTCTAACTCATAATGGACTGTTTTCGGGATGGGCAAACATGCAATTTCCAACTGTGGCTCTTTAAAAGTGTTATATTTGAAGCAAAATAGTCCAAGAGGACTTGGGAGCACACAGTTCCAATCCTAGATTAGGAATTTTCAGAAAAGTTGGTTTAAAATTTTGTTACAAACCAAATCTAGGTTGGGTGGAAGGCCATCAGATTGTGACTTAGGTAGAAGAATAGGCATATCATTATCAATCAAATCAAAATCTTCTAACTCATCTACACATGTCACATCATGCTCACAATCATAATCACATTGGCAAGATCACAATCAGAATTATCAACATCATCAACAGATTTATTTCGTGTATCGGCACATCAGGGGAAACATCACATGGAATACTAGAAGAAATATCATGCATTAAGGTCGGGGCAGAGAAGCCTAATGTATTTGAACCCAAAGGTTCCATAACATTTTAGTATAGACATGTTCTTCTAACATAACATCATAATCATCATCATCATCATGATAGGATTTTGCAATCTAGGATAATTTTCAATCCTAAGGTCGGAGCTATTACAAGAATAAAACTCTAATTCATGGGGATGACTCATATCATGTGGTGTTGTTCCTGTTTCCCTAACGGATTCCCATTGATGGGTTTTCTCTGCAATCTCGGCTAAAAAATTCCATGCATCATCCACAGATTTATCAATAAACTCACCATTACACATAGACTCAACCATGGTTCGAGATTTAAAGTCTAGTCCCTCATAGAGGATGACGACAAGTCTCCACTTCTCAATTCCATGGTGCGGACATTCACTCAACAAATCATTAAAACGTTCAAAATAGTGAAAAACAGTTTCCTCATCCAATTGGACAAAACAATTGATACTTTGACGAATAGCGATGGTCCTATGATGTGGAAAATTTTTTGGAAAAATTGATTAGTGAGTTGTTCCCAAGTGGTGATTGATTGTGGTCTCAAACCATAAAACCATGTTTTGGCCCTTTCCTTTAAAGAAAATGTAAACAAACGCAATTTCAGAGAGTCTTCGGACATATGATCAGGTTGCATAGTCCGACAAATTTGTTCAAACTCTCTTACATGAGTATAGGGGTTCTCAGAATCGAACCCTCGAAATATAGGAAGTATTTGTATCATGCTTGCATTTATTTTAAAAGGGTTATTGGTTTGAGGTAATACAATACATGATAATGGAATTTGTATTGATGGATACATGTATTCATGGAGAGCACGAGGTTGGCCCATTTTGAAAGACACAAAGCCCACTATTTGGTTTTAATGGGTTTGGATTTTTGGGAAAAATTTGGTTTTGATGGGATATAAAAGAAAAAGAAAATTTGGTTTAAAATGGGAGCAAAAGAAAATTTTTTTTTTTTTTTTTTTTTTTTTTTTTTTTTTTTTTTTTTTTTGCCAACCCGAAACTACATTTGGTTTTTGAATGGGAGCCCGCCCACTGTGCCAAGCCTCTAATGAAATGAAGGCTGCGGCCTACGCCAAATCCAAGTTTTAATTTTGACCGTTTGCATTTGGACCCCGTATGGTTAAGGCCCGACGTTTGTTTTAAAACTTTGGTTTCGAGGTCCACTCTTGAGTGGAAGCAAGTCCACAATCAGTTATAAGCTCAGCTGGGTTTAAACCCAGAGTCCAAAATACAAGTCCAATGGAAGAATTTAAACAAGCCCACACAAAATAAATACAAGCCCACAAATTAAACAAACAAGCCCAAAAATAAATTATTACAAACCCAAAATAGAAAAATAAAAAGCCCAAAAAATTGGGTTAATTATTACAAGCCCACAATTAAAGAAATTTGGAAGCCCACAGGTTGGGTTCTCTCAATGGAATGGATTTAGGCTTACCTTTTTAGCACAGCCCAGCTGCTCTGATATTGTTGCAAAAACCCAGTTGGGTTTTGGTTCTTTTCCTTGGTGGCGTCCCAGCAGAGGAAAAACAGGCTCAGAACAGCAGGTCCAACAGCAAATGAAGTGAAGCAGATGCAGATGCTACGCAGTGAAATGCAAAAATAGCTAAAAAAAACAACAAGAAAAACACAGCACCAATCCCCGGCAGCGGCGCCAAAAACTTGATAGGCTTTGAAGAGGTGTAAAAAATTATCCCCGGCAGCGGCGCCAAAAACTTGGTGTGATGATAAGATGCACACAAAACACTTGCAAGTATACAAGGTCAAGATTTATAATATAGTGATGAGTAGGGGTTTGTCCACAGGGAGAGGAGCATACAAGAAGTTTTCCTAGGCTAACAATGGTGACAATGCACTATGGCAGTGAGCTAAGGGCATGTAAAGTAAATGGCATACAGACAAGAATGCAAGGTAAGTAAAGAAAAACAGACAATAACCAAGGCTTGGAAGGTAAAGCAGCAAAGAAACAGCCAAGAAAAGCAGCAAATAACCAAGGCTTGGCAGCCAAGGGCAGGGTGAGGATTATGCACTGACTTCAGTGCACAAAAGCTACAAGGTGCAAGAAAATAAAAAGCAAGAAAATTAACTAAATTGCAAACACACAGGACTTGAAAATATAAGTGACTGAAAGGGAATTGGTGGGTAAGCCAAGGATTATGATCCACCTTGTGTCCTAATCAAGTGACATGTTTCTAGGTTATGTTCATTCCTAAGCATACAACTAGAAATGGAAGAACACCAACTTGCTCACTAGTCTACCCCTAGCATTGGCTGTCTTTTGACAGTACAGCCAATCACAGGCTCTATGAGCATTGGCATCTCTCATTTGCACAATCAAAAACATACAGGGAAGAACTATCCTAGATCAATTACACTTGACAGTGCACAAGGCTTCACTGAGCCTTGGCCTGAAATTGATTAGCTCATGCTAACCATGTAGTGGCAACATACATACATCATATGAGATAATTTAAACACAAATTGCAGCATATCAGATAACTACAACAG